>NC_071088.1:78250623-78590623 GCF_027358695.1 Spea bombifrons | reverse complement strand
GTGAGGTTCGTTTGGAACAGTTAGCATAGCAAAGTATTATGAACACATTATAATAGAGCAGGGCAGGGAACAATACAGCTGTTGTATGGGGAGATCGGAATGTGGGACTGTAGATAACTACTCACGGTTTCTCTGATACTGTACAGTTCATATGCATAATATACATACATAATATAAAAATACGTATATGTTGATGAAACTTTCCCTTTATTCATTTTTTACACTGTTCTTAAAATTGTCTTCTCCTCTGTTAAGATCACTTGGAGCGCATTGTTGAAATAGGAAAACTCAGAGCTATCCAGAGGAAGGCCCGCTTTGCAAAACTGAAGATCTGTGTATTCAAAGAAGAAATGCCCATCACCCCATATGAGTGTCCTCAATTTAACACACTGCGTTTCGAGAGGAGTGAGAGTGAAACAAAGCATTTTGAGCACTATTGTGACGTAGATGTGTCTTTTGGACCTTGGGAAGCTGTGGCTGATGTCTATGACCTTCTTCACTGTATAGTTAGTGATCTGTCTGAGAGGGGTATCACCGTTGAACATCAATGCATCGGAGTTTGTGACAAGCATCTTGTTAATCATTATTATTGCAAACGCCCCATCTATGAATTTAAGATCACATGGTGGTGAACATTAGGAACACATCACTTTATTATGGGTCAAATATTTATAGTTCCCTTCAGATGCACAGCCTGTCAAATTAGATCATAAGAAGGGAATGAAGCTATGCGATATATGCTTGAAATAGGTCTTACAATGGTAGACGGCGGCAATGATGACGAAAACTGTGTGGAGATTGACATACTAACAATCTCACAAGTGGAGATAATGGTGAAATTGTAAGACACCAAGGCACCTTTGTTAATTGATAAGCACTTTTAAATTACTTGGTCCTAAATAGTACTTCTGGATCACTGGAAAAAGCTTTAATACATGGAAGGTGATTAACACGTTGTATTAATACATAATACACATCACAAATTGAATTCTTTGACATTCTGGATTGGCTAGCTATCCATCTTTACTCGTGTCTGTCTAGCTTCTAGAATGTGAAACTGAATAGAATAATTTCCAATCTTTTGTTGGTACTGTAAAAAAAATGTAAATGAAAAACAAAATATTTTTTTTGTTAGAATTAAAAGGCGGGTTGTCAGTTCAAAATGTAAATATATTTAAGTATATGTAAGGAAACAGATAACCTGTCATTTGGATGGTTTATGTCAATTAACAGGAGGAACATTTTTCTTCAAAAACCTACAGCTTGTAACAGATAAGTAAGAGCTAATTTCATTAGATGTTTTTGCTTTGCAAATGAATTGTAATGTCATGTAATTTAACAATTTATTGTTACTGAAATTTTGAAAGTTGCATTGATTGGAACCAACTGTCCGCTGTCTAGCACGCCAATCATAGGCAGTGGAGGCAGAAGGTAGGTGGATAATTGTAAGCTCCAGTATAAAGCAGAAGTCTACCGACACATAATGATGAGATGGAAGAATGGAAGAAGACTTCATACAACATAGAAAAAGTTGGATAAGCTTTTCAGATGGTAAATCCTTGACTTCCCAAATGACTGCATTCTCATTCCTGTACAATTAATAAACTACCGTAATTCTGAATACATTTTGAGGTCATTACAAGATTTTTTTCTCAATTAAATCAATTTTGGGCAAAAACAAAAGTCCATTCTAGCGCACATACACAATAGTAGGCTTTTGCTTTAAAGGTCTGAGTTGAAGTACAATTATATTTCAGTATGATAATAAAAAATATATGTTTTATTAACTTTCTTTGGAAAGCTATTTTAATGTAAAATTTCCCAAAATATGAAATTGCTATACAACTTGAGACCAGAATAGATACCTAAGCATACAGCACTATTAAGCCTCACATTATAACCATGTTTTTACTTTCATAAGTATATATTTTTTTTAGTTAATTTGTCCTACTTTCCTTGTCTGTCTCTCTAATACATTTTACAAATGTAAACCTTTATTTTATTTTTACAGAACTTGATTATTTTTGTGAGAATTTGAAGGAACAACTAAAGAATGTAAAATAGTTGTTTGTTATGGGAAAATGATATTATTATTATTATTATTATCTTTTATTTATATAGCGCCAACAGTTTACGCAGCGCTTAATACAATACATAAATTCAAGGGATATGACAAGACAAGAGTTGACAGACTAAGACAAACCGATACATTCGTGGAGTGATATCCAGACTTACTATTTTTTTTCTTCACCTTTTGTCTGTAATCAGTAGGATTTCTACCAGTGGGAGGTCACCAATGTGTGCTGGTCACTGTGCACTCGTTACTGACCATTAATGTTGAACCATCACAACAAAAACTGGATAAATAACTTATACTTAACTGTCTATTTCTACAGGATGTCCAAAAGAATTTCTATGGATGACATGTGTTACCTTGTTCATTACTGTCAATATATATATATATAATATACCATATATACCGGGTTATATATATATGTAGATTTATGGTATCTTAATGATAAATTAACTGATCATGTCACAGTAGATAACAATGCCAGGCAACATAAAATGAGAGGTATAATATAGTTTATGAATAGCAAAACTTAACTTATTTTGTTCAAAAACGTGTATTTCTTCTATCCTGAACAAATATAACCACCAATAGCCATGTATCAAATAACAGATTATTATAAAATAATGATAAACCAAGCCTGGGAATCTATTCAGTTCTAGAACAGACATCAACAAATGTGCTGCAAATGAAGAAGCCAGCCTCAAAACACAGCATGCAGGATTTGTCATGCTAAAACTGCATGAACACGTGAAATCGGTGTGGTGTTGACTGCTTTACACGTTAATTGACTCTGTTCAGAACAGGTTTATGTGTCCAGCAGGTGAAACCATAAGTGCCAAGATGCAATTTTTACTAGTTGTGCCCTTGCTATAGTGGGTTTTGTAAAGTCCTGCTGTAAAATAATTCTGTTTTTACCCACAGCGCAGTATAAACCCCGGATCTACTTTATCTGCCAGAGAAACCATGGTTACACTGGAAGAACTCAGTTGGCCATATACTTATGCTAAATGCCCCGCTTTAACATTGCTGAGTGTTTGATATTGAAAACATATTTATCAAATTGAACAAAAGGCCGGCAAGTGCTTGTGTTAATCTGGAAAATGGATGCTTGTTGTTCAGGTAGCAATTACCTGTAAACTCTGGAGAACAATGAGTAATAATCATTCAGTGTCCCTCAAGCCTTGAAATTGTTTTGGAATCTATTCTCGTAATCACAAATGATTTAGTTGTTGCAGTCCTGTAGATTGGATTACTAACAGAAAAAAATGTACGTTCCTCTTTTCCGGCCGAAAGGGTGAACAGAGTGTACTACTTTGTGAAACAGATTAGAAAAACATGGCCTGATTATACTCACCTCTACTCATGCTTATACAGGATTTTTGAGGTTATTTCAGGATGCGATCAATCCAAACAGGCCCCATCTGAAACCATGTTGTAGAATAAGAAAAAAATATCAGACTATAATTTATTCCACGTCACCATAATCAGGAATCTGCACACACACCCCACAGGAACTCAGGTGCTTAGCTGTGCCAGGAAGGGCCAGATCCCCAGTAAATCAAAATAGAAAAAGGCTCCAGGCACTCAAGGGTTCCATCAGGCAGATTTATTGAAGGAGAAGGACAACAACGTTTCGACCTCACGATGAGGTCTTTATCATAAATAAATCTGCCTGATGGAACCCTTGAGTGCCTGGAGCCTTTTTCTATTATAATTTATTCCACGGCAAAAAATGTTGATGAGGGCCCAGGCTGTTTAATGTTTGTTTACATCTATCTCACCAACCTTTGTCTTGGGTAGGATTATCTTAAAAGCTGATGGAACATTTGACAAAATCACTGTATGTCAGCGTGCTACATATATTTTTTCAGTATTTGCTTGTCATCAAGCAAATGCAGTTTTTTTGTTGTCTTTAAAGAATGTATTCCGTGACATCACATTTGGGAATTCTTCTTTATTTGTTGCAGTGATTTTAGCCTAGATAATAAACACGTCCGAAATTGGTTTTTGTCACGTTAATTTTCAGGGCAACAAATTTCGTTTCCTGGCTGTTCTGCTCAGAACGAAATTAAGGGACCCTTTCTTTTTTTTATTGGAAATTACATTCGGGGGGGCGTTCCCAAAGTAGGAGGTCCCTGACCTTTCACTATAGAAATGTAAAAAAGATTCCCACAGAGATAGGACGGTCAAAGAGGTGCAGCAGCAGTAATTGCTGATTGGCCAGAGTGAAAAAAGTAAGGGAAAGCTTCCACAAGTTGTTTGACCCATCAATCATAGACATTACCATCAATGAGTCAACCCCCCCCCCATTTTTTTTGGCTACTTCTATCTATCAGTCCCTCCCACTTTACCTCATTTAGTGCCAAAACGGCTTGTAACGGCACCAAAATGGCTTGTAGTGACAGCGGTTATAGGTGGCAATGAATGGACGAATCATGATGAATTTTCAGAACTTTTGTTTTCGTCAGTATCGTTGCAGATGGTCCTCGTTTTTGTTGATTCGTACAAACAGACAAAACAGGCAAGTTTCATTAAAAATAAAGTTTGTACGAAAACGAATGCACAAGTCTACTAGATTGACAATTGACAATTGGGTTGACCACTAAAAAAAAATATAAAACACTAGTCACTTGGCCAACCTGCTTGTGATCTCTTGGTGGCCATTGAGTTCTGGGCTTCTCCCCCTTTTTCCCTGGTGTAAGGTTGAAAAAAATGTAGAATATAGGCTTTTCTCAATTACTTGGTTGTCTCTATCCTCAAACCTTAATGCGTATCATATAAAGGTAACCTGAAAAATCTTGTAAAACTTAATGTTTGTATTAGGATCTTAGTTTCAGTGGGGCAGCGTTCCCAAGATTTGCAGAAGCAGGAACCCTAGTTGTGGCTCTGGTTTTCCACTTTTCATCAATGTAGTAGTAATAAGAGTGAGGTCAGCTACATTCCACATCTGCAACAATCCAAACCTCAACTAAATCTAAACAGCTTGAGTAACTATAAAAGCATACCACTATTAAGATATAGTCTTAGCGACAGAAGTCGCTTTTACTGTGTTTCTATTTTAGGTATTTAAGCAGATCTTTTATTAGCTGAAAATAATAATAATATAAATATGCTCTCCTTACTCCAGCACCTGTGGATGGAGGCCTTCTGCAAACAAGAACCTTATCAAAGCGGGTGGCTTTTCATGCAGTGCTTTACCACTTGTGGCAAGCCACATATTTTCTTTATGATGGTTTGTCTTTAGCAGTTAGGCTTCCAAGGGAATGGAGAACATGTTATTTGTTATATTTAGTAACAGATGCTTTAGGTCGCTCTAAATTTCTGCATTTTCTACTTCTGCCACCAGGGAGAGCACCAGACATTATTTTGTGTAAGTATTTCCAAGGATATGGAGTACTTGCATTACGTAAAAGATTTTCATATAAATATGGTTACATTACTTAAAGTAAAAAAAGTGATTCTGTCGGTGGATGCATAAGTGTATGTATGTCAAACCGTGATCTGTTGTATGGTTATCTCTGTTTGCCCTTTTCCCCCAATGTCTTGTTGCCCTACAGTGTATCAATTATTTCCTTATGAAATGCAGAATAAGATTTTATAATGACAGATCTGGTCCAGTTGAGACCAGGGTCCATTGTGTCGGGGTAAGTTTTTAACCACCTTTTACCAACAGATATATGCAGCCTTAAAAATAAGACAAACAAATATGTAGAAAATAATTATTGTTGTAGATAAATTAAAGAAATCCATAACACTTTTTTGGGATATTTTACTGTTTTATTAAAAAAATACAATAATTTAGACAATATTAGAGGAGCATTATTCTGGTTACAAAGACTTTGCATTGTCCATTTATGCTGGCAGCTGAAGAGATCTTTTGTTTAAATGTCTGATGGTCTTGGTTACCCACTTCTCTTGGGGATTAGCACAGATGGGTTTATTCTTGAATGTGAGAAATCTAAATGGGAGAGAGATAAATATGTTATCTAATACAATCTAAAAAGGCCACATAAGTTATACAGCAGTGCCCCAGAATGTATTTTTATCCAGCAATATTATTGGATGACTACTTAATATTAAACACAACCTTGCATCGATAAATAAAGTTATCTATAAAGTTGGACTTTTTAGGAATTTTAAAATCCCACATAAGCTCTACCTCAAAATCGATCTACAAGATGGCCTTTAAATTATTTTTATACTGTATAAGAATCTGTTATGACAATATGGGATGAAGTAAAATGCTTCCATTGTATTGAGGAAAACATATTCTGTTCCAGCATAATTCTCATACCTGTGAACGTCCCGGGATATACTACCTAGAGTTTGTGGTTATCTACTGACAAGGGTGGGACTACCCACAGGTTAGACTAACAGGTTTGGGAGTAAGAGGGGCATTGGGTGGGGAGTGGATGTAGCTAAATGTCACTTCCTTCCACCAGAGAAAGAAGTATGTGACTCAGAGATTCAGGGAACCAGGGCTTCACCAGGAGACTCTGGGTCAAACCCAGAGACTTCCTAGGTATGGCGATTCAGTGGATCTTATGTATGATTTTATCTTGTTTCATTTTATGTTTGCAAAACTCCTGTGACACATGAAAAGGTTAGTTTTTTCACCACTCTAAGACCTAACTATAACGTTTTTCCATTCAGCAATCTTATAGCCTCACATTATGCACTATAGCTCTAATGGTTAATGGTGCAATATCAACAAAGAAGAGAACTGTCAATATAAGAGTACATTTTAACTTACACTACAGCTGGTTTGGAGCATAGAGTACTTGTATTGAAATAAGAAGCAATTCTCTTGGAAGGAACTTTGTTGGAATATGAGAAACAGCATGATGTTGGTGTGTCTGTAAGGAAAACATAAAATTGTCACTTCATGATTTTACATGGAATTGTGTGAAACCAAGACGCAGAATTATTAAGCACCGATAAGCCGAACATTTTCCTCTCTAACTACTATATTTAAAGTCCACAAATAGAAGAAAATGGCACTATGTACAGTATTAGTGCAAGGTATAGAGTCCTGTGCTGTTATAGGCAAATTATGTTGCTGCTCCAAATTCACAGCAATATCCATAGGGAGAAAACAAAGAAAAAAAGGAACGTGCAACTGGAGAAATGCTGCTGGGAAAACTCTTGCTTTTTTATGTGCTTACACCTTTGACAGATTGAGAAAGGGTGTTATTAGCACCAAAAGGTTTGTGGTGTTACTAAAAGCAAGTGTTTTAACAGTAGCATTGGTCCAGTTGCGGTTAACTTCTGTGTTAACCTCTATTTTGAATAAAAAGAAAAAACATGACAAAACCCCCCCAACTATACTTTCTGGTTCAAATTTGAAACATACTTCTCACTGTATCTGTGAAGTGCTACAATTAATCACAGACCCTATTGGATTTTTTTTTAGAGGTCTTCAAATTGATCAGTTTGGCTCTAGTTTTGTCTTTATCACTATGGATCCAGGTTGCTACAAGCAGGCCTAGACAGGCCATCTGACCCACTGGGCATTTGCCCAGTGGGCAGCTGGCTATCGTTGCTCCATACTCAGATCAGGTGCTGCAACATGCAGCCAGTGGCTAGATATGCCGGGCAGCATGCTACATATTAAGCAAAGAAACTTGACGCACAGCTGGTCATATCCAGCTGTATACCATACTTATGTCATCAGATGACTGCTCACCAGTCCAGCCCTGGCTACAAGCCTTCAGTTATAAATGCAGTCCCATTGATAACTCATATCTTTCCATATACACATTTCTTTAACTTGACAAGAATCTCTGAATACTCTGGCTGCTACGCCTATAAATTAAACATATACTAAGTTATGAAAAAAGGATTAATACTTACGAGGGCTTGAGTGAATGCAGGAACTGCACATCAGGATAAGCATAGATAAAGCTGTCAGAGATACCTTCATGTTTAGAAGCCTTTTAGAATGTTCCTTTTCAGAGAATGTGTTATTTACTCTTTCCAGCTTAAGTCTGAAATGCCCTCTTTTTATAGTGAACATGAAGTATCAGTAAGATGTTTATACGTAAGATGGGGAGGGCTCTCCAGACAATGGAAAATCCCGAGGCTGGAGAAAAAGGAAAAGGTATGGGGAGAGTTATTTCCACATTTTGTAATTTCCATTGACAGGATAAAATTAAAACACATTTCTATTTAAGATAGTTTCTATTCCCTAAATAAGAACTTTCTCATGTGTCTTCATCACTTACAGGCAACATTGCTCTTAATAAAGACATACACTGTAAACATTTTTATTTTTGTGTGTTTTTTTGCATATATTGTAATATTGCTTTAGATTTCAGATTGGATTTTGTATAAAATATGCGCAGAACAATACACCAGTCTATGTCAAACTAGATTTCCAGAGCTTATTCATAGGTTGGTCATGTTTTAGCGAAAATAAACTAAATATCTAACAGAAAACTGCCACACTTATGCAAATCTTTGTAATGCATTTCTATTTATATACCCAAAATGTAATCCCCATTTTGTTAAAATTACCCCAAATTATAGTCAGCTTTTCCCCACTTTATGAAGAAAAAACATACTTGAATCCATTATTTATTTCATAGTGGTACCTAAATTGACTTTTAATAGGAAAGTATAAACTGAAAAATAAACCATATATTTGGAGAAAAGAAGGAATAATACTAAATATAAACTAATTTTTTTGGGAAATTGGCAGCTGTGTGGGACTCCTTAAAACAGTTGCCAATGCTTTCTAGGGCAAACAGGGCAGTTACTGTAAATGTTTTGCCAAAGGGCACAGGAAAGACACAACCCTGCACCATTTCTATGTTTTTAAAGTTGGGGGGAATTTAATAGGATAGTGTGCTGCCCAAATTCTCGCAAGATTTCCTGAAGACACAGAAGAGCCAGGACCATCTTACTCTAAAATATGTTTGATTAACTCCACCTGAAACAGCAAAAATGCACGTGAGGTTTGTTTTTTTTTTTAATTAAATTTTTTTTTAGGTTGCATTCTGCATCATGTAGATTGCAGCCTTCTTACCATGCTTTAGTTTTCCCAATAATGAAGTATAGTATTTGCCCTGGACAGAAACATACACAGTGCCATCATCATGAATGTTGACAAGCACACATCCTTCATGTCTCAGTATTTTACTGCCAAAAGCTTCAATTGGTGAAAAGCTTTTCTTTGGTAAGCTGTGGGAACCCTTTGTGGTTTTTATGCATGGTACCACAAGCCACAGTATCCATACAAAACAGCAGATGGAACAAAAGAATACTTGTGCAGTAGTTGTCTCCATACAAGTGGTACCCTTTGGTCCTTTGAAATGGTCTGGGCAACCTGGTGGGTCAAGCATCCCCTCATACACCTGGAAGGAATATGTGTATCCACTAGGAACTGCCACGCAATTTTTTTCCCAGAGTGGGAGCGTTTACAGGGGATGTGTTGCCTGAATCCCAACCTGCCTTCATTATGGGGCCTTCATTATTTCTCTCTCATGGATATAAACTGTAGCAAATTTAGTCTGAAAGTGGGTAGTACCATACCTAGCGGGGGGGGTCCGCCCCGGGTGCCGCTCATCAGGGGGTGCCACCATGCCGGTACCCCTCCAGAAACGGACAGTAATGTCTGCCGCTAGAGGAGCAATGATCTCCCTTTATCCGGCTTAAAGTCAATCAAGGGAGCGGGAGGTCTTTTAATGCAGACCTCCAATCCTGCTCCCGTGCGATGCGCGTGGCAACTGATGCTGTGCATTGGGAATTGATGTCATATCCCGACGCACAACACTAAAGACACACCCACCGCCTTCTGCTCTCACTGCACCGGAAGGACACAGAAGAAGAAGAGGACGAGGAAAAGGAGCTGTACCGGAAAAAGTGAGAAAGGTAGGAAAATATTCAGTGAGAGTGGATTAGTAAATGTGGATTAGTAAATGTATGAGTGTATGAATGAGTGAATGAATGTTTGTGAATAAGTGTGTGTGTGTAAATGTGTAGGGGGTAGAATGGCTGTAATCACACTCCTATCATGTCCAGGCTCCAGCATGTGCTGGCTGCCTGGGCATGATAGGAGTGTGATTGCTATTAGCAATTATATATATATATATATATATATATATATATATATATATATATTATGTGACAAACCCTATAGCATGAGGGCCATACATGTCACTTTTAAGGGTCTTAAGCACAGTCCTCTAGGGCAATCAGAGTCAGGAACACCAGTGTTTAATAAAACAGCGCTTTATTTTAACCGCTTAAACACCAAAACCAAATCATAAAACAAAAACCTAGCTCCCAATTGGAGCCCTCTCTAACTAAACTACGCTGGTGCAGACTGACCAGCCTAATCACCCACTATCTCAACCTCCCAGCCAGACCCAGCTACGCCAGGCTCTGGAAAACCTCCCCCAGACAGCACTCACAATGTCCAGGCAGGTATTGCCTCACTTGGCTCAGGGATGATCTTGTTCAGGGCCTCTCCTTGCCCTGGGAGCGCAGGGAGCTTCCTCTTCCCCCAACAGTCTTCCTGAGTATCAGGCTCCAGGGGTTTTTAATGTCCAGCACCTGTGCCTGATGTCAGCCTAATAGAAATCCCGGACCGGATCCTGTGGACTTCTTGCCTCATGGAAAACCCGGCATGGAGTTTCCACAAAATGGGGAAATGGAGCATTGGCCCACCCTGCTCTCCAATTGCTCCACCCCAGGGACCCATACGTATACTCTGCATAGCAGCTGTACCCAGATGCCATGCTAATCATCTCCCTGGGGTTCACACTGTCACATATCCTCCCCACCAGCTCAGAACCATGGGGCTGAGCGACCACGGGACTAAGCAGCTCTGCTGATGACGTCCCTCTTAGGTGGGCATCAGGAGGCTTTCCTTTCCACACACCATAAACGTGTCCCAGGATTGGAGACCTTCTCCTTGTATCCGTCTGCCCTTCTGGGTTTCTGCAACCATCAGTGAATGGGAAACACACTGCATAGCCACGTCTCTTCTCTGTACAAATGAACACCATTGTAGCTTGCTCATCCAAAAGTTTTACCCTGTGTGGTCTCCACGATACAGCCAAGTGCACACCATCTTCAAGCTGTTTCCCTGTAGCTTGTTCACCATCAGTCCATTTAATACCAAGCCCATGTTTATGGCCATTTACCCTAGATGCATGTAAACGGTGTACCTTACTGTCGCCGTTAGAAGGTTCCATCTGTGAAGTAGAGTTTCTACTGGAACTGGGACCACCTGCTCCCTGGAGCAGCTTACTGCCATGTTGCTCTACTAGTTGGCCCGTACTTCCAGCACCATGAATAGTCCCTCCGTCACTTAGGCCATAACGGTTATTTTCCATGCCATTCTTCATCACAGTCTTTTCCTCCAGGCAGCTTGTTTTGTACTGTATCTGCTCACTTGCTGCTTGTGCAATTTGTGACGTTTCAGATACTGTGTCCATTTCCTCTTGGACCTTAATCCGTTTCTGTAGAGCTAGCTTGGCCTCCCTTTCTTCAGCTAGCTGTATACCCAGTTCATCTAACTGGAGTTGTAGTAGTACATGTTTTTCTACTGCAGTAACCCTTTGTTCCTCAAGGGTTGCTTTCACCTCTCTCAGCTCTAAGGTGGATATCTCCAGTTGATGCCTGAGGGATATATTCTCTTTCTGCAGTTTAAGTCCAACTTGTTGAAGCTTTTCATTGGACATGAGGGCTTTCTCCAGATTCCCTGACAATGTGTCTCTCTCGGTCTGGATATCAGCAACCTGCCTCAATAAAGTTTGCTTGTCCCGCTCTGTGTTAGTCAGTATTGCTTCCACCTTACATTGGACCGTATCCCTTTCCCTTAAAGCTTGATCTCTGGAGCTGATAGCCAATGCTAACTCCTCCTCTTTTAGAAGCATAACTGCCTCCATTTGCTTTAGCTGGCCTTCTCTGGCCTGTAGCTGATCCTTGCAATATTCCAGTTCAGCCTTTACTTGGGAATACATGTCGTTTAGTGTTGAATTAGCCTTATGAAGTTCAGCACTCTCTTTACTGGCTTTAAACAAGACTTGGATTTCATCTTGTAGTTGTTTTATAGTCTCCTGCAGCTTTACCTTTTCTAGACGCTCAACTGCAAGTGTTAAATTCACACTGCTATTCTGAGACAGGAGCTCGAATACACGCTCTGCATCCTCTTTACCTTTCTGGGACACCTCCGCGAGACGTTTTTCAACCACCAGCAACTGTTCCTGCAACTGTTGCATCTCTTGCAGTTTTGTTGACAGGTCAACACAATGCTTTTCTCTAGAAGCAGCCATTTCATTTTGCAAAGTGAGGTTCTCTCCCTCAAGCTGGCCAATAGTTCGGTGCAATTCCTCCTGTAATTGTGCTGCTTGTTTTTTAACCTCTATTAATTCATGTTCTTTTAGCATATACTCATCAGTCAGCTTTTTATTCTTGCAGATCTGTTTCCCAACATACTCTGACTGCTCAAGCACATACTGATTCAGCTCATCTCTGGGCATAGCTTCCACTCTCCTGAGCTTGGTAGTCCATGCCACATTGTTACCTTCACCACGACTCTGTTTGTCATAGGAAACATTTAACGCTGTCAGTCTCTTAATTTCACAGTCCCTCTGTTTGATAGCATCATCAAACCTTTGTTTGTTGAGGACAAACTCTTTCTGTAATTTGTGTTTCTCCTCCTGAAGCTGAAGAAAAACCGGTGAAAGACTTTCTCTAGCTACTGTAAAGTCTATTTTGTCCCCGTGTGCACATTTGGAAGACATAGGTAGCATTCCCACTTTATTTCCTGCAGCATTTAGTTGATCTGTTACTTCTTTCAGCTGCAAATTCAAATCAGAGACTTTACCCTGGTGCAGCCACTTTAAGGATTCAATTTCCTCCTTTAACTCTTGAGCCTCAACACAGGACCCTGCACAGTTTATATACACCTTTTGTGCCAGTTTCAGTGGTTCCACATATCCACTGCAGGTTGGCTGGCGAGTGAAACATGGAAAGGACATTTTATTTCTGCTTTGTGGTCCTTTTCTCATCTTGCATTAGACCAACAGTCAGTGCAATACACAAATCCCAGAGTCTTTAATCGCTCCCTCTGCAGTATGTAATCAAGTAATTACCAGCAGGTCATAGCCACAAAATGCTTTTCTTTTGCAGGTTTCACAGATACACAATACTTTTATCCAGCAAATAGAAACTTCACGTCCGGATCATCAAGGCCATCCTCCATAAGCATATGTATTTGAGCCAGCAATACACAAGGGCACATACCATGCAACAGTCTTTGCAGAGTTTCCACTCAATCCTCCTGGTTAAGCTGTAATCACTTCTGGCACATCCACTGCAGCTTGGTAGCTTCAGGCCGCACAACACTTGGGGTTCCTGGATCCAGTGTAGCACTCGTCACCAGCATCCACTCAGTTGCTCACTTGGTTCCTGCTTTCTGCCCACAGACCATAGCAGTGCTTTGCCCGCATTCTCCACCATATGTGACAAACCCTATAGCATGAGGGCCATACATGTCACTTTTAAGGGTCTTAAGCACAGTCCTCTAGGGCAATCAGAGTCAGGAACACCAGTGTTTAATAAAACAGCGCTTTATTTTAACCGCTTAAACACCAAAACCAAATCATAAAACAAAAACCTAGCTCCCAATTGGAGCCCTCTCTAACTAAACTACGCTGGTGCAGACTGACCAGCCTAATCACCCACTATCTCAACCTCCCAGCCAGACCCAGCTACGCCAGGCTCTGGAAAACCTCCCCCAGACAGCACTCACAATGTCCAGGCAGGTATTGCCTCACTTGGCTCAGGGATGATCTTGTTCAGGGCCTCTCCTTGCCCTGGGAGCGCAGGGAGCTTCCTCTTCCCCCAACAGTCTTCCTGAGTATCAGGCTCCAGGGGTTTTTAATGTCCAGCACCTGTGCCTGATGTCAGCCTAATAGAAATCCCGGACCGGATCCTGTGGACTTCTTGCCTCATGGAAAACCCGGCATGGAGTTTCCACAAAATGGGGAAATGGAGCATTGGCCCACCCTGCTCTCCAATTGCTCCACCCCAGGGACCCATACGTATACTCTGCATAGCAGCTGTACCCAGATGCCATGCTAATCATCTCCCTGGGGTTCACACTGTCACAATATATATACATATAATATTGTTATTGATATTGATATTTTTTTGGCCAATTTTGGTGTGTTAACCACACTTTTATTAAAAGTAAGTAACACACCAAAATTGGACAGAAAAATTAAATTACAATATTAATATATTAATATTGTTATTAATATTGTTCTGGACATTTTGTGAAGACTTACTTGCTACATCTTGGGTAGTGAAGGGGTTACAGAAAAGTTAGTGGATACGCTGACTAGCCAGCTGACTAGCCAGTGGAAGTGGAAGTAGTATATGCAAACAAAGTAAAAGAATTCAGGAAAGCTCTGAATAGCTGCAGGGCCGGCCGAAGACTTAACGCCGCCTGGGGCGAAGTTTAAAACGCCGCCCGCCCGCCCGCCGACGCCGGGGGGGCGAAGTTTAAAACGCCACCCCCCTGCCGAATGCCGGGGGGGCATTTTAAACTTCGCCGACGCCATAACCCCCCCCCCGGTACGTACCTTTAAACAGTCCTGCGGCGAGTCTCCCTGCTCTGCCACGGTGCCGGCTTGTAATGCTGAGCGCCGGAAATTGACGTCACTTCCGGCGCTCTGCATTACAAGCCGGCACCGGGACCGAACAGGGAGACTCGCCGCAGAGGAGAGAGAGAGAGGGGCGCCGAGCGGGTAAGCAAAAACCACTCGGTGCCCCTCTCTCTCTCTCTCCTCCGCTTCAAAAAAAAAAAAAAGTGCTTGGGGCGGCAAAGTGCCGCCTGGGGCAATTGCCCCAGTCTGCCCCATTATAGGGCCAGCCCTGAATAGCTGTTATGCTATTTGTACCAGAACAGACAAAGCTCTGTGCCAATAGTAATCACCCCTTCCTGTGGGTTAAGTCCTGGGTCAAGTTAGCCCCCAAAGCGGCTTGATATAGCACATTTGTTTAGCATATGTTTTCCTAACAGAATTAAAGTGCACCTTTTCAAACACAACCATTCCTATTATCTTTTAATATGCTGATTGTGTTCAAAGGACCACAAAAATGAAAATGTGACTGTGGACTGATTGTTGATCATCTAGAGGCATGCGCTAATGGTGTCAGTTCTTCTCTAAGCCAATAAGGCTTCTCCAAGGTATTTTTCAGGGCCCACCAAGACGCTCTAGCACCTAAAGCAAGCACTATGCCCTCGACAGTATATAGTATACAGTATATAGTAGTAGGGCAGGCCATGGCTACTTAAAAAAATAGTAGTATTTAAATAAATAATGTCAGATGCTACCACTCTATGGTCCCCAACAAATCATGGTGAATTGATAAATAGACAGCAGCATCTACATAATTCAGTAGAGATGCATTACGTTGTTTAATAACAACTGATTAGTATGTGAGCAAGTGTCCTTAACTATTTCAAAACCTTAGCTAAAATTAAAATAAAAGCTTATTTGTCAGTGTAATTTAATCCTTCTAGAAATGTACAGTTTTAGTAGCACTGTCTCCTGTCCAGTTTGTGTGTTTTTGGGAAATGAAAAAAACAAAACATTTTTAATAGGAAACTGAAACTAATTATTCTTTATTGTAGCTGCGATCAGCCCTGGAGAGTTGCCCACTCCTTTTTTCCCCACAATGCAGCTATTTTCGGACATCTACCTAATACTGGGTTTTCCGCATGATCATATGACACTTTTTCATGTTTTGTACTATGGGAAGTAGCAGAGCTTTCAACAGAAGATTTTAATTCTCACTTCTAGTGAATCCTTCAACCAAGTATCTGCTGTACATAAGTTTCAGTTCTCTATGACAAGTTCTCTTGTTGATTGCTTAGTGGTTACATACCAAGGAAAGAGGGACAGCCCGTACTCGACAGCCAAAACCCCTTCCATCCTTCATTCCTATTATGGTTACTTTTTTGGAATGTCTGAAGATTAGGTGAGTATCAGTATATCACAGTTTGTTCAGTGATTTAAGACATCAATGTATGTTTTAAACAACAGTAAGCACATTATTAAAATTGTTTATGTATATGAAAAACTTTTAATTTTTATTCCAAATAAGTTGCTCAAAGGCATACTTCAGGGGTCTGCATGGGAGCTAAGCAGAACCCATCTGCTACATAAGGAAAGCCATCATAACATACCTTAAAGACTCACAAGGACAAATTCAAAACAAGGAGAGGACTACAAGCTCCACATTAGGCAACCTAATTCTGGTTGGCCCAGCTATAAAATTCACCAAAAATAAAATGAATGCATGAGCACTGACCCAACAACTCTAACTAACCATGTTCAAGAAATGAGCCAGCAACAGCAGGTAAGCTCCCAGTCAATGAGCATACATCCCAAGTATCTTCAGGAGGGGCATTGCTTCATAACTAAGGTGTCCCGTTTTCACCACTTGAGTGATGGAGGGGTGGCTCCAGTTTAATCTCAGGGAAACACATTGTGATAGCATTGACAGGTTTACAATTGCAGTGACATATTCTGACCTGGGATGCAGATCCAATATAGGTAATACAAAACTAGGCGGCCGACGAGTTTTTGAAACAACACACTACAGTCCAGAGGTACCAAGTCTCTTGGAAATTCTGGGAGTCACACAGAGATGCGTCACCCTGATACGCACTCTCTCTTAATGTCTCCCTACTTTTTCCGCTGACTGCTTCCGTGTGTCACTATTCTTCCTGTATGAATGATATTGGTTTTGTGGCTATTTCCACTTTCAGCCTCTACTGGCCACTCTACTTGGTTTTAGAACTCTTGCTCCAATTTGATGGTCTCAGCTGGGCCTCCTTAAAAAACCTTATCCTGTGCAGCCCTGCCCTAAAGGAAGCTGCAAATGGGGCCTTAGCATTGTGCAAGTGTTGCAGTGGGGCAAAAAAGTATTTAGTCAGCCACCAATTGTGCAAGTTCTTCCACTTACAAAGATGAGAGAGGCCTGCAATTTTCACCATAGGTACACTTCAACTATAAGATACAGAATGGGGGGAAAGAATACAGGAAATCACATTGTAGGATTTCTAATGAATTCATTGGTAAATTCCTCGGTAAAATAAGTATTTGGTCACCTACAAACAAGCAAGATATCTGGCTCTCACAGAGCTGTAACATCTTCAAGAGTCTCCTCTGTCCTCCACTTGTTACCTGTATTAATGGCACCTGTTTGAACTTGTTATCAGTATAAAAGACACCTGTCCACAACCTCAAACAGTCACACTCCAAACCCCACTATGGCCAAGACCAAAGAGTTGTCGAAGGACACCAGAAACAAAATTGTAGACCTGCACCAGGCTGGGAAGACTGAATCTGCAGTAGGCAAGCAGCTTGGTGTGAAGAAATCAACTGTGGGAGCAATTATTCGAAAATGGAAGACATACAGGACCACTGATAATCTCCCTCGATCTGGGGCTCCATGCAAGATCTCACCCCGTGGTGTCAAAATGATCACAAGAACGGTGAGCAAAAATCCCAGAACCACACGGGGGGACCTAGTGAATGACCTGCAGAGAGCTGGGACCAAAGTAACAAAGGCTACCATCAGTAACACACTACGCCACCAGGGGCTCAAATCATGCAGTGCCATACGTGTCCCCCTGCTTAAGCCAGTACATGTCCGGGCCCGGCTGAAGTTTGCTAAAGAGCATTTGGATGATCCAGAAAAGGATTGGGTGAATGTCATATGGTCAGATGAAACCAAGGTAGAACTTTTTGGTAGAAACTCAACTCGTCGTGTTTGGAGGAGAAAGAATGCTGAGTTGCATCCAAAGAACACCATACCTACGGTGAAGCATGGGGGTGGAAACATCATGCTTTGAGGCTGTTTCTCTGCAAAGGGACCAGGACGACTGATTCGTGTAAAGGAAAGAATGAATGGGGCCATGTATCGTGAGATTTTGAGTGAAAACCTCCTTCCAGCAGCAAGGGCATTGAAGATGAAACGTGGCTGGGTCTTTCAGCATGACAATGATCCCAAACACACCGCCCTGGCAACGAAGGAGTGGCTTCGTAAGAAGCATTTCAAGGTCCTGGAGTGGCCTAGCCAGTCTCCAGATCTCAACCCCATAGAAAACCTTTGGAGGGAGTTGAAAGTCCGTGTTGCCCAGCGACAGCCCCAAAACATCACTGCTCTAGAGGAGATCTGCATGGAGGAATGGTCCAAAATGGTCCAAATCCAAAATACCATTGATAAGTATTTATATGAACAGCTATCACACCTTACTTCCCCCAAACTCTGGGGCCAAAGTCTTAGTCCTGTCTTGTCTCGGCCTTTGATCCAACCCTGCCTTAGTTCTCAGTCACATCTCAGTCTTAGCCCAGTCTTATCTGTACTATCCAGTCCTGTCTGTACCATCCAGTCCTATCTAGTACCATTCAGTCACACCTGCCAGTCCAGCCAATTGTGTTTATGCTTTGATTAGGACTATATTATTATTATTATTATTATTGTTATTATTTTAGAGCGGGGTTCAGAGGTGTACAGGATCATTATGCTTTGGTGTGCATAGAATGCAAATATATCACATTTTGTGATTTGTTTTCCCATAAAGTACACCATATGGACAAAAGTATTGGGACACCTGACCATCACACCAACAGCGGCTTTTATGATATTGTATTTGAAGTACATAGACAATAACATGTAAGTGACCCATCTTTGCAGCTATAACAGCTTCCACTCTTCTGGGAAGGCTTTCCACAAGATTTTGAAATGTTTCTGTGAGAATTTTTGCCCATTCACCCAGTAGAGCATTTGGCACTGATGTTGGACGAGAAGGCCTTGCTCACAATTTCTGTTCCAGTTCATCCCAAAGATGTTCGATGGAGTTGAGGTCAGGGCTCTCTGTGGGCCACTCAAGTTCTTCCACACCAAACTCACCCAACCATGTCTTTATGGACCTTGCTTTGTGCACTGGGGCACAGTCATGCTGGAATAGAAAAGGGTCTTCCCCAAAGCATTGCATTGTCCAAATGTCCCTCCTCCACCAAACTTTACAGTTGGCACAATGCAGTCAGGTAACGCTCTCCTGGCATCTACCAAACACATACTCGCTCATCATCTGTAGGGGATGGGCGAGTGGAGAGGCCGGTCTGCAGGGCAGAGCCGAGACAGGAGCAAGATTGTGACCTCCCCAACCAGCCCTGCTCAGCAGGCGCCTGATGACTTCATATCCCGGCGCTCGGCATCAATTGATTAGGGAGCATGGGATTAGGGAGCATGGAAGCCGAGGTCTGAAGTGACAGACCTTGCGCTCTCTAATGTTGGGCAGCTATGTGTAAATATTGACCACACACTGCCTTTATACACACCATCCCATAAACACACATATACACATACACTGCCCTTTCACACAACTGTGCATACACACTGCCTTTACACACACCTGTCCATAAACACACATATACACACACCTGCCCATATATATATATATATATATATATATATATATATATATATATATATATATATATATATATATACACCGCCCTTACTTACGACTGCTTTTACACATACCTGCCCATAAACACGCATATACACATACACTGCCTTTACACAAGCCTGTCCATACACATACACTGCCCTCATATACCCCTACCCCTACCTTTACACAAACATATACACATACATACACCAGCTTACAAACACAAAAATACCTACACTGCTCATACCCACACCTGCCTACAAACACACACATATAAACACATACACTCTCATTACACTACTTTCTCCCCATCTCTTACCTTTCTCATTTCTCATCCTCCATCCAGTTGTGGGTGCGCAAGGTCCGTCACGTCAGACATCTGCGTTAGTACTCCCTCATCACTATGTGCAGGCTATTGATGCAGAGCGCGGGGGTATGACATCATATCCTGGCACTTGGCATCAATCGCCTGCGCTTAGTGATTAGGGAGCACGGAAGCCGATGTCTGAAGTGACAGACCTCGCGCTCCCTAATGTTGTGTTTATGGGCAGGTATGTGTAAGGGTAGTGTCAATAAAATAACCTCTGTAAGAAAATAGCTGAGGGGGCTAGCTATGGCTCTGTCTCTGCACTTATTTGTAAACTATAAAGAAAAGCTTTCAATAGTTTTCCTCTCTTTCACAGGTCTAAAGCAATACCTGAGGAAGAGAGGAAAGCTTTTGAAAGCTTTTCTTTTAAGTATTATGTTAATCCAATAAAAAAGGTATCATTCAATACTGGCATTGTATTTATATATATTTATTTAGTTTTTCAGTGGCATAATTTAGTGGTGGAACTTATTATTGCCCCCCCAGTTTTAACTGTGGTATCTTATGTGCCCCCCTATATATTGTTCCTAGAGTCACCACTGCATGAAGCTCCCACTGCACAGTTTTTGTGCTGATAGTAATGCCAATGGAAGTTTGTACCTCTTCATCTATGGAATCAACAGAGCATTCTCGACTTTTACGCACCATGCGTCTCAACACTGGATGACCCTGCTAGTAGGAATGAAATTTCACTAACTGACTTATTGCAAAGGTGGTATCCTATCACAGTACCATGCTTGAATTCACCGATTTCTTTCACAAATGTTTGTAAATGTAGAGTGCATAGCTAGGTGCTTGATTTTATAAAGCTTTGGCAATATCTGATTGAAACACCAGAATTTGATTATTAAGATGTGTGTCCCAATACTTTTATGCATATAGTGTATCATATTCTATTTGTTACAGGTGACAGGTTGCATCACTTGTCAGGGGATAGTCTCTTGCATTATCACTGAATATGTCTGATTGCAGTGGTGTCATAAATCATTGTACCCCTTGTTTTCCTTTCTGTTGCTTGTAAAAGATTCTAATACATTTTCTAACCTCAATTAAGAAATGGACCATATATAATTATTGGTATAGGCAGTAGTCAAAGACATGTAATCATTGTTCATAAATAAATGATTATTAAGATATATTAATATGTTTCAATGATAGGCTTCAAGGTTTCCTTGACCTTAATTATGGAATGAAGGATTTGCTGAACAGGCATTCTATAGATAGGAGAGTAACTTGCTAATGCATGGTATAGTTGTAACTGTAAAAGGGCATTACAGTATACGTACAGCGACCACCTAAAATAGGGTTTCCACGTGTAAAGATCTTAGTGAGCATGTTTACCCAATTAGGTGAAGACCAATAGACTGACATCATTATTCAACCGTATATAAGCTAGGCTTGGAGAGGCATGGAGGAGAGGTAGAGGGGAGATGTACTTGCCATCCACGGACTCTTCACGTCCCAACACTCCCTCCCTCCATCCTCAGGAATGCATAGGACAGATGTCATGAACTAAATTCCTCTCGAAGGTTTTGTAAGACTTGTTTCGTATTATTTTTGTTATCTTCTTTTTATATTCTTCTATTTTTGTTCGTATTAAATGTTTTACCTTTGTTTGCATCTAAATGACTCTGCCTATTTTTGACGCACATACATTTATATGTGTTGATCCAATTATACGAAGTTTGTATTGGCCCTATATATTTTATTACATTGCTCTTTTTACCACTTTTTGGGGTCTGTTACGTTGTTTTCAGAACAATAAAAATTGATTTACCCTCCATCACTGAAATCATCCCCTGCCACAGCCGTTTTTTCAGAGCTAGGCCATTGTATTAAGTGCACTCCCACAGGCTGTGAAATCAGAGGATCTCTTCTCTTATGTCCACTGACACAAATTGTAGGGTATGGCATCACTTAATTTGTAGGTGGGCAGGGAGTGGGATTGTTATTTATATTGTCATCCAACCTTGTCCTCACCCCCAACCACTGTAACCCCTTGGTTCTGATCACCCTTTAAAATTAATAAACATTGATTCACCTAAAAAAATGAAGATATTGCTAAAACACTTATTTTTTGTATCATTTTACCATTTTATTAAAAAAATACAAAATACAATAATTTAGGCAAGATTAGAGGAGCATTATTTCAAATGCTATTGTCTTTCTGGTTACACATGCATTGTCCATTTATGCTGACATCTGAAAAGATCTTTTGTCTAAGATTTTGACGATCTTGGTTACCCACTGCTCTTGGGGATTAGCACAGACAGCATTGTTCTTGATGGTGAGAAATCTAAATGTGAGAGAGAAATATGTTATCTAACACAATTTAAAAAGGCCACATAGGTTATACAGAAATGACCTAGAATGTATTTTTATCCAGCAATTTCACTGGACGACTACTTAATATTAAACACAACCTTGCATCAATAAAGTAGTTTAATAATAAAGTCTATTTTGGAATTTCAACAAAATCAATCTACAAGATGGACTTTTAATTTTTTTTAAAGTTTAGTAGTACTATATACAATACATATTTTATTGTAATTCATTTTGTCATTATCGAAAAGTCAAATATAGCTTAAAATTGTGTGAAACTTTTGTAGTTTTTGTGCTTTTGTAGCTCACAAAATCTCCTGTGAGGGTTGAAAATGGTAACTATATCTCTAATGGTTAACGGTGCAACATCAACAAAGATAGAAGAGAACTGTCAATATATGAGTAAATTTAAACTTACACTACAGCTGGTTTGGAGCACAGAGTACTCGTATTGAAATAAGAAGCAATTCTGTTGGAGGGAACTTTGCTGGAATATGAGTAACAGCATGATGTTGGTGTGTCTGTAAGGAAAGCATACAATTGTCACTTCATGATTTCACATAATAACATATTGCTCTCTAACTTCTATATTTTGAAAATAAAATAGAAAAAACATGACAAGACCTCCATCTATACTTTCTGGTTCAAATTTGAAACATATGCCTCTCCAAATTTATCAAGAGTAACTCTAGTTCCGTCTTTATTACTATGGACCCAGGTTGTTACAGGCAGACCTGGATTGGCCATCAGGCACAATGGGCAAATGTCAGGTGGGATGCTTGCTACATGAACATAAAAACGTCACCTGTCATCAGGTGGCCACTGCCAGGGGACCTCAGGATCGTCAGTCCGGCCCTAGCTACAAGTCTTCAGTTATACACTCAGCCCCACTGACAACTCTTATTATTTCTCTGTATACAAATTTATTTCCCCCCGACAAGGATCTCTAGATACTCTGCCTGTTATGCCTATAAATTAAACATATGCTAAATTATGATTGATACTTACGAGGGCTTGAGTAAATGCAGGCACTGCACATTAGGATAACCACAGATAAAGCTAACAGAGATACCTTCATGTTTAGATTTGTTTTAGAACGAATCTAAATCTAAGAGAATGCGTTATTTATTCTTTCAAGTTTAAGTTTGAAATGCCCTCTTTTATAGTGTATGGAGAGTAACACTAAGACGGGTGGGGGAGGGGTCTCCAGAGAGTGGAAAATCCTGGGGATAGAGAAAAGGAAAACACATGGGGATAGTGTGTATTAGGGGATATTTCCCCTTTTTGTAATTTCCAAAATATGATTTAAGGATATCCTGTTAATACCACATTGACAGGATAGAAAGATATCATGTTTCTATTTTGGATAGTTTCTCTTCCCTAAATAAAAACTTTCTTATGTGACCTCATCAATTTCAGCCAACATTGCTTCTAATAAAGAAATACACTGTAAAATTTTGTACAACTTAAGTCTGTAATGATTCTTCTTCTTTGAAAATCCATGACAAATCACGCCAACTTCAACTGTTATATTAATATATCTCCCATACCTCCTACTACTTTCACCTGCATGCGAGTTTTTTTGGCACTTATATATAGAAACCTCCTGTTTCTCACCCCTTATCCACCTAGATTGTAAGTTCCTGTGTGAACAGGGCCCTTCATTCCTCTTGTATCTGTATGTCAATTGCTGTATTGTACTTGTAGTTATCTGTAAAATGTTCATCTTGTACAGCGCTGCGGAACCTGTCGGCGCTTTATAAGGTATAATAATAATAATGGTGGTTTCACTCCTAATGTATTAATGATTTCAGGGGAGAATTTTAGTTTATTATATTTGTTTAAGAGAGGTAACGTCAAATACATTTGGACCATAGCTAATGTATGCACTTTTAGCATACATATATACGTGTGACCAGAAGCTATACTGAGACACTCTCACAGAGCTTGGCCGCGTGTATCCAGCCAAATGCAGACCAGATGTGCTGCTTGAGTGGCAGTAAAGGTAGGTGTGAGGCACTCTTAGCCACTAGTATACCAGAGTGAAGCCAGTTTATTTGAAGTCAAGTGCTTGGGGCAGATTAAGAATAATACTAGTGGGCAAATTGGTTTAAGCAAAGACTCGTGATGAATTAATACTCTGAAAACTTGAAATAATCTTGCACTTGTAAATTCACAATCTCTTCAAGGTTTTAGGAGCAAAGTTCTATAGAAAAAATAACACTGTAATGGTTTGCATATAATAGAAAAAAATGTACTTTGGTACTTGAAAATTTACCACACCCACTACCACAAAGCTATGCTCACTCTGCCCAAACCTAATTAGCAAACCTAATTAGCATCATTTAGCTCCACCTAGTAATTATTGTGCAGATTACATCACTAACTGACTTGACATTGCACCCGCAGGACTTATCATGGCACCCACAGGACTTGTCACTGCCATGAACCCTTTAGGCACCTGTGCATGCTCAACAAGCTAATGAGCCAAAAAGGGGTAGACCCAGGCCAAAGAAGACTTCTTGTTTTTACTAACTAATCTTATAATGAATTGATTTTCCTAGGTCTGCTCTAGGTCCGCTTCACACACAATATACCTTATTGGTTTGATTATAGGCCGCACCCGATTATAAGCCGCACCCTTAAAGTTTGGTGCTATTTTAAAGAACAAAATATTTTACAAAGGAAAAAATACACGAGTGGAATGGTATTTTACCTAATAAACAGGAATACATGTATTTTTATATTTTTGGTATCTATTATACAGTTAGTCAGCATATGTTATATGTAAACAGAAAGTTGTTAAACCAATAGCAATTTAAAGGTCCCCCCCTTAATTCATAATGTGCCTTACTTATAGATATGCCCCTCGCCCCCCAGATATGCCACTCTGCCCCCCCCTGATATGCCACTCTGCCCCCTTCTGATATGCCACTCTGCCCCCTGATATGCCACTCTGCCCCCTGATATGCCACTCTGTCCCCTAAAAATGATACCCCCCCCAGACTTACCACTGCACCCCCAGACTCCCTGGTGTCTGGCAGGGCCAGCCGGTGGACATCTGCGCAATGTGCGCAGACAACCTCCGCTGGCGGCACTTCCGCCGGGGCTTCTGTGTTGGAGCACTGGAAGGTCATGTCAGGCCAGTGCTCCGTTATAGAAGTCCCAGCTGAAACGCTGGCAGCAGAGGTTGTCTACGCGCATTGCGCAGACGTCCACCGGCTGCCGGGGAGGATCCAGATCCCCTGCAGCACTCGGAAATGTGCACCCCCACTTTAAAGACTTAAAGTGGGGGGAGTGCGGCCTAATTCGGGCCAATACACTATATGCTGTACATCTATCTATATACATACGTATATATATATATATATATATATATATATATATATATATACCGTATTTGCTCGATTATAAGACGACCCTGATTATAAGACGACCCCCCAAAATCTGAATATTAACTTAGGAAAAAAAGAAAAAGCCTGAATATAAGACGACCCTAAAGGAAAAAAGTTTTACCAGTAAATGTTAATTCATGTAAACTATTTTTTTTAATAAAAGCTATGATTGAGAAAAATATTTTTTTTTTGTTTTTATTTCTTGTATTTTCCAACCTGTCCCCCAGTTACGCACATCTGCCCCCAGGCTTGCCACACCAATATGGCACTGTGGCCCATGATATGCCTTTTAACCCTCTATATGCCACTGTGCCCCATGGTATGCCTTTTGAACCCCTATGTGCCACTCTGCCTCCAGAAATGCCTTATACCCCTATATCCCATTCTGGCATTTAGGGGGTTAAAATGCATATTATGGGGCAGAGTGGCATATAGGGAGGTATAAGGCATTCCAGGAGGCAGAGTGGCATTAAGGGAGTTAAAAGGCATTATATAGAGCACTCTGCCTCCAGAAATGCCTTATACCCCTATATGCCACTCTGGCATTTAGGGGGTTAAAAGGCATATTATGGGGCAGAGTGGCATATAGGGAGGTATAAGGCATTTCAGGAGGCAGAGTGCACTATTAAATGCCCCCTTAACGCCACTCTGCCTCCTGAAATGCCTTATACCTCCCTATATGCCACTCTGCCCCATAATATACCTTTTAACCCCCTAAGTGCCAGAGTGGCATATAGGGGTGTAAGGCATTCCAGAAATGCCCTACACACACACACACACACACACACACACACACACACTTACACTTACTTACTTACCGGTGCTTCCAATTTCCTGTTGTATTGCCGGGGCAGCGGGTTGACATCTCATTCCGCGGCAGCCGGAAGGAGGTGGAGTTGGCAGCGGGGGTTTGTATGCGTCCGTGGCAAATACCTTCCCCGGCTGTCAGAGATCAGGAACTCTGGAACTCTAATCTCTGACAGTCGGGGAAGGTATTTGCGACGGACGCATACAAACCCCCGCTGCCAACTTCACCTCCGGAAGCACCGGTAAGTGTGTGGGGGGGGGGCGACGACAGGAGGATCCAGGTCCCCTGCAGCGGTGCGGGGGATCTGGATCTTAGTCTCCTAATCAGACCTCTATTTGAGGTCTGATTAGAAGACGACCCCGATTATAAGACGAGGGGTATTTTTCAGAGCATTTGCTCTGAAAAAAACCTCGTCTTATAATCGAGCAAATACGGTATATATATATACACCCAATAACTATATTAATAAATGACAATTTTGAAAAAACTTAATGATAATGTTAATGATAAGCCAAAAACGAAACATATATGTTACCTTAATATATACATTTCAATATAAGTAATATAATTAATAAAAACAACACAGCCATGCAGCAGCATTTCATGTGTGAGCTACAGATACTTCTACAATGTATATAAAGCACTGTCCAGGGTGCATGACAAGGAAAGCTTGCAGATATTACCTGATGACATTGCATACAAGGGCGGATCTAGAGCCTGACCTCGGGAGGGGCACTCACACAAAAAGAAACACACACAGACACCAGTATACCCAGTACACACACGATACCCAGATACATACTAACATACCCAGAAAAACACATGTTCCCCAACAGGCCCTACACCCCCAACTGCTGATACCTTGGTAATGACACTGAAATACTGAGAGAAGCTCTCAAATCCGTGGATTGTCCTGGGAAAATCAGGACAGTTGGCAAGTATGCAATATGAGGTTTGGAGTGACTTCCAGATCTCAAATACTAAAGTGTGAGTTCAGTAGTAAAAGAAATGAGCATGATTTTTCCTTTAGATCAGTGGTATAAAAATCCACACCTTGAAGGATTTTGGTAAACCCTTACTTTTTAACAATGTCCAACCATTTAGATTCAACTGCCAATACTTTGGCAAATCCAAAACATCTGGCCTGGTTAGGACCCTTAAGCCCTAGAGTTTAACACCCCCTATAAAACACATGTATTATGCTGTATTTAACTCTATTTTCTATCTTCTTTATCATGGGACATCCCCATTATCTTCTTCAAAATGAAAAAAATTACTTTTGGAAAAATAGCATGGACTCCACTAGACCTCTTAAGGTGTGCTGTGGTATCCGGCACCAAGATGTTAGCAGCAGGTCCTTTAAGTCCTCTAAGTTGTGAGATGGGGCCTCCATGGATGCATCCTGGTGCCATGTGTTCTCCAGGTAAGCGACGCACATGCACACAGCCACCCATGCAATGTAAAAGAAAACGTGATTCATTAGACCAGGCCACCTTCTTCCTTTGCTCTGTAGTCCAGTCCTTATGCTCATGTGCATATTGTAGGCGCTTTCGGCAGTGGACAGGGGTCAGCATGGACACACTGACTGGTCTGCTGCTAAGCAGCCCCATACGCAACAAATGCACCGATGCACCATGTGTTCTGACACCTTTTCTATCATAATCAACATTAACTTTTTCAGCAATTTGAGCTACAGTAGCTCATCTGTTGGATTTGACCACACGGGCCAGCCTTTGCCCCAACATGCATCAGTGAGCCTTAAAAATAACTATTACAATCCCACATATCATATCCAACATGAATAAAGTCCATTGCATTAAGCATGCTCTATATTGAATAAACATTAAAGCACACATTAAAAATGGGCAATAACATTTTAAACTGCTGTATAAAAACATGCAGAAATGTGCAAGATATTATAATATAATAACAATACAAAAATGGAACATTTTTTCTGTCATGATATGTTATTAAAAACACAAGAAAAGCAAACACACACCACTGGTGTCAATAAATAAATAATACTTTCCCTAATTAGGCAGCAGCACCCAAATAAGCGTTCCTCCAACACTTAATAATCTATACAACTCTTCCAAATGGGGCGCACATCCACATGGGGGAAAAAGAGATTTTTGACAAAAAATAGTGTGACTCTGTATGCAAATGATTTTCTTTTGCAGCTTGCCTGAAGATACCAGTCTGAACCACTCTGGATTTGTTGAGTCATAAGGAAGATGAATCCTGATTCATCTCCTGAGGAAGCCGGTTGTCCAGGGAAACGCTTTGAGAGAGAGAGGGATATATTGGGAAGTTCCTGCTGCTGGACGGTGGACTTTCCTGTGCCTGGTTTAAACCTGATTACCTTGTACACGCTTTTGTACATTGCGTCTGTTGTAATTGCAATACTTTACCTTATCCACATGACCCAGTGATACTGTGCCATTGCTGCTGTGTTTTTATATTGTTTAGCTACGAAGAATTAAAGAATATTTTATGATGAGCTAATTTATGTCCTTGGAAATATGAGTCACACTATTTTTTGTCAAAAATATATTTTTCCCCTATGTGGATGTGTGCCCCATTTGGAAGAATGATATGTTATCATTATTATTATTTTTTAAGTTGCTTTAAGGAGAGTCCTGTCAAAAGGGAATGCAGACACCATTTAATAAATGCAAATTAAAATTTGATAAAAGGGAATTATTTTACACCAAGTGGAACTGTGGAACTGTGACCTTGCATATCTGAAAAAAGAGCAGTGCCTGAACAATCAGAGCCACAATGGTACAAGAGTAAACATTAATACTCGTATGGTGGCAAATATGCAATATTTTGATGACATGACAATGTATACATATGAATTGCAAATTTTGGTAAATTCAGCATTTCATATGAAGCCCCGAGAATGAGGCCAGACCCCCCACGAATCAGACAAAACAAAAAAAACACAGAACAATCTCATTCTCATCCACTCTTTCTCTCTTTCCCCACCTTTTCTGCTGACCTCCAAGTGGACTTCTGCCGACCACTTCCACTTGGAGGATTGGGGAGAGGATGCCAGTGCAAGTGCAGCCATTTTGGCGGTAGTTCCCACTGGGTTATGTCTGGGAGATGTCTGGGAGAAGCGTAAGTGGTCAGCAGAGAAGGTAGGGAAATATTTGGAGTGTGAGAGAGTGAAGGAGAATGAGTGTGAGAGAGTGAATGTGGGCACTGGGCAAAGAATTTTGTTCCCGAATGAAAAATACCTCAAAATTTTCAGCAGAACCGAATGGGCAGGGAACTAAACTTGTTGCCAGAAAGTGAACCAAAAAATTTTTTTGGCCCATTTTCACATTTGCATAGTGAATACTGATCAATAGGTCATGCAGTCCAGAGAAAAAGTTATTAAAAAAAAAAACCTTGGTTAGATGACAGCTGTGTCATGCATCGAACTGCTGTATCACTTTTTTCAATTTTGTTAAACATGCAAAAAAATATAAAGACCTTCCACCTTTCAGAAAAAACCCTCTTCATACTGATCTGAACATTTTTGTCAAGTTACAATTTCTCCCAATGTTTTTCTTAATATAGTGTTTACAGTATTTGTCGTTTGATGACCAAACCTGAGAAATCTCTTGGGCAGCGGTGCCGCATATAGCCGTTCCCACTCCCTACCCACTTCCCCTCCTACCCCCCACCTACTAAAAACGATCTGGAGCTATCCTCACCCATGTATGTTGATGACACAAAGTTTTATAAATGGATTGACAGCACTGGTGCTGTAAATCAATTGACAAATAATTTAAGAAATCTAGAGGAATGGACTAATGTTTCATACCTAAAGTTTTGAGTGGCCAGTGTAAAAAATGCATTTTGGACAGAAAATCCAAACACACTATACAGACTTAACGGTAGTTTCGGACAACTACGTACAACGAAAAGATCTTGAGAATTACCAAGGTGAGCAAAGCAGTGCAATAAAGCAGCAGGAAAAGCAAGTAGGATACTCGGTTGTATGAGATTAGCTATCAGTAGCAGGAAAAAAAAGACATTGAAATGCCATTTTATGTATCATATACCCTTATATGGTGTAAAGTTCTGGAGACCATGGCTTCCAAAGGACATAAATAAGTTACAGAAAATTCAAAGGCGATTCGCGTAGAGCTCTACACGCTGCCCGGACTAAGCACCGGGGACTCAGAAGCACCGGTAAGTTGGGGGGGGGATAACACAAGAGGATCCAGGTCCCCTGCATCTGAGTCCCCGGTGCTTAGTCCGGGCAGCGTGTAGAGCTCTACATGCTGCCCGGACTAAGCACCGGGGACTCAGAAGCACCGGTAAGTTGGGGGGGGCATAACACAGGAGGATCCAGGTCCCCTGCATCGCTGCGGGGGATCTGGATCTTAGTCTCTGGAAAAAACCTTGTCTTATAATCGAGCAAATACGGTATAAACAAATGTTTTTTTCATTCACTAATTGACAACTGAAGGAAAATGGTTGCACCTGAGCGTATACAGAAATGCCACAGAAAAGGGCATACATCCATATACAGTCAAGATGTTTTATATCTATTATGCTTTGTAAAATAAATAGATTATGGACTACTTGTGTAGATTGGGCAAAAAAATCATCATTAAATAAATTTTTTATTTTAGTTGCAGGTTGAGGTGTAAAGGCCAGCGACAAATGGTCTAAAATGTTGTCTATAAAGGGATAAGACTTGGAAGAGTGCAAGAATCTATTTAACCCCTTCGTTCCCCTATAGACGTACCGGGACGTCCAAAAAACGCCCACTAAGAAACCCCTATGGACGGCCCTTCGTGCAGCGTCAGGGACACATCCCTGCTGCTGCACGGGAGACCAGGCTGTCGTTTGACAGCTTGGACTCCCCACTGACAGCAGAAGCCGGCTTTGGCGGCTTTCTGCTGTCCGATCGCCTATAACAGCTTCCGGCATGAAAGCCAGTAAGCTGTTACACTGTAAACTGCCTGATCGCGCAGTTGCAAACGCGCGATCGGGCATTCCCTTCCGGGTTGCGTCACTGCTGACGTAACCCGGAAGGTCATCGGAGGACATCCTGCCCTCCGATGAGGCACAGAGACGCTACGATCTCTATGCAAGTCTGTGAGGACCTGCATAGAGATCACAGTGTGATCAGTGCAGGGGGATAGCAGGGAGGGGAGTGAGAAACCATCTCTCTCACTCCCCCTCCCGTCCTGTAACAGAAAAGCTGAAAAAAAAAAACGGTTAGTGATTTAAAAATAGTATTAAATAAATCATTAAAATAATAATATAAATAATACTAAAAAAAATTATAATGTGAGCTGTGATGTCACTGTGACATCACTGGCATGTTCAGGAAGTCCCTAGGAGGACTTCTTACCATTACTGTGTAAAAAAAAAATATATAAAAAATACAAAAAAATGTAAAAAAAATTCTTAAAAAAACCTTACATCCCATTGCCCTAGCATAACATATAGCCAGTATAACCCTCCTGCCCCTGTTCACAACCCCCAAACCCGTTAAGCCATAGGCATAAAAATTATACAAAATTGTACACCTAATAGTATGCTCCCTGGTGCTGGGAAAGTCTGGAAAATCTATATAAATCTATATATAGGTATTTCTGAAATCAGGACACCTGAATTAATAAACTTGGAGGGCATTTTCCATCACTTTACCTAATTTTGTGAGGATTCAGAGGGAAAATGTAAAAAAAAATTAGTTTATTTTTCTAATCTTCGCTAGTTTTTACTAAATTTCTCATTCTAAATTTTCAGCTAATCATCCAACTATGGTATCAAATGAAAGCTCTATCTCTCCTTGAAAAAACAATATATAGTTTACATGGGTACACTATTCACAGGAACAGAGAATAATCGCTAAACCGACATACCCCAAAAATGGCAAAATTGCTCTGGGCTTTGAGGTACCTAAAACCCCTGGGATTGAAGGGGTTAAAATGCACAAAGTAATGTTATGGTCAATCATTATATATATATATATATATATATATATATATACTGTATATATAGACATTTACATTTTTACTAAGAATTCATGTTGTGCTGTACAATACATACATCTTAACCGAAAATGAAAAATGTACATTATTTCTTCATTTCAGCACTAAACAGCTTTAGCAAACCACTCTGTCCATTTCCTGTGACTGCCCACTGCTGAAGATTACATTGAGTGGAAAATCCCTAAAGTTTCCATTGCCTCTTTTTTTCTATCCAACATTTGCATAAACAGATGTTAGGAAAGTTGAGTCCAAAAGGAAACATGCAGTCCAGCACATCTCCTTGGCGCTTAAAAACCCAGTCAAAGCAAATAAGTTTGTGCATGGCTAAAGTCGATTTGGATGAAATAATTTTTTTTCCAGGCAACCTTTTTCAACCTTTCCTCCCCGCAGGGGCGTACCTAGAGTATTTGGCACCTGGGGCAGATCCTGTATGTGGCACACCCCCCACACAATCACACTTTACTGCATAGCTTCTATCGTTATATACTAGCGCAAACATTGCCGGTGGTACAGCATAACTGTTATCATTATATACTGACATTATATACATTAACGGAGGTACAGCGTAATCCCTATCACTATACATCACTATACATTGAGTCAGACATTGACAATAATCACTATATATCTTATGGTGCTTATACCTGCTACAGTGGTACTGGCCTCCAAATATTAGGGCAGCCATCAGTGTGCTCTCAGCAGTGGTAACTCTAGAAACAATATATAGGGGGGGGGGCATTAGATACCACTGCCAAAACTGGGGGGGGGGTATTAACAATTTCCACCATTAAATCATACCACTGAAAAAACATATATATGGTGTATATATGTATATGTATATATATATATATATATATATATATATATATATATATATATATTGTCAAAAGTAATGTGCTATGGAATGATACTTTTGTTATTGGACTAACATAATACTTGGTCATTCAACATGGAAAGCGTGAAGCAGTAGCGTACCTAGCGGGGGGGCGGGGGGCGGTCCGCACCGGGTGCCGCTCATCAGGGGGGTGCCAACTTGCCGGCACCCGGCACCCCTCCAGAGACGGACAGTAATGTCCGCCGCTGGAGGAGCAGGCTCGCAAGGGAGCGCTATCGGAGGTCTTTAACAGACCTCCGGCTCCCTTGAGTGATTTTAAGCCGGTTCAAGGATCTCCCTTGGAGAAAAAGCATTCAGTGAGAGTGGATTGGTGTATGTGTGTGGATTGGTATGTGTGTGGATTGGTATGTGTGTGGATTGGTATGTGTGTGGATTGGTGTATGTGTGTGGATTGGTATGTGTGTGGATTGGTGTATATGTGTGGATTGGTATGTGTGTGTGGATTGGTGTATGTGTGTGGATTGGTGTATGTGTGTGGATTGGTGTATGTGTGTGGATTGGTGTATGTGTGTGGATTGGTATATATGTGTGGATTGGTATGTGTGTGGATTGGTATGTGTGTGGATTGGTGTATGTGTGTGGATTGGTATGTGTGTGTGGATTGGTATGTGTGTGGATTGGTGTGTGTGTGGATTGGTATGTGTGTGGATTGGTGTATGTATGTGGATTGGTATGTGTGTGGATTGGTATGTGTGTGTGGATTGGTGTGTGTGTGGATTGGAATGTGTGTGTGGATTGGTATGTGTGTGGATTGGTGTATGTGTGTGGAGTGTGTGGATTGGTGTGTGTGTGGATTGGAATGTGTGTGTGGATTGGTATGTGTGTGGATTGGTGTATGTGTGTGGAGTGTGTGGATTGGTGTATGTGTGTGGATTGGTATGTGTGTGGATTGGTATGTGTGTGGATTGGTGTGTGTGTGGATTGGTGTGTGTGTGGATTGGTATGTGTGTGGATTGGTATATGTGTGGATTGGTATATGTGTGGATTGGTATGTGTGTAGATTGGTATGTGTGTGGATTGGTATGTGTGTGGATTGGTATGTGTGTGTGGATTGGTATGTGTGTGGATTGGTGTATGTGTGTGGATTGGTATGTGTGTGGATTGGTATGTGTGTGTGGATTGGTGTATGTGTGTGGATTGGTGTATGTGTGTGGATTGGTATGTGTGTGGATTGGTATATGTGTGGATTGGTATGTGTGTGGATTGGTATATGTGTGGATTGGTATGTGTGTGGATTGGTATATGTGTGGATTGGTATGTGTGTGGATTGGTATGTGTGTGGATTGGTATGTGTGTGGATTGGTGTATGTGTGTGGATTGGTATATGTGTGGATTGGTGTGTGTGTGGATTGGTATGTGTGTGGATTGGTATGTGTGTGGATTGGTATATGTGTGTGGATTGGTTTGTGTGTGGATTGGTGTATGTGTGTGGATTGGTATATGTGTGGATTGGTATGTGTGTGGATTGGTGTATGTGTGTGGATTGGTATATGTGTGGATTGGTATATATGTGTGGATTGGTATGTGTGTGTGGATTGGTATGTGTGTGGATTGGTATATGTGTGTGGATTGGTTTGTGTGTGGATTGGTGTATGTGTGTGGATTGGTATATGTGTGGATTGGTATGTGTGTGGATTGGTATATGTGTGTGGATTGGTATGTGTGTGGATTGGTGTATGTGTGTGGATTGGTGTATGTGTGTGGATTGGTATGTGTGTGGATTGGTATGTGTGTGGATTGGTATGTGTGTGGATTGGTGTATGTGTGTGGATTGGTATGTGTGTGTGGATTGGTGTATGTGTGTGGATCGGTATGTGTGTGTGGATTGGTGTATGTGTGTGGATTGGTATATGTGTGGATTGGTATATGTGTGTGGATTGGTATGTGTGTGGATTGGTATATGTGTGTGGATTGGTATGTGTGTGGATTGGTATATGTGTGGACTGGTATGTGTGTGGATTGGTATGTGTGTGGATTGGTATGTGTGTGGATTGGTGTATGTGTGTGGATTGGTATGTGTGTGTGGATTGGTGTATGTGTGTGGATTGGTGTATGTGTGTGGATTGGTGTATGTGTGTGGATTGGTATGTGTGTGGATTGGTTTGTGTGTGGATTGGTGTATGTGTGGATTGGTATGTGTGTGTGGATTGGTGTATGTGTGTGGATTGGTATATGTGTGGATTGGTATATGTGTGTGGATTGGTATGTGTGTGGATTGGTATGTGTGTAGATTTGTATGTGGATTGGTATGTGTATGTGGATTAGTATATGTGTGGATTGGTATGTGTGTGGATTGGTATATGTGTGTGGATTGGTATGTGTGTGGATTGGTATGTGTGTGGATTGGTATGTGTGTGGATTGGTATATGTGTGGATTGGTATGTGTATGTGGATTGGTATGTGTGTGGATTGGTATGTGTATGTGGATTGGTATGTGTGTGGATTGGTGTGTGTGTATTATATTATATATATATATATATATATTGTTATTTAATTGTTTTGTCCTATTTTGGTATGTTACTTACTTTAAATAAAAGTGTTAGATTTTTTTATGGTGGGCGTGGGGGGTCATATTCAGTTTCGGCCAGGTAGTTTTAAAGTGTGTGTGTGTGGGGGTGCCACATACAGGATCCGCCCCGGGTGCCAAATACTCTAGGTACGCCCCTGGCGTGAAGCCACCTATGCATGGGGTGAAGGCTAACCCTGCTGCTACAGCCTTAAATGGGCTGTAATAGGGGGAAATGTGCCAGGTATAATAGAGGTAGACAAAACCTTATTCTGTACATAAAAAACACGCAATGACGTAGGCAATGGGAGTTGAGCTCTTTCCAGCAATGTAATGTAATGTTATGTTGGACACTGCCCTGAGTTAACTACCAGCCATTGTGAAGATCAATTGGCTGGTTGAGGACATCAGATATATACCTTGTACAAGCTTATCGAGGAGAAACGCATGGGGGAGTCTGATTGGTCAATAGGGTTATCCACACTGGTTTTGCAGTAGAGGGGCTGCCTCCCTGGATATGCCTCCATAGGCCTAGGTCTAGTTTACCTAGGCCAGAATACACCACTGGCTCTTTCACTTTCTTACAAGCTCTTTAACATTCCCTGTCATTTTCTCTGACATTAGTGAACTGCCCAGTAAGTTTTCCTTCAAATAATATCTGTTACCCAAAATATTTTCTCACCACCATGAATTTGTCTTTTGAAGCTCGGACTCCAACCAGGGCCCTCTGAAAGGTGTGAAATCTTACAGCGGATGTGCCTCTATGTCTACTTGCTGAGAGATCCACTATATGCCTGTATTCTCTCATAGACAGTGGATTCTTTTGATATGCTATGTGACCACTAGCAGTCAGGAAAACCATTTCTTCCAAGGTCATATCCAACACATACATCCATAATAACCCATAGACTCATAATCATACCTCCTTTTGTGCATATCTAGAACGGGGAAAGCACACCCTACAAAAAGAATACAAATATGGCTAGTGCAACTTAAGCTGTTTGGAAGAAAATTGTGAAGTCTGTGACATTCGGTCATAAGTAGCAAGTGTGACATATCATAATTTGCAAGAAATTCATAAACACAAGAATTATGGCTTTGGCGAGCATAGGAGTGACAATAAAATGAAAATGAGTTATTTTGACTGATATGTTTCCACAACACAAAGGGGAGGTCACTTATAGGTTCCTATAGGTACACGTTCTCTCCGCTTAAACCACCTCTGGGCCAGCTTGGAAACTTGAGATGAACTGGAAAAAGTATACATTTAATTATAGGAAATTGGTCAGTGTGCTTACTAGGGGCCAAGATCTAATTTTGAGTAAGTCGCCATCTTTCCTTGCCGGAGCCCTACGGACAGAAAAACTGCTACTTTACCATTCAAGCGAGTAGTTAGGCTTTCTGTAATTTATTTTTATCTGTTTGGTGTAAATAATCTGTTTATTATCTGTTTTTTTTTGTATGCACTGTGACTATTTTTTGTTCATAATAAATATTCCTTTATTAAGTTCTGCCTTTGTCTGGTAAAAACTCAAGTTACCTTATTAGACCAATTTATTGGTAATTTGAAATCGCATAATTATTGTGTTTAAAGTCTTTTGTGTGTGGTTTTTAGTCTAGTTCACTTGGGGGACCAAGGCACCCCATTTATAAATTGTCTTGGTGGTGGCAAAGTTATGATATTAGTTATATCATTATAGTTAATTGTGTGTGGTATGAAGGGTGGATATTGTTATCACTATTTCTGGTCTAGGGCAGACAGATTAGCCAAGCTGACACTTTTTCTTACCTGTCAATCACACTATCATATTAGCAGTGCAATAGAATTTGATTTTTATTGATATAGTTTGCCATTAAAACCGAGTAGGTATTATGATATTAAACTGTTTTATTGAAACCTTCTAGGATGGTTACATGCATTCTGCACAGAAAAGCTAAAAAACAAACTTTTATTTTAGTTTTGTTTTTTTTTTTACATCATACATTTACACATCCTTGTAACTTCTACATATTTGTACATTAATAGACAGGAAGGAAAACCAGAAAAAGCATCTGATGCAGCGTTTCCTTTTTAATGGTGTGGTTTAGAGACTAGAATTAAAAGAAATGGAAATGACAGAAAGGAAGTGGATGTGTAGGATGTTAATGCAGGGCTTGACAAATTTGTTTTGAATCTAGGAGCCAGCTAAAAAAGTTTGGAGCCAGGATTTTTTTTTAAACTAACAAAGTTTTATTTTCAATAACAGATCTTAAATTTACACGTAAAAAAGACTAGAACCAAACGTCATTTAAGTTATGCAGATAATTTAATATATTCTTATGTGACACACCACATTTTCTATATAATATATTAGTGTTTTTCACTATATTAGGCTTTTTGTGGCCATGAACATGCCTTGTATTTGTCACTGCTTTGCTATTGCCCTTTGTGTATTAATGCCCCAGCCAGCCCCCCTTTAGTATTGATAAATGTGTTCCTCCCCACAACCTTGTGTATTGCCCCCTTTGTGCATGTATGCCACCACAGCCATTTGCATTGATTTATGTGTTGCCCCCAGCAACCCTCCTCCCTAGTGTATTGATGCCCCCACCCCTTTTATAGTGGTTAATGTGATGCCCCCCTTTAGTATTAATTTGTGATGCCCAGCCACCCTTTTGTCTATTGATGCCCCCACTGCCACGTGTATTAGCCCCAGCCACACACACCCGTTTATATTTTCTCTCTCACCCACTTACAACCCTTATCTCGCCCTACATTAACATCATTCACTATCACGCAGTCCTCACCTCCTGTTTCTCACCCCTTATTCACCTAGAATGTGGCCCTTCATTCCTCTTGTATCTGTATGCCAATTGCTGTATTGTACTTGTCGTTATCTGTAAAATTTTCATCTTGTACAGCGCTGTGGAATCTGTCGGCGCTTAATAAATAAAGTATAATAATAATATTGATTTTGTAATTTCAAAACCCAGCCACCCCCCTTTTGTATTATTTAAGTTTTAATGATGTCTCAAGGGAATTCCTCTTTCTTCGAACCCCTATTTTTTGTAAATACTTACAGTTTTGTTTTTCTTAGCTCTCCTCTGACGTGGCGATCCTCTCCCCGTCACAAGGAACTCTTCTGTGAACCCACCCCCTTGAGCGTCACGTCTTGAAAGGTGCGGGACGAAGAGCCTCACTGAGGCACTGCCATTCAGCAGCACGGTGTGTGCAAGCCGGCCACCTAAAAAAATTAAAGCGGCTGGTGTGCACACGCGGCAGTCTTACCTCTTCACCTCGTGAACGTTGGTCTGTGGGCAGGCAGACCACATTGAAGTCAGTGGCCGCACGTTGAACGCTCCTGACCTAGGCGCCAGGACAAAATTCTCAGTCGCCATGGTGAATTGGCGCCTGGGATTTGTCAAGCCCTGTGTTAACGTATTCATTTTATTTTTCCTGGGGATCACGTCACTACTTTGGAACAAGTAAAATGGCAAATATTTAAAGTTTGAAGTCAACTAGAACAGTCGAGAGTATCAGTTTAATGTTGCTAAATGTAAAATAATGCACTTATTTAATGTAAATAAATCTCAAAGCAGAATAAAGCATTGGAGGCACTATTCTGTCAGTGACAACAGAAGAGAGGGACTTAGGAGTAATTATAATACAATAAAGCACTGGAAAAGGCAAGCAGGGTGCTTGGTTTTATAGTGAGAGGCATTAGTAGCAGGAGGAGGGAGGTGTCTATGCCACTTTACAGGCCTCACCCTGAGTATTGTGCACATCTCCAAAAAGAGAGAGCACCCCTGTAACCTCTCCCTACAAAACGTGAACCCGCTGCAGTCCAGGTTGGAAGGGCCCTTTCTAAACAATTTTGTTTTGTTGGTTGTAGGGGTCGCCCAGGCCCCTAGAGAGACAAGACGCAGTTGTGACCCCTGAAGTTATGACACTGCTAAGCTATCAGGTAAAAATCTAGTCTTCCATCTAAAATGCAATACAAATATTGAGTAGACATGATACGTTAAACATTATTACACTTAGAGAAGGGAGCTGTGGTCAACTCTATGAATTATATATAGGGGGGCACATAAGATACCACAGTCACAACTGGGTGCACTATTAAGTTCCACCACTAAATCATGCCACTGAAAAATTAAATAAATATGTACAATTAAGATGCCAAAATACCACAGTATTGCAGTATACAATGATACCTTTATATTTGATTACCATAATACTTAAAAGACAAGACTATGTGATAATCATAACATTGTCATCTCTACCTACAGCCACTAGTGGCCACCCTTCCCTCTCAGCAGCACCCCTTTCGAATTACTTGGGACAGCTGAGCCACGTTACCTCTGCTTGCAGCTCTACTTCATTCTGATCTCCTGTGTATGACCTTGGCTACGTTCACGATTTGTGTACCAGACCCCATGTGTCCCAGACTTACCTACCTGTCCAGCCGTTTCCAAGCTGTGTGCCCTGCCACTCTGAGTTCCCCTGTCCTCGCTACAGTTCCCCTTTATTCTTCGATTCCAGTCCTGCTTTTCTATCTGTGTTGTGCCTGTCTGTACCTACCTACCAGTTATGATGCATCAAGGGGTACAGACAGAGCCCCTGGTATCCCCTGGAACTGGGCTCCTACCCCACCTACTTGCCCAGGTCCTGACACTGCCCTTACACACACACCTGCCCATAAACACACACATACACTGCCCTTACACACAAACCTACCCATGAACACATATATACATATACTGCCCTTACACACGACTGCCCACACACATTGCTTTTAGAAAAACCTGCCCAAACACACACATATACTGACCTAACATAAGCCTGTCCATTCACACACACATGTATACACATACACTGCCCTCACACACCCATGCTTTAACACACATATACACATATCAGCTCACAAATACACATTTACCTACACTGCTCTTATACACACCTGCCCACACACATATACCTGCCCATACACACACAAACTTTACACACACATACACTGCCCTAACACACGCCAGATTACAAACACACACATATATACACACATTCACTGCCCTTGCACCCCTTTCTCCCCTTCTCTTACCTTTCTTATCTTCCATCCTGTCGTGGGAGCGTGGGGTCTCTCATTTCAGACCTCTGTGTCACTGTTTCACTGGACTATTAAGGAAGGTCGTCCCTGCAGAAGTTCTTCTGCCCAAACTACCGCTACTGAGAGGGGAATTCCCGGCAGCAGCAGTCCAGGATACACGGAGCAGGTAGTCAGCCAAGCCAGAGGTCAGATACACGGAGCGGATAGTCAGACGAGCCAGGGGTCAAAACCAGAGATCACAAGCAAAGGTACCGAATCGTAGAGCAAGGGAGAGTCAGGCAAGCCGAAGGTCAAAAACAGGAAACTTGATTCCACGAGCCAAATACACAAACTGTAGACCACAACAGGGTGCTTGTGAAAGGCACAGCCGGCTTTTTAAAACTGGCGCCATTCCACAAGCCCCTCCCGGAGCAGAACCAAAACCACGCCCCCCAGCCGTCCATCATTCCTCCTGCAATGTGCAGCGTGCCCGGGAGGTAGACCGACGACCGGAGGACGGGTAAGTACACAGGCTCCGGGAACTACTGTTCCCGGGGCCGAATACTCCCCATGTCCCAATACCTCGGGCGGAGGGTCGTCCGCTGTCCGGGGAGATGTTTTCCCGGGACCCGCGGACAACCCTTCGCCCGCTACTAGTGCCGCGAGTGGAGTACGGGAACCGCGGCCAGACCTCCTCCCGGCGGCGTCCGGAGCCGGGATGGTGACACTCCCGGCGGCGTCCGGAGCCGGGACAGTGACACTCTGCTTTAGCGCTCCCTCATCAATATGGCCAGCTATTGATGCAGAGCACGGGGATGACGTCATATCCAGCGCTCGCCATTAGGGAGCCGAGGTCTGCTCCCTAATGTTGCATTGGTTAGAGGGGGATTGTGATCTCCCCAACCAGCCCTCACAATCTTGCAGCTGCCTTGGCACGGCCCTAAAGACCAACACAGGGGAGGCGGCCCCTCCACCCGCCCCCTCCCCTATAGATACGCTACAGTTTTGGGGGCTTGTGGTTCACCTGCAACTGCCCAGTGTGCCCATACATTTAGATGGGGTTCCAAATTTGGTAGGGGCGGGGGCAAAAGAGGAATTGCCCCTCCTTGCCCCCCTGTAGCGACGCCTATGGAAAGGGAGCACTGAATTCCACTCATCCCATACTGTCTTTTCCCCTACAACTGAAGAAGACATAGCCACTCTTTTTTCTTCCTCTCACCCAACAACCTGTCCCCTTGACCCCATTCTATCAGACCTCACAAAATCCATATCCTCCTGTTGTCCCTGGAATCACTTCCAGCACCAGTCAGCATGCGCACCTTGGAACCCTGCTATGTGTACCCAATAAGTAGACACAACTACCTTGAACCGAGTACAGCAGGAATGAACAGTTTATTGTAGTAAAACATAGACTCATATAGCCACAGAACTTCAGTAACATAAATTAACAGATACATGTATTCAACCCAACCTTTAATCCCCAGTCAGCAATCCTATTGATGGGATTAATTAAACAATGGAGTTCCTGCCTGTTTGGCAGCCAGGCTGGAGCCATCTCTGACTACCTTGGGGCCTTGTATGACAGGTCATTCTGTCACTGAACTGGGGCCAGACCCCAACCGGGTCTGCGTCCAGTTCAGTCGGACAGCACAGCTCCGTCGCTCCTGGAGTTGTGGATGCAGGGGGCTGGCAAAAGGCACCTGTCCCACTAACCAGTCCTCCTGGGGTGCACTTAGAGACTGAGGAGTTCGGGTCCCAGACGAGGACAACAGTCCTACTCGCCCGGGCAGGGAGACAGGGTCCATAATCTGCGGGTAGCAGGCTTGCTTTCACTCCTCTCCAGGGGCCCCAGTGATGGACAGTTCCATCACACACTCCATCACACCCTCCTTGACCCCCTACGGTCTGGTTTCAAACCTCTTCACTCTACTGAAACAGCTCTAACAAAAGTCTCCAATGACTTGGTCTCTGCCAAAGCAAAAGGTCACTTCTCCATTCTAATACTATTGGATCTCTCTGCTACTTTTGATACTGTTGATCACCACCTTCTTCTTGACTCACTTGCTTCTACGGGCATTAGAGATACAGCCACTAATATGTATTTTTTCTTTAAAAATATTTTTTTCTTTAAAATAGCGGTATTCATTTTTTTTTTATTATTCACCTAATGACCCTTCCTATATCTAATGTAGCTTAACTTTTAATGACACCTATCCCCGCAGTCACATGACACGCTGTACTAAAGGTACAAGGGCTTGTCATTCCTATTATGTCCTTTTGGTGGACGTTAACCGAACCCCCTAAAATAGAGAACAGAGAAATGATGTCCCCGGATAAAAGGCCGTTGCTTGCACAGTATGTGTGCCCAGGGGAAGCAGGAACCCAGCAGAGTCATGTGAATTTACGTGAATTTACGTGGATTAGTGGCACTAAATTGTGACTTCAGGTGTTCCACGTATGATGACATTTTTTTAGTGTACTGATGTACTCCCAATCCCATCACATAAGGTTCTGTCCTATATTATCTACCAAGCATTGATGTCATCGTTCTCCAGTACACATGGATGCCGGGGACTTTAGATTCTTTCTATTTTAATCCTCAGCACCAGGCCCATGATGCTCTCAATCTCCCCAAAAGATTGTAAGATTTTTTTTATCTCATGGACAAAAATGTGAGAAATTACGTATATATATCATACAAACACTTCATATACACATACCAAATACACTGCACATATAATTCGAAAAAAAATATGCTCATAAAATATATTTTTACCCTTTTGCCAATTAAAAAAAAATTTCCCAATTAGAAATACTGTGATGCATGGAAACCTGTTGCTGTACCCATTTAAACGTATCTAGTAGACTAGACACTGTCTACGTTAATACACTATGATATCTGCCGGTTGCCTGGGTGCCTAGGTGACACAGCTGGAATATCCCTTCCCCTCCCCTAGTCTCCGTCGCAACTGTCGCTGACTTCAAATATGACATCGTGCACTGACGTGTCAAGAACCGCCAGTCACGTGATTAGCGATGGGCGGGGATTATATGCTAATCTATAACGAGCTCAGGAGGTCGTTTAAAAGCAGAAAGCCGGCGTTTTTTTCCCTAGGGGCGTGGTCAAGGCGCTGGCTCCCTATTCATTGGGTTATAGTACATTAGAAGGCGTGTCCCTGGCCCAGCCTCCCTCAGCTCCGGCTCTTCCTGCTTTACTGGTAACCAGATCATGCCGCTCCAGGAACCGCATCGGGAGCAGTGAGTGGGGCGACCCACGGAGGAGGGGTAGTGAGGAGAACGTCAGACTTTGAGAAGTGAACAGGTATATACATGATGTCGCGATATACTCACTGTCTGTATAACGAGCTCTTCCAGATGTTCACTTAACATGACTGTAAAAGCACTTTCACAGACATAAAGTATCGTTAAGTACTAAACCGTGTGTTTAAAAGGTGTTGCGACTACACATCCGGTAACGATTGCTTACACCAATGCTTAATAAGCAAGTTAACGAGCATCCCCATGTTTATTGTAGCATCGTTGAGAATACGGTTAGTATTCATTCAACAGCCTCAATGGGGAGTGCGGGTGTAGGAGATCCCACCTTGTTACTTATGATAGGTCAGGAAACAAACCAGGAGTGTAGGATCTTTCACTTTCTCTTTACAAAGCACTGTATGCGGGTGTTTATCTCGAACAGGCCAACCCATGATCCCTGTAATAATGGCTAGTGAGCCCCATGTCACTGATCACATAGGCTTGGCTTGCTGAGTACTGTGCTGGCATGTGGCACTTGCTGAAGTTTATTGTGTGTTGTGTCTCCTAGCTAACAGGGAAGTCCAGAGTGCAGTTACTGCAGTTACTAAACAGGTACAGAAGTCATTAAGGGTCCCTGAGAACAAAGAATACGTTCTTTTTTTTTTCCCAGTTGTCTTCCGCAAAAGTATCCAAAGTAACCAAACACTGCGGTCTATTCGCTAAAGGGAGTGGTTTCACTTCACTATGCATTATGTCATATGGCAAGTGTCTCCTGTTTGGGCTGATCTGGCCCTGTAGAATAAATAGTTCAATGAGTGAGGAGCCTAATCTTGTGGATTTGGCTATACGTTATACAGGGCTGGCAGAAGCGCACTGTTGGCCTTTTATAATGAATCGTGAAGGGGCTGAAACGCCAACACTCTCTCTCTCTATTATTTATTGTTTTACATATCGCCATCATATTTAGTAGTGCTGCACACTGGGTAGTGACTAGACCCTAATGACTACTGATAACCAACAAGTCAGACAAGCAACCTGTGCATTGTGACCAGACCAACAAGGTAACGCTTGTTGCCCCTGGTTAACGGGGGAACCAGACGCCAAGTTTTTACTTCTACACATTAATAATATTATGGCTCCTTTTCATGGTCTGTTAATTGTCACTCAGTTTGAAAGCTGTCACTTTGCCCTATGAAACGGCACTCAGGTGTCCTCAAGATGAAGTTACGATTATGACATCCAGTACTACCTCATTGTTAATAGTTATTAATCATTCATCGTACACATTACTAGTTTTATACTTTGTTGTAGCTGTTTGATGCCATACCTGTAGGGGAGTGGATCAGCGCTGATCACAACACACATGTACCATTTTAAATGTTGCTATATCCATCGTACCGTTGCTTGTAACATTTGATCTGATGTGCCAACAGACTATTTGCATAAAATGATGTGGTTTGGCATGTAGGTGGCAATTATAACTGTCCTACTGGTTACTGTGTTGAAATAAGTAATCCGTGTAGACTTTAAAATGATCACTGGCACCTTAGTGACATCAGAGGTAGCCTTGAATGCTGACTTCCTTTAAGCAAAAACGGGTTGTTTTACCCTGGCAATGCACATTTACAAATTCCTGGGTCATTAAGGTTTGTTTTTTGTTAAATATTAACAGTCTTGAGACAAAGCAAGCAGGCAGAGGTGAAGGGTGCCTATCTCCGTACACTGACTCGCAGGCAATGCAGATCATATATATATATATATATATATATAATTACATCTAGTGATAGTTATAAATACAGGGTGATTCAATAAACTTTTGTTTTGAATCACCTTGCATAAATTCATATTTTGCGTGTGATGTATGTAGTTTATACAAAGAAATCTCACTTTGCTCACTTAGATCTGCTTTGAAGCTTATGACAAGAAACATGTTAGGACAGCAGGTCCAGAGGTCAAAGCATCAACCCATACATATAAGCATACAGACAGACAGAGCTGACAGGCAGTTTACACTTCATTGCAACAGTCAGCGGTAGCTTTTGTACCTGAAAAAGTTGTGATGTCATCAGAAGTGCAGTGTCAGAGAGAATTTGTTGCCCTGCTATCTCACAACTGCTTTAATTTAATTCACTCCAGTAACATGGATGATGCATTTTAAAGTCAACAAATGTATGTGACCTTTTGATCTTCTCCTTTAATCCATCTCCATGTTCCCAATCATAATCTGCCCCTGCTCTCCAGCCATACAAAACCCCTGTGACTGTTCCAGACAAACATAGTTATCCAACTTTGATCAAACATTTGCATGACCTAATGATGGGCAGTGTGCCGAAATTCACAGGAGTCAAGGTATTCTTGTAATTAGGGCCGACACACCAGTAGGAATGCACTGTAATCGTTAAAACAGACATGAAGATTATTACACCTGGACACGCTAAAAACATAGCTAACAGCTCCCAGAGTCTTCCTTGCTTTGATCGCCTTGATAAAATATTAAGATCCTATGACATTTAGAGGCCCTTTTGTTCTCATTTGTGATTTCCCACTCTCACACGTTCTTTGTTTCCTATTTTGATGTATTTTTTTTGTCAATAATTGGATCTATTTATTTGCCATGTTGACTGTGATATGCGTGATTGCATTTGTAATAGTGAAGCAAGGCTAAAGAAATCCGTGAACCAAGTTGTTATACCCCCAAACGTCTCTGCCACTTTGCTATACAGACAATTATTTAAAAGTTTAAATGACTTTAACTACTCTGTATATAATGAACTTTCTCAAAATTGTGCATTAATCTTGTCAAGATCCTGCTTTTACGCAGATCTTGCTGTTGTCACCAAGTTCTCTTCTCTAAATACCTACATTTTATAGTGTGCTTATTATCACTTAGATGGCATCATCAGTAGACAGGACAAGGATTGAATACATGTTATATTGGCTCCTTCTCAAGAGTTGTCCATTAATCCATTCGGATTATGACATACGTTGATCCTTTGGGGCAATTCGAGGAGCTCAGGTTTCCTAGAGTTGGGTCTCCATCACCATGGGAGTTGCTGTAAATTTAACAACTGGAGTTCAGTAACTCATAGTTGTCACAGTTTGAAGCTGCAAGTGACCCAACTGAGTGCCCTCCACCCTTAACAGCCCAAGTTGTCCCTTGAAATATTTTAGTAAAGACACTTTAATAAGAGCGAAACTCCTGAAGGACACTCTTAATCTAGTTTGGCTCTTACTGAATAGATCCCTTTGTGCAGGGTAAGGGAAAGAACAAACTAAGTGAATGAGTACACTGGTGTTTTTATGGCTCTGTTTAGCACACAATCTAGGGCTGAAATACTGGTATCATAGTATATTTTGGCAGTGAACCAGCAATGTAAAGAATAGGTCTAGTGAAATGCACCAAAAAAGATGTTAATGTCCCGGAGTTACACTGGAGGGAGAATAGGTTGGTAATGAGACCATACAGGATTTATACACCTGGGATAAGGTTTACCGAATACGCATAACACTTAGTTCTGTTTTATTTGCAAGACTGCTATTCTTTGTACAAACCCTTTTTTTTCTCATTTGTATATTCTTTCTTGTGTCTATGAACGATTGCTTGGGAGCAATCCAAGTTGATTGTATTTGGTAATAGTTTTTAGAAGAAACAAATAAAATTCTTCATTTAAGAGCTTTGTGCTTTGAGGAACTCAAGCAGTATAACAAGCTATGGTCTGTACCAGATTTATGATCCAGTTAATACTTTATAAGAGTTAGAGGGTTGCTTATACAAGACATTCAACTGTTTGCAAAGCCCTTCCGTGATTTAATGGTGCTTGTTTTTGCATTTGTGATAGAAACCAGCTCGGTTGCTTGCAGAATTGAGGAAATGAGTGTGTTCATTGTGTTTTATATGATTATAACTGAGTTTAGTCCACAATTGAATTCTCTATAGTGCTGTATAAATGGGCTCTATGAAAAGGTTCAGCCATGCTAAATGAAAACATTGTTTTACGAGATTAAAAGATGTATGTCATGTATACAATACTTATTTTTAGATTTTTGTCAAATCAGTCAATTCATGTACTTCTTGTATTTTTTTCTTTCAAATGAATAATTATTTTACTGCGGCGCTATACCTTGTGTAGTAAATCCTGCATTTATATTCTATTACTTGTTGTTTTAACCCCTCTTTCTGGATTAAGTAAACTCTGTGGTTTCACTATGCATTATGAAGGGTCAACTGCAATGAAAAAACTCTCCCCACTTTAAATGAGAATTATGCTGGGCCTGGTCAGACCTTCTTGTACAAAAAGCTATCTAGAATTGGTCCTTTACAATGTATAGAGAAGAGAGGGAGTTGGGATGTTTAGCTCTCCCGCTAGCACCAGAAATAGTGAATACAACCCTCTGTAACCATTTCTTGGCTTCCTTTACAGGTACAGAATGATATTGATTGGCTAGAACAATCCAATAACCCATTGAAAAATCATATTAGATTATTTTAGTGGGTACTGGGCACACTATATAGAATATAAACATCACGCTCTTCATATTTTTGAAATGCTTGAAAGTTTCACACCAGGGGCTTTTTGGTCTATTTCCACAATAATTGCTCATCAGGATATTCCGGTATCCTTCATTTATTAGTTTAAAAGTTTTTTTTATGATCAAGCCTAGGAATGTTTGCTGGTCTCTGATCCACTCACATGTGATGAATAAGAATCCAGCAGATTGCCTTTAGTTTTTTCTTCTGGGCTTTTCTGTAATGAGTATCATAATTACAATTCTGTAAGCGTGTGCTCTCTGGATCCAATGGATCAGATTGTACTGCTTGATCTGTTTCATCACTGTAAGCTGTGAATAGTTGTTTTATTAATACAGAAATGTTCTGATTTTGTCTTTACTGTGGCCCTTATGTTGCAAATGTATTTGTACGGGTCAGAGTAGATACTTGCTAATTTTATTTTTATATCTGATACTTTCAAATTCTCTGCTATATACACTTAAGTAACTAATGAGAGATATATGCAGCATGACAAAATACAACAGGCATGTGTTCTGTAATTCATTATTCACGCTCATATAGATTTGTAGGAAATTGATGTTGGTGCACCTACACTGAAGGTAGTACCACGGCATACAGAACAAGTAAGTTGTTGTTTCATATTCTTGACCTCTTGCAGAGGTCAAGAATCATTTGGTATTTCTGTAGGCATGCAAGATTTCCTTATGGATTCTGATCTTGTTACTGTATTGTAGCTGGTTCGCTCTGCAACCAAAGCACAAGACAATAATATAATAATAATCATAATAAACATTTAATTTGCTATGATGCCTTATAAAATATTGTTGACCTTTCGCACGTAGCATCATTTATGTGAAGAATAAACTTATTAGAAAAATATTGCAAAGCTTTCATGTAGTGTCAAAGCTGTGAAAACAAACATTCTAAAAGGATCAGGGAGATACAGAAAAAAAATTAATGAAAATGTGAACGGACCCATATATGCAAGATTCTACATCGCATATCTATGAGAGGTGTTGTGTAGGCAATAATTCTGGCTTAGTTCCACAATGTAGGCATCCAAAGGTATCTACCAGGCTTCTATCAGTCTAGGATATCACTGGCCCACCAAAGATTCTTTGTCATGTTCTTCACCTGTTTTAAAGGCAAGTTGTGAAAGCAATGTGATGTCAGGTAGAGGTTTTCTTACAGTTTTATTGCAGAGTCACGGTTTCTGGCCTGAAAGGCATGTTCACCCTCTTCGCAAACTGAAAACAGGATGTGTAGGAACTCTCCTGACCTCTGATGCACAAGTAAAATTTACTGTCTTGCTATTAATGGATTATAAACTTTTGTTCAGTCCTCACCAACTGCATGAATCATACTGAGGTACAGCGTAATTACACCCTGTGGGTGGAGTGGGAGAACTGTGCCACAAACTCAGATGACATACACTGTTATGGCTTACTGAAAGCAGCATGTCTATCTGTCTTTTAAGTAACCAAAAACCTCCAGTTCTTTAATCCTATGGGATCTGGTCAAGTATGGTTTTAAGTGGAATACCTGTCATGCCCAATATTATATTGGGCAAATCTGGACAGTTGCCCTATGCCCAGCGCCCACACTGCACTACTTTAGGGACAATTTCATAAATTAAACAATTTTTGCAGTCTGGGAGATGCTAGTTTTTCCACAAGATTCCCATATTAACTGAGGAATACAGATGGTGGATGCATTGCTACTCCTACTCTACTGAATAGTCACTGACTCTATTTAGAAATGTGAAAGTATTTTTCACTTGTTGATTATAGTGTAGAGATGAAATTGGAACCCATCTTTGGTCTCTAAATGTGTGCTTTTGTGGTAAAGAGAAAAGAAGATCCACTGTAACTATGTAACGCTTCTTATTAAAACCTTTTCAATTAAAAGACTATTCAATCATTATGTTTAAAACAAAATATAATGCTGCAGACTTTGTTCTTGGTTAGTTAAAATGCCTACATGACCTAGAATTATGAATTTAGCCTTTTATTTAATTTATGGCCACTGGTGTATGAAATGATCTAGGTTGATTTTGTTAAAGCATTCTGTGCGGGGTTTTTTTATACGTGTCTACACATCAATTATGGATGTTGGGAATAAAGAACATCAAGAACTGTGACAGCTTATTTCTGGGTTTTTATTTGACCTGAGGGTTATCTTATGCTTGATGGCTGAAACTTTGTACCTGCAGTGAACAATGAGCTATGTATGCTGTAATGCATCTTAGGTACCATACACGTTTTATGAGTTTATGAGGTGAGGTAGAGGTCACAGAAAAGCTATACTGGCAAAGTTTAATTTCTTTCGATGTTCTGAAGACGATTATGGAATTATATCGCTCAAAGGTTTAAATTACTTAGATTAGTGAAGCGAACAGATTCTCGTTTTGCCTTTCATGGCTTCCTCAGTAAGAAAGGCTTTGAGAGATTTATCCTGTTATATCACAGATTAAAGCGCTAAATAGAGATTTTGATGAAGTGTGTAATTCAGCAATTTCCTAAAAGTGTGAAAATGTGTGTGCAAATGTTATGTCTTTAAACAAAAAATAATGCTTGGTCACTTATTCTGTTAAATGTCACGTACGTAGTATTACATAGCATACTTTTGTAGACTTGTGCATTCAGATGCGTATGCATGTCAATGTTAATGCAATTTACCACATTAGTATGAATCTCACAAAATGAGGAGGGACCAACAACGAAACAAAAGAAAACAACATTTTGTTGGTTCTTTATCTATTACTCGCACATAAACGCACACAAAGCTCACTCTGTGTAGCCAGAGTGGAGATCTGCAGAACAGCGGCCTGTCTGGACGAAGGCAAAATTCCAGCGCTGTAAACTTTGCCAAATTTGTATGCGATGCCTTTTTTTTTTTTTTTTTGGCAGCACATAGGAAACCCAGAATGCTGAGAGGAGGTTGCCGTGCTATCTCGTTAGTAAGTGATCTCAGGTGTTCGTTTTAGCTTTTGGTGTTTTATAAAGATTTTAGGGTCATGATGTAAAGGAGCATGAAGCCTTTCATCTGAATTGCCAAATCATGTGGTAATATATATACAATTATTTGGGTGATTCTATAGGATTTTTTAAGCCATTCTATTTTTCACATTTATTGCACTAAAAATCCTGTTGAAATACTACATTGGCCGAAGCCTATATTGGACGTATGTCCGAAAGTCATGCACATACTGCTCACATGCAGAGACTATAAGCACATTATAGGATTAGTCCTTCTTTGGTGTTTTTGTGTCACCTTGGGGGTGATTAGCTTACCAAACCAGTATTAAACCTCTTGTCGCTCGTCACTGTGAACTTTGCGTCCCCATATCTCTGTTGTACAGAAGGGGGAGAATTGCCTTTCTTTAGAACTTGCACATTCGCTGTCTCTGTGGAGAGACATAGCTGATACTATTACTGGAAAGAATGTATTTTCTATTATTTACTTGACTGGTTTAACCTGAATTCCCCACACCCTGAGGATTTCTTGGATTTTACATGGCTCTGATCATTTGTGTTACAGGCCTCCGGCATTGACTAACCTACAGGGTTTCTGTGAAACTTGATATTACTGTACAGTTATGTTACAGATAATTGAATGGTCTCTGTATTGAAATAACATGGTAACAGAAACAGCTGTGTCACCAGACAATTATACGTTATATCCAACGAGAGGGAAAACCATTGAAACGCTGTGAACATGACCACAACAAATGAATGAATAATCATTTTGGAACTAAACTCAGAGTGGAGAAGAGCCGGTGAAGAGTCTTTCTTGTGTTGTGTGTGTTTTTTTTTTTTTTTTACTTCCTCTCTAGCAGGCCAAAGATAATTATGCTAATGATGTGTCATGTCGTTCCAGCATTGAATCATGTTTTATGGTGTCTGAAATGATAGTCCCACATAGGGACTAATTTATGTATGGTTCATAGGCAGTTGAGCCTAGTGCCTGGCTCGACCTGGCTTGTCAATGGTAAAAAAGTGTGAGCCCAGCCAGCTGGCCTTATTGTGCCTCCACATGGACATGCCTAAGGACATTCTGAAGTCGAATACCGTATACATCCGGTTTCATCGCACGTACGCTTTAAATAGGCTAGTAATCTTTACTTCGATTGTGGTTACTATTAAAATCTGACTAATCAGAGCCATTAGTTGACACAAATATTTTTTTTTAAACTTTATAACAACACCTAAAAACAACAGTCTAAAATATTTCTAATGTTCTGCAATAAGACAGCTTCCAGGAACTGACTGGTAATCATGTTTAATCTTAAATTCATGTGATTTATGATCATTTTGTGGGAAGAACAAATCATCATACAAAGAATGGTGTTTTTTGGATTCGTAGTGACATACAGCAGCAGGCATAGACTGTGGAGTATCCAGCTCATGAAAAATTAAATGTTACTGCAGAGGCATAAAGATCCATAGAAAGCATTAGTTACTTCTGAAATGAAGCCTTATGGAAAAACTAGAATGTGTTAAAAACCAATAAATAGATAAAATATTTATCAACCTGCAGTAGAAAACTAACAAATACATGAATATGTAAGTGATTTCCCTACATGAGACCACATTTCCATAGTGTGGTTTGCCAAGAAGAGTGAATCGGTTTTACCTGCACAATCTGTTCTGCATTAACGAGTAATAAAAAAGATGAGGCAACCCATTCTGTGCTTTAAATTACAGTAATGCTAAGTGTACATACCACGTAAAGGGACTACACTATGTATCCAGTTCATTCATTCACAAATTAATCTGCAAAATTGCAATCTAGATGTGAATGCCTATAATGTTTTCTTCTGGTTTTACTTTATATCAGTCATAGCTGCTTTTCTGTATTAACACAGTCATGTCTTCCTCTCCCAAAGGTAACTAATCCATACAACTGTGATTCCCCCCCCCTTTTTTTATGACATCTTAACCTTCTGTTCGTGCATTAAGCCACCCAGGCTACTGACTGTTGACTATTGCAACAATTAAATCATACTTGCACAAACAAACAGTTCTCCTTCTGTCTCATTCTTCCTCAACCACACAATATATTGTAAACCTACAAGGGCAGGGCTCTTTTCTTCTGCACCGGTATCTCTTACTTTTGTTTCTATTATTGTATCTATTGTTAATTGTATTATTGTTAAATGTGTATCCTTTGCTCACTTTAATAGTGCTTCAGACTTCAGTCTGGCAATTTATGTAAAATCTGATTTCAGTGTTGACCCAGGTATCCTATTAGCTGGGAACCACCGGAGAAGTACAAGTTTCAGTCCACAGGTTTAGCGATGACCTGAGGAACTTATGTATGTGCTTGTGGATGTCTTGCATTGACCTAGAGGGGTTTGTTCGCTAAAAGAAGAGTGGACAGGAGGGTTGTGGCTTAATGTCTTGGGGGTCTATTTGCTAATAATGTGGTTTCAGCTATGCAACTCTTGCAAACCCTCCCAGTGTACTTCTGCTGAAGTGTTGGTTGGCCTTGTAAAAACCCATAATTATGTTAACAAGATTTTCTCGAAAGTCTCCCCACCCATTGAAATAGGCATTATATAGTACCAGCTCAGCAACCTATGCAGGAGAAACTTGCCAGTGTTGGACCTTCATAATGGATGGTAAGGTGAGGGAGTTGAAACCACAGCTCCCATTTGAACTCTCTTGCTAACTTTCCTAATGGCGAATAGGCGACATAGACTTGTTGAAGAGCTTTTAACACTGTCGTAACTAGTTACATGTGAGGCTTACCATACTACATATTGTAAATTGCTACATTCCAACTTCTTCCATTATGTATTGATTCTCAGTTTCTAGATAACCAACCTTTTATGAGCTAAATACTGTACATGATGCAATTTGGGAAATATTTTCTTTCCTTTGTGCCATTATTATACGAACCTCCTCTTAAACTTTGTCGCCTTTTTAACACTGTTTATCCAACAGAGGATCCAAAGTAAAAAAAAAAAAAAAAAAAAAGACGATCAATTAATGTGATATTCAAACTCTATCAATAAATAACGTTTTCTTGGCCATTCTTAGTAGGTGGCTATAACGGATCCTCCATATTAAACAACTTCTGTTACTACTATTGTTGGCCTTGACAACAAAAAATACTGATTTTAGAATTCACTTGACCTCTGTGCTGTAAGTTATATTCAAGCAATCTGTTGTAAACACTGACATTTTCTTTTACTGTATGTATAACCATTTGCTTGTGGTATACTTATGTCAATGTCTATAATTAGTAATCTGTAAATAGATAAAAACGTCCAATTTCTATTACACCCTATGCATAGAATATATGTATGCGTTAATCTATATGTTAAGTGCTCCATTATTAATTATAAGGGACAATGTCTCGTTAGGACCCAAATACATTGTAGTGTATGGTAGTGTCCTATTGCCACAATAATTAGCATATAAATTGTATAAAATATGTTTAGAAATGTTAATGTAATTTTGAAAATATATTCTTCTTTAAAATCCTTTACTTTAATCAGTATTTAAACAAAAACCGTATGGGTAAAATGTATTGGCCTGGTTATTATTTCAAACTGTTATGCTAACCTCACATCACAATAGTTTGAATTATTGATCACTGTTTGTGAAACATCAGGTAGAATGTAAACCATTAAATATTAGGTAGGATGTATAAAACTAATGCTTACAATTAATAGGTAACAAACTATCGAAAAGCCAGAAAGTGATTAAATACACTAAATATTTGGATTTGCAGACTACAATAAATTTAATATATGAGGACGAAAAGGTCAATAATAATTGAACAATTTGCATCAGCCATCTCTGAGCAGTGTAGCAATCACTATTTTAATTAGAGAAATCATAAGAATTCTTGCAGGATTGTAGCCCTTTATGGGCCATGTCTGACATCCCTGCCAAACAGTTTACTTAAAAATATCCGGAATAATTATCTTTTAGCTATATCAATTTTGTAAATACATGTTTTTTGCTTTAACTATAATGAATTTATATTGATTTTATATGATATATATAATGGAGGACTGATGGTTTTTCAGTTTTCCTGTTTCCCAAACTACAGCAGTGATATAAACTATAGTATTTGCTCGATTATAAATCAACCCTCCAAAATCTGAATATTAATTTAGAAAAAAAAGCCTGAATATAAGACGACCCTATAAGTTTTACTAGTAAATATTGATGTATAAAATTTTTTCATATTTAATAAGAGCTATTATTAAGAAAAACATTTTTTGGGGGGGGTTATGTCCTTTTATCTGCCCCCAGGCTTGCCACTCTGCCTCCCTGATAAGCCTTATACCCCCCTATATGCCACTCCGCCTCTCTGATATGCCTTATACCTTCCTATAGGCCACTCTGCCTCCCTGATATGCCTTATACCCCCTATATGCCACTCTGCCTCTCTGATATGCCTTATACTCTCCTATATGCCACTCTGCCTCCCTGATATGCCTTTAACCCCCTATATGCCACTCTGCCTCTAGAAATGCCTTATACACCTTTATGCCACTCTGCCTCCAGACATGCCTTTTAACCTCCTATATGCCAGTCTGCCTCCAGACATGCCTTATACCCCTATATGCCACTCTGACTCCCTGGTGTCTGGTGGGGGCAGCGGGTGTTCTGCGGGAACTTCTATGAGCACTGGAAGGTCATGTGATGCCGGTGCTGCATCATAGAAGCTACGGCGGAAGCACAAGCAGTAGCAGTGGTTGTCTGTGTTCATCGAGCAGACGTTCGCCGGCCGGCAGAGAAGAGAATTCCCCGCAACGCTAAGGGAAATTCTCCTCTCTGACAGCCGGGGAAGGTATGCGCGTAGACAACCTCCACTGCTGATGCTCGGTGATAGATGCCGATGTAAGTGCCGGCAGCAGCTGAGGTTACCAGACAGGAGGATCCAGGTCCCCTGCAGCGCTGTGGAGTATCTGGATCTTAGTCTCATAGTCAGACCTCATTTGACATGCTATTGAAACCCAGCTCAAGAGTTGCTAGGTTTCTTCTTGAAGACTGCTCCATGTGTGCCTAGTGGGTGTACTGCTTTCTCAACCTTTCATTTATTGACTTCCTGCTGTCTGATCCTTTGGCGTTGCATTATTGGAGTTGTTACCTTTGTTGCCAGGCCTGTCATTCTTGCAAACAGGTTGTGACATAGTTCTTCAAACAGTTTGCCCTATTTTTTTCTATACTGGTACAAAATAGCCCTTGCTATTGTCATTCATGCTTTGCTATCTGCCTTAGAAAAAGAGTATTGTATTGTTCAATCACTAAGTACAACGTTGCATGCTTTCCTAATTGACCAGTGATTGCGAATAGAACTGGAGATGTGGAACACTTGAGGAAACTATGAAAGTGAGATTATTTGGCACAGACCTGCAATTGGCCTTGTTTTCGGCGCAGATAAAGTATCGATCACTGGATAATAGCCTTGTTAGGCTGTATCGAGCACATGAAATTGATCTTTCATTCTGGTACCCTCTGGCCTTACTCCCTGGCACTCGTGTGACGACGGTTGCTAGTGTATAATTGTGTGTGATTTTTGCTTCTTTTAACAGAGCTCTTAGCAACACCTGTACAATTGTAGTAAGGTTACTTCTTTGAAAATGGCTGCTGTCTGCTCTTGTGGTTCTTAAGATACATAGTTGTGTTTTTATGCTGGACCATATTAACAATGCAGGGCCCTCTCTTGTATAATACCACTAGCACTTAATATACAATATCTTCAGCTTAGATATTTAACGGAAACTCCCCTCTCCGTATTTTGATGTTGTGTATACCAGCTTTGGCAGTCAAGCCTATGCTTTGTAGATATTGGTCTTGTTGATAGGTCTTGAGCCATTTTGATAACTGGATAAGCTGTTTTAAGACTGTGGGCCCCGAGCAAAGCTTTTAATATCGGTTGTTTCTTTTATAATACCTTCAGCATTTACATAATGTTAAAGCCGAAGTTGTCTTAAGATGGGCCAATGTCTAGAATTCTATTTACTTATCCCCCAAAGCTGTACATAAAGCAGTCTTATAGTGTAATAAAGTAGATCCATTGGATTTGCCAGTTATGAGAAATTGCGTTATGGTTGGATCTCTTCTTCTCTGGCAACATGTAAAAAGCAAGTTCATTATTGTGTTCTTGATTTACCTTTGGCCCAGGGTCAATGTGAAATTCAGTACTGTACTTTAGAGGACTGCATTGGTATGCAGGTCCCGCGGGAGCGGCCGGTCAGACAATGTACCTGCAGGTTCCGGGAGCAGGCGGTAATGGTCAGAAATTCTGCGGAAGCGGGATTAAAAAAACCACTTGGGGCTCTACTGTACTTATTTGACTTAGACAAGACCTGTAACAAGGATGAAATGCATGCATGTGCTGTTTTTTAAGCCCTCATCCAGGGATAAAGTGTTTTATTTGGGTGTCTACTAAATTATCTTTTTGTTGTTGAGTCATTCTGAGAATGTAAGTCTGGCGCTGATAAAGTGTTGTGTTTTGGCACCAAGGACGTGGAATTCCCAGTATCTATTTACAAGTAGTTAATGACCATAGATCTTGTGTATAATTAATGCTAGTACTGGGGCCGTTGTCTAATAAAGACTCACCGTACCATTTAGTGTTTTGAGTATATTTTGTAGAGGGTTCTACAGATTGTGAATGTATACGGAATCTTCTGTTACCGTTTCTAAGCTTGCATAGAGTGCAGCCGGGCATGCCTCTGGCCACACGCTGCAACACCCAATCCGTCCCTGGAGTGGAAGATTGAGTGATTATGGGTTGCCGATGGCCATTGGTCAACCAAATATTTGCCCGCCATATTTGCTGTTTATGCTACATGGCCTGCTTGTAAAAGGTTGGATTATTCTAAGCTTTGTTCCATTTGCTAGCACAAATATTAAAAAAAAGTCTCAAACTCACTAGATTTGCCTCTTACAGATAGCTGGGTCTGGATATTTGCATGTGCCACTGAGCATGTACATGATAATGGCCAGCCATATACCACTAATTTTAAAGTCATTTTCTAAGCAATATGTTTTTTTAAATAGCACTTACTGTCTGTGTTATTAATGGTAATGTTGCCTTCTTGTGGGCCATCTCATTTTTAATGCATTCGGCGTATTTGCCAACATCATCACCTGCCCCAGTGTTCTGGACATGTTGGATGATACCAGCTTTTAAAATATTGCAGAAAAAGTGTTTCCTCTGGTTTATATGATTTATGCTTTTATACCTTTTTGAGCGTGCTATAATAACGGGTATAAACCCACCAACACCTATTGAAGAAGAGGATTGCTTGTCTCATGGACAGAAATGGATGGGAAAAAAAATATTTTCAGTGTAATCCAGGCCACAAGGTGTCAGTGTTGTCTGCTGTCTGCCTTTGATGATGAACAATTTGATCTGAGGCATAATAAGAAACTTCTTATTGCCAATATGTTGTGCTTTTCTTTTCCTTTTTCAAAATCAGCTAGCAAAAGTATTATAGCTTTGGCATATAGCGTGGCGATATGCGAATATAAACATGCTTGTCCAACATGGGGCTCCAACCCATGACCCCGAGTTGAAGAGCATCATGCGCTACAGACTGAGCTAGCTGGGCTATGTGTGCAGTGTAGGTTGGAGTATATTCAAGGTTCGTGGGAGCCGCCTCTGGGATCCTCAGATAATGTGTCAATGGCACAAGCTGTAGGGAACATCTAGTACACTTGTATTTGGCTTGTACGTTTTTCTACAGGAATGTAACGCCTGTGAATAATTTTGTCTTCTGTAGAACAGACTATAAATACACATAAGAGCACTGTATCCCAGCTATAGTATATCTCTCTATTTTCTGCATTACAGCTAATTGAATTGGCATCAAAGGTTTCATGACTAAATATTCTGGCGTAATCCAAGCCAACATTCAAACTAAACCCTGGCAGTGCTACTTACCTCCATTAAATTCTCTCCTCTTGGATTTACACGCCTCTTTTTTTTGGCCCTCCATCATTCATTCCAACCTTGGCATCTCCATTTTTCTGGCTTAGCGTGGTTCATTGTGCACCACTGTATTAACATTTGTAATGTTCAATTAAACAGCAGTACATGTGCACATAAAATATTCAAAGTACAATTATTCTGCTTTGGTTGGAAAGATTGTATTTTATATGTTGCTATTAAGTTATTCAGACAAAACTACAAGCTTTGACATAATGAAAGGAAGTACTCCCTCCCTGTAAGGAGAGGTTCATAGAGTATTGTAATTTAAACATACATTAAGCCTACTCTTGACATGAAAAGATAGGAAAAAGCTATCTTTTTAACTTTTCCAATACAAAGAAAAGAAGTGGTAGACCAAATGGGCTAAATTGCTCTTTAGATTTTTTTTATACATATATATATATTTTTAAATTAGTTATTAAATTTTAAATTAATTTGTGTTATAAGAAGACGTTAAAGGGCCAGAGATAAAAAAATCATACTGACGACAACATCTAGATATCAGAAACCAGTTTTTTTTTTCTTCTTCAATGAGTACGTATATTTAGTTGTCTTCACTTTTTGTGACATTTTTGGACTGAATATATCTTGCTAATTAAATCCTACAACATTGCTTAGCATCGACGGACAGCTGTACAAAAATGTCAATCCCCGCTATGTATTTTTTACCATATGGTAGTGTTAATTGAAAGTGTAAATGACATGCGTTGCCTCAAATCCAACACAGACACCTTTGTTTAAAAGAATTCTTCATCTGTAGCAATTAATTTATTTTTCCAATATTCTAATAATTTATCTCTTTTGTTTTCCTTTCTCTTCTTCACAGTTGTGATTATGTGGGCTGCCTGTTGTAACTGGTTGTGCCTAGATACTCAGCCGGAGGAGACTGCACCAAGTGGGAGAACACAGGCTGCTTCCAACCCTTACTTTAGACCTTCCTCTACCATCCCAGAGATCACTTGTAGGACGTGTGGTACGCGGCTGCAGCTTCCGCTTAGAAAGGTAAGCGATGGGACAACGTGCTCAATATGTCGCTCAATATGTCGCTTCTTTACGGATGTTAAAATGTTATCCTACTTCACACAGTGCAGTTGAGGGACCTTGTTCTGTCCTGGCCTGATGCTAACATGAAGTCCACACTACATTCTGTATTTAATAGGAAAAAGTTCTTAGCACGTATAGCTTGGTAGAAAGATGTGATTTAAATACATAAAGGGAATCAACACTATAAAGCAGGAGAGTATATGTAAAAGAAGAAAAACTACAGGAGGACGCAGTCCTTAATAAGTGGGGCAAAGGTTTAAAGATATTGTCAGGAAATATTACTTTACTGAGAGGTGGCAGCAGAGGTGGTAGTGGTTAGTACAGTGGAGAAGTTTAAGCATGCACGGCATAGGCATAATGCAATCCTTCATAGAAGATAATGCCAGGGACTAATGAACATATTCAGAAATTGGCCACACTGGATGGGCCGAAACATATGTTTCTATGTAAAAACATACCAAGTGGTATTACCAACTGAGAATCGAGCAACTAATGAAGGCCTGAGTGAGCAAGGCCCTTCCGCTCCTTCTATTGACTTCTTCTCCTTATATGCTTTGCTTCTCCTTCCCCTCATAACTACATTACTGAAATCCATATCTCACCTACTCCTTCCCCCCCCCCCCCCCATCACCTCGGCTCATGTCACATGAATGTTACCTACTTCTAACCAAACTCTGGTGAAGGCTGCACATCCCCACAAATTCCAGTTCCACTTATCTGTCTTTCTCCTCTTATGTTATCACACCTTTCACTGCTCCAATCCATTCTGAACACCACTGATCAATTTTTTTTTTATCCTGGCGCTCTTAATCTGTTGACCCAGTATACCAGATTGCACCCTATATCTATACCCTTATCTCCAGATACTCTTCTAACTGCTTTCTTCATTCTGCCTACATCATCACTTGCATATCCAAAATTTGACACGTTTCAGCTATTCTCTTGAATTCCCTACCTTCTTCTGTTATACTCTCCCCTATGTAAAATCTAACTAAAAACCCACCGATTCAGAGAAGCATACAATCTATCCACCCGATACCCATAACCCATATGTTCTCCCCAGCTTCAAAAGCTCCACGCCACTGACTTCTCTACATGACCCTGGCTACTTCATCCAAGCAGTCCCTCTGCTTCTGTCTCATTCTTCCTCAAGGTCCTCTTCTCCTACTGTACTAGCATATCTTAGTGTTTGTTAATGTTCTTGTCAGTTTTAATGTTACTGTTCATTTTCAGCAGTGAATCTGCTGGAGTGCTGTAAATAAAATGTAATGTAATAAAGCAGTTATTGCAAAGAGATCCATGTTTACAGTGTAAAAAAATATTTGAAGGTAGTCTGTTTATGTCTAAGTTACTATATATCACACGGTGCTTAATTCCTGTTGGATTCCCTTAACTTTGAAAACAAACATTTTTATCATTTTTTTTTTTTTCACTTTTGCCTTATTCATAATTTTTGCTGGACGTGCTTTGCTGCCGCAGGGCACCAAGGCGGGCATGAATAGGTTGTTGCCATAGAAACGGTTAAAGCCCCTGTTGAACCCTTTAGAAGAAAGAATCAAATGACAGATTTTCTGTGGTTTATTTACTTGGCATTCTAGAGAGCACAATTAGCCTTCTTGTCTACGTGGAACGCCACCTTTCTGAGAAAGCAAATTATACTCCCACACTCCATACAGCAGTAAGCTGTCCTGTGAGCATTCCTTTACATGTATTATTAATTAACGACAGGAGGAGAGTCAATCGTGTAATAATGCAAGCAGCATTCTGTACTGAAAAGTCTTTGTTTGACTTGTGATCTGCTGACATATGTTTTCAAGCCAAACATGCATTCTGGGTACTGTCGCACGAGTTAACTCCAATAATCTTCCTGATTCATGTACAATTCCACACTGTTTGTATCAATGTCATTTATTTAGAATTGATCTATTATAAAATGAATAGTAACCTTTTGACAGATTTTTTTTTTTTTTTTTTTTTTTACTTTAATCTCCTTATTATATTCTGGAACTGGTTTAACAGTCCTTATGGAAAATGCTTTGTGCTCGGTTTGCACTGTTGTTTCCTAACAAACAGGGTGAACATGTCCCTTTTTTGAGTTTGAGCTTGACCGGCTAGGATGTACTCATGCGTTCCATGGCCTCCATTATGTGGTGTTTATGGGGGAACTGTATATAGTTATAAAATGTATTCTATAAGCTATTTAAAAAAAAAATACCCTGAAGAAAGTATAGGTATTCATTCATAGTACTACACTTATAATGAAAATGTGTTTTCTAATTAATGCAAGCCTTTCTAATATGTACTAATACAGTCTGGAAGGTTTGTTCCTTTAGCCAAGCTCCAACATGGACATTTTAGCTTGGATTGTGAGGGTTGCTCTAACACTGCTCCATTCCATCCTGTACTTTGGAGGTAATGTGGAAGGGTAATTTTAACCTCAGTGGTATTTGTCTGCCCAGTTTTTTTCACTAGTCAGTCTTTTTAGTATTGAACGAATGTGGAATTTTTTTATTTTTATTTTGCTTATATTTTCCTCTATTTTAGAGCCCTTGCATGGACTGCAGAAACAACTTTTGTGGATCATGTTTAGCCCAACTGAGTGATGGACAACCCGTGTGTCAACTCTGCAGAAGGTTCCGCTCTACTTCCTTCACACGGGATGAGTTGTTAAAGATGAAAGTGAAAGATCTGCGAGACTACTTATCTATGAGGAACATACCTACTGAACTGTGTCGGGAGAAGGAGGACTTGGTACAGCTTGTGTTGAGTCAAAGGCCCCCAATATTCAATCAGAGTGGAATGAGTCCGAGTGCAAGTCCAGGCGAGAGTTCCACTACCTCCCAGCCAACCCAAACCATTCCAACAGTGAGTACCATAAGGTTTTGCTGTTTGAAATATTAAAGAGAACCTCCAAATCTTAAAACTTACAGTTCAGTGCTTACTGAATACAAATAAGAGTAAATCCAACCTTTTGCTTTATTATTCAAGTCCTTTGAGTTATATCCCCCTTTGAATATAGCTTGTACTTTTTTTTGTTTTAAAGACACTGTTCCATATAAAGTTTCCATTAGATCTATCAATTCTCTTTGCCCGGATGAGTAAATGGTTTAGACATCAAAGCTAGTTTGGAAGCGGTCATTCGGTTATGATAGCGCTGACCAGAATATACGTCGCTGAAAGTTCTAACCAAGGTTGCGGATTTCTTGTTCGTTCATATTAGTTAAATTGTGTTGTTTCCCACTAACCATTTTCTTCTTGCAGGTAAACAATACCGCAAGTGCAGACATTCTGTCAGAGGAGCATCTTGAGGAAGACAATGAGGTAATAACATGTTCTAACTCTCAACTTCAACTTGCCGAGTTAATACGCGTGGATGGCATATCCAGTGCTTCATACATTTCATTTATAATGCATGAGTAACTGATATAGAAATACTTGTTTCTGACGGACTGCAGTAGGTCTGCACCTGAAACAAAAGGTTTGGGAATAAAGAGGTTTTTCTCATTCATTACTAATGGAATCTAATCCAATCTTAAATTGCCAAATAAAGCTATTAAGAATGTCGATAATATGCCATTAAGCAAAATCATGACACTTCATTTGAGGTTTTTTTAATTTAAATACATGTCTGTAAAATAAGGAAACATCTGCATATATTTATGATTGGGGTGGATTATATCATGTGTGTGCAACCTATCCAGAGGGTTCCATGTGGAGAGACCAGTGTTTGAAGGTGATGTCAGTGTGGGTTTATTATGTATATGAGGATACATGATGTCACTTTGTATATGTATGAATGTGTGTGTGTATCTATGTGCAATCCAACAAAATAAGAGTACAGTAAAATATTATTTTAAATGCAAAACTGATTTTTTTTTTTTTTTTGCTGGATTGTATCTTTATACACCATTTTTTACCAAGTACCTTGAGTTGTGTTTTGAATGCTTAAGGTGTGATGCATTTAAGTGTGTCTGTTTTCCTTTGGGGGAGGTACACTTTTCGGTGGATTTCATAAAGGTTCCCTGATGATCTAAGAATGGCTCTGCTATAGTCCACAGACTCCGAAGAGATCCGGGTCCCTGGGCGGAGGGCCTCCCTCTCGGATATCGGTTGTGTAGATGATATTGAAGCCCTCTCTGTGCGTCAACTGAAGGAGATCCTGGCCAGAAACTTTGTCGACTACAAGGGCTGCTGTGAAAAATGGGAGTTAATGGAACGTGTCACCAGACTGTACAACGAACAAAAGGGTCTCCAGCAAAAAGGTAACTCATGTCAACCCAGGTGTAAACCATGGCAAAGAATGAAATGCTATAGTTATTTTTGCATAGAATCAGCAAAGCAGCTGCAATGAAAATCTTTTAATTGTAGTCTATGTATATTTAGAGTAAGCGCATGAGTACCAGTGCAGTATAAAACAGAAATATAATTACAGTGCGTGGGGATTTGATGTGCAGCTGTACCTGATGCAAGAATACAATGTCTGTGTTTAGCGCAGAGGTGTAGGTCAGGATCTGTCTAGATTTTAACACGGCGAAAGCAGCTTTTATGTAGCGAAGCCAACACCATCTGTAGACACCCTTAGCTATATTTATAAAGGGCAATTTTGGGCAACATCTCACCATGGAAACCAATGTTCTCGGCCAGGATTTACGTCTTATAAATACGGACCGTTATTTGTACCATCTCAGATACTTTTGCATTTCAAGTTATTCATATAGCTCTTAAACAGAAGCCCCTGCGGCTACTTTGTAAATAGGTCAATTCTGGCCTCTAAATATAAATCCATATACCTCATATCCATCTGATGGTTTAAGTAAAGCACGCATTCCAGTTATTAGGATGTCTCACACATTCAGTGTCTCAAACTTCAAAGAGTAATATTACTTTGAAGTTAAAGTAATTTAATGTAAATGCACTGTCTGTATCTTATTTTTTCATTGTATATTTAAATAATTTTCTTTTATATTTTTCAGTTTCTGCGGCTGAAGAAGGAGGTAGGCATCAGTATCTGCTCATTCTGTTATTAACTGTTGATCAGTCTTTGTCACCTAAGATATATTAGATAAGGATAGTAAAATAATTTGCAAAACTTTTTTCCATGTAATGTATGGGCAAGATTTGAGATGCTTAGCGTGGGATTGAAGGAGATTAAAGTTAGGAACATAAACATATATGCTTTTGAATGGGTTACATTGAATCTTGCAAGAGAGAATAATGTGAAAGATATATACCCAGTTGAGTGAGCGTTAATGTGTGGCATTGGAGTAGCCAAAAACGTTTCCCGTAAAGAAAAAGGTGTGACGTTGATACCCATGCCCAAAAAGGTTCCAGGGTTGGTTACCTGGAGATTTCCTTCTTCAGGGGGCTTTGTAAAGAGGTGGAGAGGGGATAGTTAGGGCCAAACATTGTTCCCGTCTGGGTAAAGAAGAAACTTTCCCATAGACCAGGAGAAGCAGGGCTTTGCCCAGATACAACCGGTATGGGTTATGGTTATGATTAAATATCATTTCTGGTGCATATTGATATGTTGCCATTTTCATCCATTTGAATTATAAATGTCAGTGAATATAAAAGCACAGTAATGTTCATAGAGGGAGATTACATGGGCTTTCATATAGTAGTACCCTGCAGTGCTTTTTAAATTATTCTCCAATTTTTGTAAATCATGTGTGTTTTAATATATATATTATATGTCTACCCACAGGGAAGCTTGGTGCAACTGGTGATGAGAATATTTGCAGGGTATGCATGGACTCCCCTATTGACTGTGTCCTGCTGGAGTGCGGCCATATGGTGACCTGCACCAAGTGTGGCAAACGCATGAGTGAATGCCCCATCTGCCGACAATACGTGGTGCGGGCTGTACATGTCTTCCGATCCTGACTGTCCTCTACAACGTTTTTATTTACATAAATAACCCAGACGGACAGTGTTAAGCCGCCTCACTTTCAGATGGCTGCCTCAGGAAGAGATAAGCAATGGCATTTATCCATCTACCATAGATGTAGATTGAAACCTGATTTATTTATTGCGTGAGAGCTGCAATTTTTTTAAGTGGGCTCTCCTTTCATTGAGTATGCCTGGGATTGCAAGAAGCTTTTCTAACGCATATGTGATTGTAATCAAAAATATCTACCTGCTCAAATGATCCAGATGTGGTCTGTAAGACTGGAGACCAAGAAGTCATTCTGCCGCAAGTGAAGTGTTCGTGTACCATGCAGGAAATTAACTTCATAAACATATAATATATATATATTTTAATCTAAGTAGTGCCTTACACTATTGCCTTATCAATTTTGCCGAGGAAGAGTTTATAGTGCTTTGCCAGGGAAAAAAAACATTTAAATATATAATTCAATGTATTACACAAATTATGATTTAATCTTATTTCCTGTATTTTAAGATCATTAGACACTGAGAGGCTAATAAAACAGCAAACAGTGTTTGTTACTGCACACTGAATAGGATCAGCATCATCTTTCAAAAAGATAATATTGATGAGAGCTTTTCTCAAAATTCTGTACCAAGTTAAGATGTTTTGTACTTGCACTGTGAAAATGGTATATGACTAGGATGCTAAAGTCACTGACATAGTTAAATATCCACTGAATGATGGTCCCTGCCATGGTCACACTTGAAGATCTGATTTCCAGACCAAACTCTGTATACAGAATCTATTTTGAAACGTTAGAGGGCAATAATTTGAAGCACAGGCATATTTTAAGAATATTCCTATCTTTTAACATTCTGTAATTATATTGGCAATTCAAAAACGTGTAAAGACAGGGAAATGAATGAAACGGGGTCTTATCATAAGCAGAATTTCTTATTAAAGTGAATTCACCAATCTAATCACTTTGCACAAAACTTGTATAACTCTTTTTATAGACAACATTCACAGTGCTTCACCCCTTTACAAAAGCAGTATGAACACTCAGGTGTGTAAAGTGAGGTGGTCCTAAACCCATCAATATCTTTCTTAGATTACTTACTCTTTTAGATAATTTTTTGTTTTTTATGTATTTATTGTATAGATTTCTAGTAATGCGGGTATTTGCCTTAACATTCCCATTCTTGTATGTAGCAATGGTACAGGAATTATTTTACTAACACATTAAGTTCCAACATCACCAAAGTCTTATCATTACCCTGTGAATTGGGGCACTAAAGATGGCCAATGAGATGCCATCTTGGTATAGTCATAAATAATACCGTTCTTTTACATACTGTGTAGTATTAAATGTGGTGGTAAAATAAGCCTGAGCTGCAATACGGTACTTTTTAAATTAATTTATTTACAACAGGTGAACAAAAACCCAATTGTTGGATCTGAGGGGAACAAGGCCTGTCTACTTGAGATGCCTCAATGTATAACTTTAAATGGATTTTACCGCTACATTGTGTGCTGCTTACTAAACTGGAGAGAAACTAGCAACTGCATTGTGGCAGGTTTTATGGTTGAGTAACTGGGGACGTGGTTTGGGAAATCCGATAGCTGTGGATGCTGTTTCTCTGCGGGAATATTTTATGCTTTTGTATAGTGTTGACTGTAATAGTCAACACTATACTAAAGCATAAAATATTCCGGAGTAATGACTTATCCTGTGAATGCAGTGCTTAATCCATTTTTTTTATGCTCGTATTGTAAAATCTGATGTGCCAGTCACTTTAAAGATATGTTTGATGTTCCAAGCTGCTACCTGTGATGTACTCGATATTAAAGGGCTAGATTCTCAACTGAACTAAATGTGTTGGTCCTCCGTGGGCAGTGATACCATGGTCTTCGGTGCCTCTAAATATAAATAAAGCTCTGCAAGATAAATAGTTTTATTAAACCCGCTACAGGTGTTGTGGGATATTTTTTAAAAAAGAGTTATGCTTTATTTTGTTTAATAAATTTATAAGCTGATTGTAAAAAATATGGCGTCTGAGTGGTATTTTAAATTTGTTTTATTTTAGGATGGGTTGGAATATCCGCATGTGGAAAAATCTTGTTTTATTGTAGCCTTTATTTATTGGCTGAATAGAGACATATGGGGTTATTTTAAAAATGCAATTTTGGTGCTAAGTTTTCAAACTAGCATTGCCTTCATGGCAAGCAGTATAACATTCCAGCTGTTTGAAACATTACAATAAATGTAGCAATGGCTCTTTTTTTTTTTTTTTGCAATACAGAAATGGAAATTACTAATAATGAGTACTATAGGTATTCCAGTTTGTTTTTCAGAACGTAAAACTGCTGGCACTTGTGATTAAGAATGGTAGCAAATCTATAATACACTATATTATTAATATAATATATATTTATATATCTTTTAAATAGCCCACTCTGAAATGCATCCATGTGTTAAGCAACACACACCTAGACCTCTAGGTCTGTTTATTTGTTGTTAAGGGAGCCCGGCTCTTGCACCTGTTGATTGTTTGGTGCTGCTGACCACCTCTATTATTTTTATAAGATGTACTTGAATTGATATCCATGAAATACCCACATATTTATTTGTATAGTGAAATAAGTCCTGCCAACACAGCCCTTCGTAAGCTGTCTTCATGGGTGCATCAGCTGGTGATCATAAAGAGCACACTGAGGATTTGCATAATGAAATCACAAATTTTATATAATTATGGTGTTAGTAAAGAATTTTTTTTGGGGAGGGGGGCGACTTGAACTTGCTTTTATTTCAGCATTTCTGAGAATTGAATTTGACAAAACTAGCATCATTTTCTCTAATAAAAATAAACACAAGTATGTTTGTACATACTGAAGATATAAGTTTCACAATATTTGGTATGGCTACCATTTGCCTTAATGACTACTTTAACACCATCTGGCATTGCTACTACAAGTTTGTGTAAAATTTCACAATCCATGTTATTGCAGCTCTCCTTTACGGCATCCCAGAGTATCGTCAGATGGTAGTCCGCTTTGCTTTTTCCATTTTCAAATGACCCTAAAATTGTTCAGTGGGGCAAGGGTCCAGTGATCGTGGTAGGAAAGCGATGCAAATTACCACTCTTTGCTCTTCTTTGGACTTCAGCAAGGACAGATGTCATTGAGATGGTTGTCCTACTGGAAAATGAATCCTCTTCCGCTTATTAATGGCGTTTTAATAAATGATCAAATAAAACCAGTTGGCAATGGTGGACTGGAGACCTTTTATAAATTAGTACTCAAGCCACCAGAATGACTCAGATATGTTTGGCTTCACCAAATTCCAGCAGTAAGCTCCAGTCTTTATATAACAATATGACCCAAAAGCATCTGCAATTATTTACAGGAGTTCATAATGCTTTTGCCTAGATAGGTGAGGTGACCTGCTGACAATATTTATGACATAATATCAGCACTGTCTAAGCTTTTTTTTTTTTTTTTTTTTTTATTTACTTTAAAAGCATGTTAAAAGCAGCAAGCTCAGTCACACTCTCCAGGGGTATGATTAGCTTCAAATTTGTGTGAAGACATTTGTGCATCAATAATCCATTAACGGAAAGTTAAACAGTGATTACGTATCACTTTGGTAGTTAATTATAACTTTTCTCCTTTTCGGGAATTTTTAATAGTTTTTGCCATGGTTCCTTTACGGAGTGATTTAAAAAAAAAAAACAGATCAACGGATCAGAGAAACCAACAGATTGATCATTAGTGAGAATTCTTTGCCACGGAAAAATCCTCCACAGACATAGATGTCAGAAACAGACATTGCAATCATAAAAATTAACTTGCTTTGTTGAACGCTAATACCGCCAGTACATGCTACAAATAAAGTAAATCTCTCTCAGATGTTTTATGTGTATTTGTACAGCAGCACAATGATTCTGAGGTTTAAATAAGCACCAGCCAAGATTTTTCTGTGCGTATTAACATATATATTTAGACAATTTAATTTCACATTTCCTCTGATGGTTCTTTACTTTCTTTTACACCTGGCTTTGCCGTATAAAGCCTGACAGCACTAGCCTTTTGCCATGGCACAAAAGTGTTTCCACTTACCTATTAAGCAGCCAGTAGCACCAGTTAATGCTTTCTATTCATTTGGTGGTATAGAAGGAGAGGGCTTATTTGTTTTTTTGTTTGGTTTTTTTTTTGCTTTTTTCCTATTCCGTGTGATACAGTTCCTTACCAGCTTGGTTTGTTGTGTCACCAGAAGAAATTGGGGAATTTGTGGTAGGTTATGGGAGTGGGTGTGTGCCAATCATGGTTAGGAAAAACACACACACACACTACAATTTTAGGAACTTTCACAAAGTTGTTGGAAGGTAATTTCACCTCAATTTGCTGTAAATTATGAAGCGCCAATTATAGCAAATTTTAGGGAGAACTGCAGATTTCCCATTTCAGAAGATATTGTCAGTGATCCCACAGTTTTAAGTGTCTGCCCCTCTAGCATGCGCTTCCTGGTACTATGTGGTCCCTCCCAAAAAAAACTAAATATATATATTAATATCAGCTAAAAGACATCTGTGTCCCACCTATATGCTCCAAAGTAAAAAAACAAAAACCTATACAATAGGTTTGCTGAACAAAGAAGTAATACAGACACGATGTGTTTTTCAGACAGGTCCTGTTCAACAGAAGCAAACAAAACAATGCTACAGTGTTTTGGGGTATAAAAATGCTATCGTTGCGAAAAGGCCCTTGATCGATTCAGATTAACCAGTCTTCGTTGATTTGCTGAACGAAGAAGCATTTTAAAGTAAAGACAGAAACTGAAATACCATATGAATTGGCTTAATATAGTACATTAGGTTAACCAGTGGGGTAGAGCAGCCATTCAACTCATCTGGCCAAATCTAAAATACCCACGAGCTCATAATCAGAATTTCATTAAATGGCTTTGTGAATGCAGTCATATATAGGCATTAACATTTAACAAATTGGACTGCAGAGCTAAATTTAACCAATTATAAATCACTCAATAGTAAGGGCACCCTGTTACAGCTTAGGAAACAGATGGCCATTCCACTGTTGGGGGCCTCAGCAACATTCATGCTTTTCCATTCATTTTTCGATTTAAGAATGATTTTAAAAGTCCACACAGACAACCTTGTTGAAATATAAAATGTCACAATCAAACATGTGCTTTGAAAATAATGCAAAGTAATCTTTCATGTCAATACCCTCTGCCGGCATATATATTACAAAAAAAAAAAAAGCACATTTAGAACTGCGGCAAAGAGCCGCATCAGTCCAGTTGTCGGTGGCACAGAAAAAAGAAGCAAATTTCTATACCCAAGTTAATTTGGGTAAATGGGAAGGGGCTATGTACTATGAAACTGCAGATGTAAGGTTCAGTCTTCGTAATCCAGAGAATGTGTTTTTTTCTCTTTTGGCTACGCCTTTTCTATCACCGACAAACATACCAGCTAGTGACTCCAACAACACGATAGAGCATGTGCATAAAACATTTTCAATTATTCCTATGCCACTGTTGTAAACATCAAAATGTAGACAAACTGTCATATCTGGCCAGAAGTCTAATGTGCATCAGCATGGTGCAACTAATCGTCTGCGCCTGATGCACTCCCAAATCCAACGTGGTGTTACGTGTTTGGCATCTGGAGAACTCTCCGCTATGTCACCCATTACATGTGTGGCCGAAGGAGCATCAAATTCCGGTACAAGGTCTCCATCATAGGCAACAAAGTAGCGACGGAGCTTGGCAAAATCATCCATTGAGGAAGGTAGATATAGCTTTACACCAGTGAATATATCCAGGAGGGTCTAACAGAAGATTAAAAATTATACATTAATGTCACAAGGGTCTGAAAACAAAATAGCACATTAGTACTCTCCTGGTAAGCACTTGCAATATGATCTGTTTCAAGTATGGCCAGCATATCTGAACTCCTTTGGCCAACACAGGGTTTTGTAGAAACTTAATGTTGTAAACATTTAGTGCATTTACTACATTCAGAGTAAAACTTAACCCCTTAATGACAAAGCCCGTACATGTACAGGCTCAAAATGCATTGTTTTCAATGGGTTTAGGGACCGCCCATTGTCTTTAAGGGGTTAAATAGATAATACGGTTACGCAGAGCTCCACAACAAGGCTATCAATCACTTAAGACACAAACACAGAAGTTAAAGTCTGTTGTGAGGGTTTTGTCCCAATGTCCTCATCCGCCTCAAACACTAAAAAGAAACCAAGCTGTCTCATCACATTCTATTAAGAGCAGTGAGACTTGCCCCAGACAGTGTCAAGATAGAAATCAAATGACAATATATGATCTAATTGAAGTTTATTAACTCTTATAAAGCATTATCTACCTCGCCTCTGCTGTTCACACCTCTCTCTTTCCCTGTAACATAAAGCTAAAAGTGAGACACTTCCAGACACATTATATATAGCTAAATATGTAACAGTGGACATGCCTAAAGGATTTAGGGCTGACATTACATAGTTTCATACCTTGGAAGCAGACTGTAACTGGGCCACGCCGTGTCCATTGCTATGACTAGCTTCTAAGCTTTTGGACTGTGGAGAAATGCAAACATATTTAATAAGCACAATGTGGTTCTTTTTGAACTTACACATTTTTTGTTCCTATTTCCTCACAAAGCAGAAAGAAATTAAATAAAATATTTCCCAGTTGAACCATTAATGCAGGCAGAATTGACTTCCGTTGATTTTCACTTTTCAGTCTTACGTAAAGAGATATGATCCTCATCTAAGTTACAACAAAGCCTGTTTTAACCAACATACAAGTTATTGTATTGTTCGTGTTGATATTGAATTCAAACAGTGTGGGTTGGAAGAAGTATGGGAACCCTGAAGCTAATCACTTCAACATAAGCTAACGTATCTAGAGTTAATGAAAACTGGATTGGAGGTGAATTTTAGAGCTACTTTGACGTACAAAAACCCCAAAACAAACTTCTGCTGACATGCCCCAGAAGACCTACAACCAAAAGTGTTACAAAGTAATCTCAAAAATGCTTACATATTTATCAGTCCACAGAGAAACTTTATAAATGGAGATGATCTAGTACTGTGGCTACTCTCTAAATAGTAAGAAAAAAAACACCCTAGAGCAGGGCTTGGCAAATTTGTTGTGAATCTAGGCACCAGCTAAAAATTTTTTTTTTTTTTTATCATTATCAGCCCACTTTCTAAACTCACAGCATTTGACCTGGAAGCACCCTGGACTTTCAGGTCAGTGATGGTTTTTGTTGTTTTTTTTATTTTATTTTTATTTATTTTTTTAACGCTTTCAATGCTGATGTTCCATTGGAGCACAGCATTGACTGATATTTAGTCCCCACATGCTTTGCCAATTTGGGGCCTGTACAGCCCCAAGTTTATCAAGATATAATACAGGATAGGGTCAGAATGACTGTTTAATGGGTGTGTTAAATAAAGACATGAAAGATTAATCTGTTTGCGTGTTATTACCTTAAGCACATTGTATTTGTGTATACTTGTTTTGTGAACAATTAATGCAGAAAACCAAGTAATTCCCAAAGGGTTCATATACTTTTTGGTATGTATGTATATTATACATATATATGTCAATTACTAACCTTTTTACTCTGCACAGAAACTGGAGGTTCTAATTTACGCTTCTCTGCTTTGGGTGGCTCTTCCTTTTTCTGTGGTGGAGGTGGTTTTTTACCTAACGGAAACAAAAAAGAAAAATAACCAACAGAAGCTATATTCCGTAAAGCACCAACCCACAGAGCTAGAACTCTGATCATCCCAGTACAGACAAGCTAAGGAACAATGAAGCTTTAAAACAGCCACCAATTCAATTTGTTGGTTAGTCCTGCCAAGTATCTTTCTCTATTAAGCCGAGGAGTTATTTTAGCGATTTAACATCAGTTTTATTTTTGTATGACCTTGTGAAGTTCCCATTTGTCAAGTAGGAACTGCTAGCCCAATACGCCAACAGAAATCAAACATAAGCCACTTACTATCTTGCTTTTTTTCTCTGGCAGGGGATTTAGAAGTAGCAGCTTTTGGAGTTTTGCCACTAGGAGAGGGTGGCCTTGAATTGCCATCATTTTCACGGCTGCTGCTCTCAGATGACCCTCCCTCATCCTGAGACGATGTAGCTGCAATGCTGAAGTCTGATTTCTCTTTAGACAAACGATAAAGCTCCTAAAACAAACAGACGTTTATACAAGGCAGAGTTGTTAAACTGACCCAGATGATCACCACAACATTGTATCTCCTTAGCCCCCTGCAACTCTTGCACACGTGAGAGCTGGCTGATGGAGAGTAAAGGCACATAAGCAGTAGCAAGCTGGAAAGATGTTTGACCGAACACATCTCCTGCATGCCAAGGAGATGGTTGGGGGTGGGGAAAGTGTGTTCATGTATAGGATGCATCTGAATGCCTCCATGTATTTTCAAAGGGGGGGAATTTTATGTACCGTATTTGTTCAATTACACAACCCTCTAAAATTTTAATATTAATTTAGAAAAAAAGGAAACCTGAATATAAGACTACCCAATAATTAAAAGGGTTAACTAGAAAATATTAATTCACATGTAAATTTTTGAGAAAAATGCATTTCTTGTTTTTATTTGCCAACCTGTCCCCAAGTTATGCACATCTGCCCCACTCTGCCGCCCCCTGCACTCCCTGATCTCTAGTGGGGGAAGCCGGTAGACATCTGCATGATGCATGTAGACAACCTCCACTGCTGCCGGGGCTTATATGGCGAAGTGCCGGAAGATCATTTCATGCAGGTGCTCTGTCATAGAAGCCCTGGGAGCAGCAGCAGAGGTTGTCTGCAAGCATAGTCCTTATAGTCAGTCCTCTACTTGAGGTTGTATTACAAGACAAATAAGAATATAAAAAACTTGTCTTTTAAAAGTGACACTCTGCTATCAAACACACCAAGTGTGTTGGCTGATGAGCCCCTTGAAAAAAAACAAACATACCCTTGTTTCATTATTTTACCATAATTATAATTGATCGATGGCAAGCAGAATATCAGCCTACATTAATTCATGCATCCCTTTGTTGTCATAAGTTTGTCTGCATGGCTTTTATTACAACAAATGTGAAATCAATAAAACCTGTACATACATGAACACCAACCATAACACAAATGGAAATGTGCTTTCCAAAACAGTTCAATCATCCTACATAAAACATTCAAAAGCATTTCACAGCATGTAATTTGGATGTGAACAAACAGCCTTGAAATTTAGATAAGTAATTGCACAGCAGCTACAGTTACAATCTTAAGAAAGTAAGAATGATGGAATGTGCTTAAATTTAAGGGCTTATTATATGTTCTTGAGATATCGAATGCAAATGAGTTTACTAGGTTTAGTTAAAGCTACATATGTTCCTAAAGGATAAGAGGTGGTCTCCATAGCTTTAAAACCGCTAAAAAACAAAGTTCAGAATGCCTATATTTTAAAGGGGTAAAATGTTCACAGCACAGCACACACACACACACACACACAATACCACACTTCTACAAAATCAGATGTTCACTATAACATGTTTAGTATAATCAAAGAAAAAAGCCTGATTTTGTTTTTCAGTGGTAATGATTCCTTCTGTGACAGTTAATCATGCATAAACATATACCTTTTGTGCAGCCCTCTAATAATGTAACCTTAACAACCTTATGCCATGCAATAAAATGATTAGTGAGCTATTATGTGTTCTCCACCATAGCTGTCACAACATTTGAATCTTGTTTACCTGTATTTTGTAAATCTTCCTAAACTACCAAAATAAATGAGGGCCATAGCCCTACCTTTAGCTGTTGGAGGGTCGTTGCACTTTTCCAGTCTTTGTCATCACGGAAACGGGTGCAGCGCGGAAACCGAATAGAGAGACCACCTGCCGTGTGGGCCTCTGCTTTAGAGAACTCTGCTCCAGTTATTTCCCAAATGGGAGCTTTCTGCAGCAGAATGACAAAAAATAAAATAAAAAGAACATTGTTGTATAACATACCGATAAAGAACTTAATACACAAACATCCCCTAAATTTGTTTCCACAAAGTACATAGAAAACATTACATATTTTGTTAATTATGCATCTGTAAACTGAATTGGAAGGATTACGGTATTAAAGCATTTTATAGTAGAGTTAATATACGTCCTTCCAACACAAAACTCCCCCCCCCCCCAAGCTATTGATTTATATAATACCATCACATTTTTTTGCAATGTAAAACATATTGGTAAAGAAAGACCAAATCCAAAATCCCTGCTTGAATACAAAAATTAATGAGATTCAGGGGTGCAAAAACTATTGCTTACCGGCAATCTTAGGCCAATATCCCCAATCTAAGCTTTGACAAAGAATAACACATTACTGACTTTGTCAACAATACTTTGATGAATGCTTCTCAGCAATATACTTGACCGATGAAACATCACTTTGGAAATATTACTTAATGCTATTAAAACATTTCACTGTATTACCTCAGGATCCCGTATAATAAAATCCGGGTAGTAATTCTTGTTGATCTTCAGCCATACAGGTAGTTTGGATGGATCCTATGAAGGAAGATTACATATGATTTCTGAAGTGTCTCCCTTTAAAGGATTTCAACCTTTCCATGGTTCCTTTCATCTTTTTGAGGAACACAATGTCAGGCTACATGAATAGTAGTAGTGGTAGTAGTAATATATACCAAGGCATGCACAATCCTAAAACCATACACCTTTAGCACTCCCATATGGACGTACAGGTCTCCCCGTCTCCCTGCCACTACAAAGAAAATCAGGCTGTCCATTGACAACCTGGAGCCAGCATTGCTAGCTTACTGCCAACTGATCAAGTATAAAAGTGCTCGGTACGACCCTGCACTATTAAGTATATAATACAGGGCATTAAGTAAAGTATGGACGTGGCCCTCTTCAACATAAAAAAAGGAATGTGAGGTGTGACTAATTAGGGGATGCTGACCAACGTAAATTATGTCATTGGTTAGCGTGGAGCCTACGGTGTCCTACTTAACCTGAAAAAAACTATATATAATTTGTGTGGGTACAAATATGGAAAAGGGAAATCATGGTTTAAAAAAATCTTTTGGACATAAAAAATAAATCCAGTCCTGAAATCTTTATGTTCATGTAAACCGAAGAAGTTTGTTACTTGGTGATGCCTACACATTAATTTGATTTAAAAACTTCTTAACCCAAAGTATGATCACAAAGTTATAAGAAACTTAAAAAAAAAAAAAAAAAAATTGAAAAATCTCACTTTGCTGATCTTCACCATGTCCAGCTCCTTCTGAAGACGTGCAAGTGTAGCATCATCATAACCACTTGAGCACTTGGTCACAGTACACCACTTCTGGCTTTGTGGGTCATAACAGCCCATAAGGAAGATTGACATCATGCCACCTAACATGAGGGTGAAAGTAGTAACAATTAGAATTATAGAACACTGCCTGTCATTTTAGAACACAGATGCTTTCACTATTGCACAGACTCAGATTTCCAAATACACTTACCATTTGCTCCCTTTCCATAATATGCACCCAAGACAGCCAAGTCAGCAGTGTCTGCCATTGCACCTTCATTTAAGTAGTCCTTCTTCACTTTTAACCAGTGGCGTTTGCCTGGCTCATAGATCCCCTGTTATCAAAAACAAAAGCATCATAAGACGGTGCTAATTATGTCCACGCAGTTTAAAATATCCTCTTCTGTAATGCTTACCTTTAAATCCTTTAAGACAAGTCCTTCCAAACCCTCTCTGATTACACGAGTGATCATGTCAGCCAGATCTGTAGCTTTCTAGAAAATCAAGTGTATTTGTTAGCTATACAGACCAAAAAAAATTAACAGCAAAAAGCACTTAAGGTGAGTAACTCACTGTGACATGTTTCATCTCAGAGAACATAACGTGGTTGGCAATCTCCACCATATTATCACGCATAAACTTCCGCCGCTCGCAAAGTGGCCTGTGAAAGAACATACTGGTCAGAGGTAGGTACAGAAGAGTGCTTTATTATCAGATTAGCACCCTGTCCCAAATACCTGTCCATTAAGCTAACTCCGTTAAAGTAGATGCAGTCGAAGACAAAAAGGCACACATTTGCATCCTTGAAAGCCGCTTTCTGCAAAAGAAAACAAAACTTATTTAAATATCCAAATACATGGTGTTTGTATTGCCGTTAATGTAAAGTATTAAGTGAAACATACAGTTAACATCCTGCATCTCCTCCTATAGTTACAGGTGTTACTGAAGCATTCCATTTGGAAAGAAAGCGATAGAGAAAAAGGCTAGAAGAGTTTAGAATCCAAACTGTACCTTGTGAACACCCAGCGTTCCAAAGGGCAGGGGCTTGCCTGTATTGGTATCAATCAGAAGAACTTCAGCATCCAAGATTATGCTGTTCCCGCCAGGAAAAGCTTTAGGAATATAATCCTTGAAATGAGCAACCTAGAATAAAAACAATTAAAGAGTTTTGCTTTTATGAAAAAAAGTATTATGTAAATGTGTGTATTAGTTAAGACAAACACTGCAAACTAAAAACCTTGCCTTATGGGGAAGAACAGGCTTAAGGCTACGGCTGAAGTAGCTGAAGTGATCACCACTTTTGTGTACTTGAACTCTCTCCCCATCATACTTTATTTCGGCATACATTCCATTTGGGCATTTCTTCATGGCGTACTCTATAGATTTGCAGGCCTCAGCCTATGGTGCGGGGGAGGAGAAAAAGTGAAAAGTGAAAACACTCCAAAAAACAGTTTAATACACAAGAAAGCTATACATAATAAAGAATGTATAAGCTTTGTATGAGAGAGCAGTAGAAATCCATGCTGCTTAAAACAAAAAAAAAAATAAACACATTCTGTTGCTATTTTATCAGATGCACAACCAGTGTTTTATAGAAGAAATGTAATCAAACAGCTGGCACACTAAATCTTAATTTATTAGAAAACACGTGATTGTGAAAGACTTAATAAAAAAACAGATCAAAATCATAGAAGCTTCTATTCCAAATCAGGCTGATTGCTATCCTTTGGGTATGTCTGCACTTAGTTCAAACACAAATGTTAACTGATATACAAATGAATGCACTAAACACCTGGTAAGTTATTCATGGGTTAACGTTATCATAGCAACAGCGGGCTCCTCACCAGCATGGGTTGAACAGGGGTCATCAGGGAAGCCTGAACGCTAAGTGTGCGTTTCATTCCTGGTGCTTCCTGTTGGTTGCGTAAAACTCTCTCCACAACATCCCCCAGATTGCGAGAAGCTTTAAATGCATCATATGCATTGGGATCAAGAGCATCCAATCTGAAAGGGAAAACATAGCTGATGTTTATGTTATGTATGATTAGGGTGGCATTTTTGCTTGATTACAGCAACGAGTCACAAGAAGGATTTTTTTCAAATCCAGAATTTTTGGAATAAACCGTCCCCTGTAGACAAGTTTTGACCTCTTGCCTCTCCAACTCACTTTTTATGACGTTTTCATAATAATAAAGTTTATTATGGTTGTGGTTCAAGTTACAGTAGTACAATGAGAAATATACACTCAAACACTACATTTAATTACAAAACTGATATATTCAACTCCTGCCGAATGTATTAATGGGCTGAAAGAATTACACAGGTCAAGATGGATGAAGGAACAAATCCACACAACACCTATCTAGAGGAGTACCAAACAAAATTACTTACACATGCTTAGCACCAGAATTCATTTTCAGGTCATGTTTGATGAGACGGATGATACATTTCAGGTCATTGCTGGTACACCTGTACAAAAAATTTTTTGTAAGTGCACTGGTTCACCAACAAATTATTCTGTAAACTAAAACTATGCCTATCAAGGCAAACCATGAACCCTGCTGGCAAAGGTTTTTCAGCATTAGTTGTTTGGGACAATACAATGAAAAGTAAAAATAAAACCAAAATTACAGAAATTGAAACACAGAATAAAAAAACTCCAGTACAGTTAATATTGTATAATCTTAGAATGCTAGATAATTTTTTATCATCAAGTCTTCCCCCATTCACCGTTTATCGCTTTACTGCTTGATGCTTTAAAACTAACCTTGATGTACGTTTACATAAAAATATTTTAAACAAACATTTATACAAATCTCTACTACACAGTAACATTGCACCTGCTGGCAATGTCTTCCAGGACTTTCTGTTGGTCCTCTTCTTTGGTCATCTTGGAGAGCTGGGTGAGCATATCGTCCACATCGTGAATCGTTAAAAGACTTTTAGCGGCTGGAGGGAAATGTTTGCTGTCTTCAAAGAAAATACGAACAGTCTCTGAGACATCTCCCTAATCATAAAAGCAAAATATAGTATTAGGAAATTAAAAAAAAAAAAACTTCTGTGGCATGGCTGGTGCAAAGAAGCTCTTCCTCCACTACTTCAATGAATACTTACTGATTAGAAAAACGACCAACAAAATCAGTGCAGGTGTGAACGGAGATATAAAAACGGTAAAAAATGTTCACACACACATTTCTATTTTTGTCTTTTTGACCGCTGCAAGGTGTCAAACAACCCAGATGTCTTCATTGCTGGTTTACTGCCTTGCACAAGATTAAAAGCATTCCTTCATGTTTTGTGACATACCTGTTCAAGATCCCGAACCATGTCATCTTGGTTGCAGTTAAAAATACGGCTGAAGAGCTTGACAATCTGCTTATCGTTCAGGTTGTACACACTCTTAATGACTCCCGGTAATAACAGCTTTACTGTCAGGTACGTATCGCCATGGAAACCATCTGCACCAAATGGGAAAAAAGCCACCATGAACACTTTAGAGATGTGCATTATCTATTTTATCAAGATATTAGGTTTGGTCTCACATTTGTAATGCTGTACATTTTGCACAGAAGAAAAAATATAACATACAGAGACATCTGCTGTTGTATGTTACATGAGCTAAAAAGCCATACGTGAAGCTTGTAAATGTCTCTATATCACACAGACAACCATTGGTAGCTCGTATGCCGTTCTGATTTACACAAGGTTTTGTAATTAGATCACACTAGAGCCCGAGCGGGACTGTTTTCTTAATCACGCTCTCGAAACTGAATTTGTTAACTTTTGAAGATAAAAGAACCTAAATAAATGCCACAATCTGGTCCTTTTAAACATTGCTATGAAGCTATTTTCAATCATCAGATTTTTTGAAATTCACCAGGTTTCGCTCAACTAGATGCTATTTCTAATTGCTTTCTAGAACTTGGTTTCTTTCTTTCCCCTTTAGTACAAGATCCAATAATTATAGCTTGTGTCTTTTGTCAACATACCACCACTGGTGCCCTTGGTGAGGAAGTCATGGATGATCTGTGTCTTGGTGTTGTAGCTTGACTGCTCAGCAACCATCGCACAGAGCTTACGAAACTCACGCAGAAGGCAGTCTTTATGTTTGGGGTCACACTTTGCCGTTGAAAGACTTGAACCGCTACTAGAACTGGGTATGGGTGGAGCTGGAGCCTGGGGTGATTTTGCTGTAAGGAGGACAATTAACCGGAGGAAATAAAAAAAAAAAAAAAAAAGTAGACATGAATTTATATTTCAAAAACACGTTTTGAGATTTATTGCATCAAATATATAAAAGTACATCCACTCTTATTCACAGGACATTTCCTTAGTGGGTCTAGACCTGGTCCACTTATTGTGACCCAAAGCTTTCAAAGATTTTAAAGGACAGGCTGAGGGTCTGGGGCAATACATAGTCGTTTGCATTGGCCTATACCATATGGCCCAGTAAGATATAGGAATAACCATGTGTGTACTGTGTAAAATAAGGCTTTACCAGAGAATCCTGAAAATTTGAGAGGGGAAGGGCTCGTTGCTGGCGCTTTATTGGTTGCCGATGCCTGTGCTGCTGGAGACTGGTTTGCCTTCGATGGGGTCTTTTTTCGAGGTGTGGCTCCTGCTTTGGCAGCAAGTTCTGGAAACAAAATAGACAGTTGCAAAAGATTTTTAAATAGACATGCTAAAAGTGTACTAAATATAAAATGCCCAGCAAATTGACTTAGTATCATGGAAGGACCACACTGGCAGCATTTTCATCTCCAAAATAGTCCTTCACAAGTGGTGGTGGGTGAGTTGCATCAATATGAAAGGACTACTAACACAAATGAGTGGTATTTCAACCGTGACACAGCTAATCAGCCACAACACACCAGGACAAGGAAAAGCAAAATAATAATAAAAATCACCTTTGATGTGCTGAGTAATCAGATCTCTCTCAGGGTCTTGAAGCTCTTGCCATCCTTCCAGTTCAGTAAGATCATCAATCTTCTTGGTGGTTGCCCTTGCTCGCTCAAGTTTCTCAAACATGCACTTGACATGGTACCACTCTTTCATGTCCCCAGCAGACTCGCTGAAAGGGTTTGGAACCACTTTGCCTATGCGTACCAATCCCTTGCCAATCTTCTCCTTGCATTTTTTGCAACCAGCAGTGCCACGTTTGGCATACTCTACCAAGTACCGCTGCTCTGCCATACTGTGACAGTTGCAGACCCTCACAGCACAATTTAAGCGACCGATGCCCTGATGAAGAACTGGATGTCTTGGAAAGTGAAGCGGAACAGAAAATTTCGTAGGCGCCTTTGCTGACAGCTGATAAAATGTCCGTGCTGTCTGAAGAATTAGGAACTTAAAGGAAGCTTTCATAAAAATTCTGAGGAGAAAATGTTAGAAATGTTTTATTGCAGACCACAAAAAAGACACAGTCAAAAAAGGACAAAAAAAAAAAAAAAAAAAAAATCTTATATGGTTTCATCTTATATCCAGTTGGCATTGACACTATTTCAGTCCACAATTCTAAGACAACAACTTTTGACCACAAGCAGGCCACACAGTTAACGCTAATTATTATGGGTTACTGGTTACACTTTCCCGTTTTTCCTGGGAATGCACTACTTTATTACAATAAAGTTTGTTCTATAAAGCGCACTTGGGTCATATTTTCAGCAGCTCTAACACTATGTTCAGAAACATAACATTTAGAGCATTTCAAAAAGTTACAAAGCACAATATTATGCGACATAACCATGAGAAAGAGTTCTTAAATTCTTTGCTACTAAGTAATTAGAATAACCAAAATAATTTGTTCTACACATTGTTTTCTAACATTGTTACATATATACCCATCAGTGGTGTATATATCTATAGCACAACGCAAGGCAGAAACCAACAGCTGCCCCTTCACGCATCTGACGTCACTTCTTAAGGATGCACGGCACAGTCCTCCATAGTGTTAATGGGCTGGCTAAGGAGAATAGTGATGATCCTTTTACCTTGTCCACATGGCCCCCTCACAATCACACAGTTCGGCTCAACATGATTACCTTGTAGATGGCTGCTGGACAGATTCACAATGTTTTTTACATGTTGCTTACATTTAAGTGTTAACCTGCAGTAATAGTCAAGAGTAACAGGCCTGATTTCCACAACATACTCATGTCAATAATCTTAGAGTAAAAGCCTGATATATATCAAAACATCCTGTAGATAGACGGTGTATTTGCATAATGATGTGGCATACACACAGTTTCTAGATCAACTGTTAAGGTGCTGAGGATTTAAGGTGCCACCTTTTAAACACATTAAAGGGGAAAAGCATCATAAATTGATAATATAGGTTAACAGAAATCGGGGGGGGGGGGGGTATCGGCGAGAAGGCCTTTACCAACACTTATGTGACCGATTGAGAGCTATTTTTTAAAAGTTAATAGATTTTAGTCACGCAATGTAATTTATAAAGACATTTTCCGTTTTTATACATATTTGTTACTTTTAGGACAGTAGAGCACCAACACTTAGCAAGCCTTCTAAACACTAGAGACGAGTCCCATTGGGTGAGGGAAGGAGCGAAGGAATTGGGTCTCGAGAAGGGACTATGCCTCCAAAACACTTGGGAGTAAGGTTTACAGGGAACTGCACAACAACCGAACATGAGGACACGTCTCACCCCTTCAGTATGAACCAACTGCAGCTCCTTCACGGCGCTGGCTTAATTACCTCAGGCACTGCCTAATGCTGCGAGCCGGCCATGCAGCGCTCACAATACGGAGCGAAAACCATGGCGAATACATGGCAATACATACCATTTCTGCCCTCTCCACTGTGGCTCACTTCCCTCCCTCTTATAATAGAGAGTGCATGCTCACCCTAATGTCGGCGCCTTTAGGAAAAGTCCTGGTGTTTGGGGCGGCCTATAACGCCGTGAACGGCGCTGACTTTCCCTTTAAATCCAGGCGCCCGTGCTCAAAAGGAAAGATCCCTGCGCGAGGCGGTAAACCAGCAGGGGAGCTGACGTCACGGTTAAAGACTCGTTTTGTGGAATATATTATAGGAGGGCAAATAAGAGAGAAACAGCGCTTACATTGTCGACGCCGCGGAGTGATACACTCCGTTATCCGTGTTTCCTTGCAACACTGCGTGGCTCATGAGCTCTAAAGCCGTACTGGCTTTTAACATGTTAAGGGAATGGCTTGAAATGATCTTTTAGTACTGAAAGCTCAGCCCTGCAATGTGTATGTATAGTGATGTATAGTATGTAAGGGCATGGAGGGGAGTATTAAAAGCATGTTGGTAACAGTATTTTGTTCGGAGATCGATGTTTAACCTCTTAAGGACTAAGGCTTTTTTCCTAAACTTAAGGAATGAAGGGTTTTTGCACGTTTGCTATCTCGTTTCCAATCATAATTTCCTTCCTCTCATTTTTTATGGTTCCTCTAGTTCTTGTCCGGTAAAAGGGCCAAGTCCTTTCCAGTGACTGTAAATAGCTTGCTTAATGTGTGTGAGCTATTTTCTATCCTGCAAAATGACCTTTGGCCCCCTAGTGGTCAGGTCCAGTACAGTTTTTTTCTGCAGTGGGCCACTTCTTTGGAAATGTATATGTGCGTGGGCCGCACTAATTTTTCTCTGAGATATGGCCTTAGCTTTATAATGCATATTAATACAGGGTAAATTTGGTGATAATGAAAAAAGCAGTGGAAACGTTGTTTTGATCAACTTTGATCCGCAATGTCGTTCTATCAATACTGAATTACTTAAACAGTAAAACAAAGTCAGTCCACAAACCATTTAAAACAAGTTTTGCCAAATAAAACTGCACAAGGCTGGAGCACACCGTGGGAACGCACCGTAGCTAATGCACACTGGAGGCAGGGCCGGATTAAGAGCATCATGGGTCTGGTGCTGAGGATTTTGGTGGCCATTTTATTGAAATAAAGGCAGAATTTAAACTCCTCGGCATCGATGTGTACTTGATAAAGATGACATCAATGCTTGGCAGATAAATCAGTGCACCGACCCCCAAACACACACACCAGGCCAAGGCTCTGCCACACCGACACTCAAACACACACACACCAGGACAGGCTCTGCCACACCGACACCCAAACACACACCAGGACAGGCTCGACCACACCGACACTCAAACACACATACACCGGGACAGGCTCTGCCACACCGACACCCAAACACACACTAGGGCAGGCTCTGCCACACCGACACTCAAATACACACCAGGACAGGCTCTACCACACCGTCCACCAAACACACACACCAGGACAGGCTCTGCCACGCTGACACCCAAACACACACACACACACACGCACCGGGACATGCTCTGTCAAACCAACACCCAAACACACACACCAGGACAGGCTCTGCCACACCAACACCCAAGCACACACACCAGGATAGGCTCTGCCACACTGACACCCAAACACACACACACCGGGACATGCTCCGTCACACCAACACCCAAACACACACACACCAGGACAGCCTCTGCCACACCGACACCCAAACACATACACCAGGACAGGTTCTGCCCCACCAACACCCAAACACACATCAGGACAGGCTCTGACACACCAAACACACACACACACCAGGACAGGCTCTGTCACACCGACACCCAATGTCAGGATTTACCAGGAGCTGGAGCCCAGTTGCGGGAGATGGCGTACACCCTTGCAAAATAACACTGCTCAGAGTGACAGTATGGAGGAATTACTCAAGCAGTGAGCGTGTGCACGGGGGCAAAATAGGTACGCGGTACATACAGGGTACAGGATATCCAGAAGCAGAGTCAAACGTAAGCAGAGGTCAGGGCAGGCAGACAGGGTTCACAAATGGTGTATCAAGGCAGAGGTCAAAGTCCAGGGAATCAGGCATATGATCACAACACATCCCGAAGCAAAAACAACAACCAGATACTGGGCTGGAGGTGAGGCTGATGGTCATCTATGCATAGGGCTGTTGTCTGGGTCAGTGCACTATTGGGTAAAAGAGGGCTCTGTGGTAAGGCAAATTGCTTGCCTCAATAGTGTGTGCGGCCTTTTAAGGTGGCTCATTAACTTGTTTTCTTTTTTCTGCTTTACAAGCGACAGTGGTGGACTCTGTTGATTCCACATAGATGTGGCAGAGACCCTGGCAATGATGAGAAGCAGATGTGCTTTAACAATCTCTCTTGCCGGGACTCCCCCCGTGGGAATTCCCGGCAAGGGAGCTTGTTAAAGCACATTGAGCAGACGTGCCGCCAGCGGAGGTTGTTAACGCGCATCGCAGCAGCCGGTGAGCGTCTGCGAGATGCGCTTACACAATCTTCCGTGCCGGCACTTCTCCCCGTGGAAAGTGCTGGCAGGGGAGGCTGTCTGAGCGTATCAGAGAGTAGGATGCAGGTCCCCTGCAGCGCTGCAGGGGATCTGTATCCTAACCCTGCTGCCTGCCCGGCGCCCAGAACTGCATGTCCCGGGCGTCGGGCGATACGAATTGCGCATTCCTGTGCTAAACCCCGAATATAGGCCGCACCCCCACTTTAAACACTTAAAGTGGGGGTGCGGCCTATATTCGGAGACTATGTGGGGGGAAAAAGTGCAGTCTTCTTTGCCTCCCCGTTTCATTCCCCTTTTGCATGCTTTTCTCTCTGCTTATTTCCGCACCAATCCTTCACCCAATCTGGTTCAGTCCTCCAATACCTCCCTGCCTGGAAGTTATAAGGAAGATACTCCCCTTCGCCACTTGTTTTGCCAAGCATTACTTTTAACAACCCATACTGACCGCCCCTTGCCCATTCTCCCCTCCTTATTTAACATTGCATTGCCAATTTAGTAACATTTTTCCCCTCTATTCATTATATCTTCCCTTAACCTTCTAATCTCAGTGGCCATGTTACAGCTAAATGCACCACCAGCCTAAAATTGTCAGGCCCCTTGCCCTTGTTGTTAAAAACTTGGATTCCATAAGAACCATTCGGCCCATCTAGTCTGCCCATTTGTCCTGATGTAAAGACTCTGACCTTAATCAAGTCCTTGATCTCGTCTTAGAGTGGAGATGGCTTTGTGCCTGACCCGTGCATGATTAAGCTCCCCCACTGTTTTAGCCTCTGCCACTTTTGCTGGCCGGATGTTACATTGATTTCCATCCTCTGATTAAAATTAACTTTCTTTTATTACGTCTAAACCTCCAAGTTCTTTCTCTTCGATTATGACCTCTTGTTCACACATTTCTCCTCTTTTGAAAAAATTAAAAACCCCTCCATCCTGTACTTTGTTAAATCCTTTGAAGTATTTCAATTTTTCTATCACACCTTCTCTCTCCTATAAGGTATATGTATTTAGTGTTTGTAGTAAATGGTTTCCTGCAAACCATTCACCATGGATAAGCCCCCTCCACTTTGGAATACATTTTAAAGGGATACATCACAGCTAGCTGCCTGGTGACCTTGAAAACACCTTACTAAGTGTTTAGTAGTGCATGTGTAATAGCCAGTTCATGCATTAAAATTGCATGATTTCATCAAAGGGATTTGGGTCACTCTGCCAGCATCAGCCAATGAAACCATGCACCCCTCATAACTTGGAATCAGGCCTTCAGGGTGGTTGGGGCTATTCAAATCTTACTGGAATGTGGCTTCCCTTTTGTGCTTACCCTTATTTCTATTTTCCTCTTTCGAGGTCAATGCAGGATGAGCTGCTACGTCGATTTGGAACAACTGTTGTGCCCTGGAGAACCTGCTTGAAATCCTTTGGCAACTCACAGATTGATGAGGAGCTGGATGAGAAAAGCATCTATGAACCGCATTATGCTTGTCAGGAAAGCATGTTATAAGTTGGTCCTCCACTGTCTACGTACCATGAGTAAAAATGTTACAAAAGCTAAAATGCTAGATTTGATTTTCAGGGAGCAGGGATAGTGAAATGGTTGGAAGGAGAAGATAGAGGCAGTACCCATTCTTGTTGTTGGTAGTAAAGTGGTGTTTTTCTGCTCCAAGTTGATGGCCACAAAACACCCCCACGTGAGCTACCGGCACAGACCTGTGGGATATGACAAGCAGTGTGTCCTGCATGAATTGCCTTGTCTATTTTGTCACATTAACAGCTCAGTGAAGTTTGCTATCCCAGTTTGGAGGTAACGGAAGTATGGAAAATGCTACACACGATCACAAATGGAGTCTTGCTGAGCCAATGGCAAGTGACTTGATGTGGCACATTAAATAACTTTTTAATCTTTTATGGAAATAAAATGAATTTTTTAAGTGTGTGTGTATTTATTTTTTATTTTTTGATATATTCCTTTGGTTTGTAGTTGTCACTGCAGAGTGTGAGAAGGGCTTAGCACCTGCACCTTTAGAGGGAGACTATAGAAAATGCTCATTTGGTTAGTGAACCAGGTTGGTGAAGCCTTCTGCTTTCCCTCCTCCAGTGTGAGGATTTTGTGTAGGATATGAGTGAATATGCAGCTCTGGGTAAGATAATCTTGGCTGCCCCTCAGCCCTAGCCTCCTGATTGGTGGGTGGTGTCACCTGACAGGGCTGACCAATCACAGAGAAGTGAACCTGGGCCGGCTGCTGATTGGCTGCTGGAGTCAGCCAATCAGCAGCTGCCCCTCAGCCCTAGCCTCCTGATTGGTGGGTGGTGTCACCTGACCAGGGCTGACCAATCACAGAGAAGTGAACCTGGGCCGGCTGCTGATTGGCTGCTGGAGTCAGCCAATCAGGAGCTGCCCCTCGGCCCTAGCCTCCTGATTGGTGGGTGGTGTCACCTGACCAGGGCTGACCAATCAGAGAGAAGTGAACCTGGGCCAGCTGCTAATTGGCTGCTGTAGTCAGCCAATCAGCAGCTGCCCCTCAGCCCTTGCCTCCTGATTGGTGGGTGGTGTCACCTGACCGAGGCTGAGTGTCTCTGAATCACAGAGACGTGAACCTGGGCCGGCTGCTGATTGGCTGCTGTAGTCAGCCAATCAGCAGCTGCCCCTCAGCCCTAGCCTCCTGATTGGTGGGTGGTGTCACTTGACCAGGGCTGACCAATCACAGAGAAGTGAACCTGGGCCGGCCGCTGATTGGCTGCTGGAGTCAGCCAATCAGCAGCTGCCCCTCAGCCCTAGCCTCTTGATTGGTGGGTGGTGTCACCTGACCAGGGCTGACCAATCACAGAGAAGTGAACCTGGGCCGGCTGCTGATTGGCTGCTGGAGTCAGCCAATCAGCAGCTGCCCCTCGGCCCTAGCCTCCTGATTGGTGGGTGGTGTCACCTGACCAGGGCTGACCAATCACAGAGAAGTGAACCTGGGCCGGCTGCTGATTGGTTGCTGGAGTCCTAATCTCCTGATTGGTGGGTGGTGTCACCTGACCAGTGCTGACCAATCATAGAGAAGTGAACCTGGGCCGGCTGCTGGAGTCAGCTGACTAGAATCAACCAATCACCTGATCAGGGCTGACCAATCATCATATTCCATGCCACTTTATTATTCTTTATGAGCAACTATTTTTTTTTTTTTGCTTTTATGGGCACCAAGGTAATTGCAATATGGTTAACAACTACCACCATTTTTGCCAAGGAGAGTTTACGCTTGACATTACTGGCGTGGCAAGAAGCCGGCAGTAGCCAGAGTTGAACTTACGGGCAACACCTTAACCACGATTCCAAGCAGAAAACGTCATCCTCGATCTTTGTAGCGTAATGGTTTAGGTGTTAGTCCTTGGTTTTTGAGATTCTCGGTTCAATTCCCTATGCTTGTTTTTCATATTTTTCTCAATCTCTTTTTTTCTGCATTTGGTAAGGGTGAACAAAGCGATTCTGAGCAACCACGTAGACCAATACGTAAGCCACCTTGTCTCTGCTACCATTCTTTGGTTTATTTAGTGTGTTTGCTTGGGAGTCAGGCCAGCTAAAGGACCGTATTAGGGTTCCGTATTAGGGTAAAAACTAAAGGACTGCTTCTGAGGGATGTTGAGAGTGGTCTCTGTAGCGTAGCAGTTAAGGTGTTGAGCTTCACCTCTTGAGGTTCCAAATTCAATTCCCTAAGGCTTCCCCTTTACCTGGATCTGTTTTTTTTTCCCATTTGGTAGGGGGGAGAAAAAAGCGATTCTGAGCAACCACGTAGACCAATACATAAGCCATCTTGTCTCTGCCCTTACATGCTACCCTTCTTTAGTTTACTTAGTGTATTTATTTGGGAGACAAGCTAGCTACAGGAGAGTATTAGGATAAAAACTAAGGGATTGCTTCTTCATACCTACAGCACAGTCTCTGTAGCGTAGTGGTTAAGTTATTGGGCTTGGCTTCTTGAGTTTCTGGGTTCAATTCCTTAAGGCTTCACCTTTACCTGCATCTGGTTTTTTTTTGCATTTGGTAGGGGGGAGAAAAAAGCGATTCTGAGCAACCACGTAGACCAATACATAAGCCATCTTGTCTCTGCCCTTATATGCTACCCTTCTTTATTTTATTTAGTGTGTTTATTTGGGAGACAAGCTAGCTACGGGACTGCGTTGGGGTAAAAGGTAAAGGATTGTTTCTAAAGGCTATTCTCATCTGTCTATGTAGTGTAATGGTTAAGGTGTTAAACAGTCCCTGAGGTCCTGGGTTCAATTCCCTCAGGCTTCATCTCAAACCTTTGCTCAGCTCTCTTCTATATTTTGTGTTTGGTGAGGGAGAAAAACAGGCCAGTGTTAGCAAGCAGGTAGACCAAAACACAAGCCACCCAGTTTATGCATTTAAATTGAATGATTTAGTCAAAGGGCCTTGGGTCACTCAGTTGACTCAGTTGGGAGTATTCAAATCTTCCTGGAATGGGGTCTTTTTTGTCACATTAAAAGCTGAGTGGAGTGGCATGTATAATATATAGCTAAGTTAATGAGATTTCTCCAGAAAATCCCTGTCCTGTTAATTATGCACTATACAGGAGCAGTTCAGTTCTTCTGGCAAGAGGAACCTGCGATTGTGGGCCCTTTAGAATGTATAGTGCACTATCCTGCTGGAACCTCTTTTTCTGCCAAGGGCCATTTGGATATTTATATTATCATTCACAGGCTATACAAAATAATCAACTTAAACATTAGCCCTTACTCCTGCCTTCTGATTGGCTGAACCTGGTCAAGTGACTCCACCAGCCAATCAGGCATTGGGATTGAGTGCCAGGGGGTTTTTAAGCTTCACCTTCAGCCCTTGTTTTTTTTGATGATCATTTTCTTTGAGAAATCCAAGTGTTGTGGGTCCAGTAGGATGTGTCCAGGCCAGGGCTTATCTTTGTAAAGCATTTCCCCTGTCTTTGTTTTCATATTGCCATTGGTCCTAGTCTTTTGTTTCACTTATCATGAGTAGTTCTCTTTTCCATAGCTTTAATGTGTCCTGTTCAATCCCTTTCTGTTGTGTTGTGTCTCTGTAGCTAACTGGCTTGATGTGTGAAAACTAGGCCCATTAGAAGGCAGGTGCTACAGTACAAACAGTGGGGTTTGTTCGCTAAGGCGAGAGTTTGCAGAAGGGGTTCCATTTCAAATACCTTACTTTGCTGTTTACCTTACTTTGTCAGTGTTAGCCAGGGCTAAGACTGCCCGCTTTCTCCAGGACACAGCTGAGCTGGCAGAGTATAACACAAGAGTCAACGGGCTTGTGCGGTGTTGAAGATGACTGAACTCTCCATTGTACAGGTTAGCCAAACTCTTCCTGCACAAAAGCTCACCAAAATGTTGGTTTTTATGCCTATCACATGCATGTTTACATTCCCTCACTTTATTAGCCTCTACCGCTTCTGCTGGGTGGCTGTTACATTTCTCTACCACTCTCGGATTAAAACTTCTTTACATTACATCTAAGCCTCTGTCTCCCTAGTTTCAGATTATGACCTTGTTTAACCATTTCTCCTCTTTTGAAACAAACATCCCTCATGTGATTTGTTAAATGCCTTTAAGAATTTGACGTATTTTCTCCAAACTTACACATATCGGGATTCCTTAGTCTTTCCTGATCCCGAGCCTGCATTATTCTTATCTACAATGGTAAGGGGAACATTTCCTTTCACTGTAACTCATCTAGCTCTCAGTTTTCTCAGATAATTGTGTTGCTTCTTTAGATGTGGAGTTACCTATAGAAATGAAACCATGTGAATACGGAGCTTGTGTTGACCCAGGACAGCATGGGTACATATAATTAACAATGTTGCGATTGTGAATAACACATTTATATTGTTTTATCTGAGTTTATTTGTCGTTTTTGAAATTAGGCAAAGATTTCCATGTGGACCAGTTTGTCTATGCCTCATTTAGCATTTTAATATTTTATTATTATGAACTCTCAGTACTGTATGTCCCATTCTGCTCTCTCCTGCTTGCTTCTATTAAATTGAGAAGTCTCCCTTAACAGTTTGTTTCCACTCTGCTTTTAGTTCCTTGGCCAAATGATTCCTTAGTCTTTCCTGATCCCGAGCCAGCATTATTCTTATCTACAATGGTAAGTTGAACGTTTCCTTGCAGTGTAACTCATCTAGGACTCATAGTTTTCTCAGATAATTGTGTTGCTTCTTTACATGTGGAGCTACATATAGTTTATTGGTTTTGAATTGCAGTTTCGGTGTTTTTTTTTTTGTTTTTTTCCCCCCTTCACTTTTGTTTTTGCCATTGTCTTTTATCCCTTTTCCCAAGGTCTGTATCTCTTACTCTTCTAGCCTATCCTCTCTCATGGTATTCCTCCTATTTCCCCTATCCTCTGGTTTGCAATTCACTTATTTTACCATTTTTTGCTTATAACTTTTTGTTAAGGTTTTTTTTGTTGTTGTTGCAAGATAATATCCATTGTACATATTCCAGATAATGAAGCATGTTGTCACGTAAATTATGCAATGTTTTGTTCAGTATAGCATACACAATGTAATCAAAGTACAGATTTGAAACCTATAAGAACATGCAAAAATGCCTGTAAGTGTCATGTTTGATGACATTTAAACCATTGTATGCTTTATAGACCAGGTCATCCGCTCCACCTGATAAATATGTTTGCGTGTCACCAACGCTTCCCCAATAGCAGGTGGATCAGTCTGTTTCGGTTTCTTGCAATCATTACTTTAACAGATAAAAGTAGGAACCCCAGTAACCTATGATATTTAATTTTTATATGCTGAGGAATGGCCAACGTAATCTAAGGACTTTTGCTAAATGAATAAAACTCTACCCCAAATTTCTGGAGAATATTGCACGTTGAGCTCGATAAACCCCACTTCCTGATAAACCTAAAAAATGTTCTTTCTCCTAATCTTTTTGCCTTGCCCCTTGTTGAGGTACATTTATTTATATAGAAGATTCCACGGAGCTGTGCTATTTTCTGCCATGCCATGATCATTTCTGGCTGTGAGTGCACCGTCTTCATCCCTTTACCAGGGGATTTCCATTGGAGAATTCCACTATCCCCTTTTTCCTTCTGTCTGTGTCCATCCTCAGTCTCTCCATGTCCGTTCTGGTTAGTTACATGGATCCTGTATATTTTTTTTCTTTCAGAAAATGTAATTCTTTTGTTGGAGGGGGTTGTAGACCAGTGGTACAGCCTCTCAGTCAGAGGTGGTAGGGGTAATGGAAGTTAAACACTTGCCGGGAAATTGTATAGATGCCCTGAAACAAAGACAAGGACTTCAGCCTTAAGAAACACACAGGCTAGATGGGCCCAATGGTTCATATTGTAATTCAATCTCTATGTATGTTCGTTTTGGAAGAAAAAATGGCCAATGTGGTCATCCTAGTCTTTGTCCCACAGGGTAGCTTACAATAGCCAAGGGAGTGTGGCACCACAATATCTCTTAAGAATATTGGCACCTTAATTACAGCAAAGTCTTTAACACTGTCGTACTTTCTTCAAATAGAGCAAGAAATGATTGCAGCCCTCCCGTGGACACTGGCTAAAGAGAAGACTTAGCCCTCCATTAAAGGTAAGACCTTTCTGCTTAAAATAAAAGACATTGAGAACGCATACATCTTTCCCTCTGTGTGTAAAGAAAAGTGGGTGTTGTTTTACAATATTTGTATTCTAATGGCCTTCCCCCACAGACACCACCCTGAGCCGATTGTTTTTGGTGGCAATTTAAAAAAATCCTTTCCCCTAGATATACTCATTAGTCCCAAGGTGCCTTTTGGTGATGAGGTGATGAGGTTGTAAGATAAGCATTTAGTGTCACTGTCTAAGACAAGATTTGGTGGAGATCTCATAGACAAGAGAGATATGTTTGGCTAATATGTCAAGCTGTCAAACACCCTACATTATGTAAATGTGTCTCCTTTAATGTATCTTCTTTCTAAAGTTATCCCCAAAATGCTTCCATACTTTCAGTTTTTTTAACTGAAAATGCAATAATTACATGAAAATATAAAATTCAGGTACTGTTGACGCGCACAGCCGGCCGCCTTTCAGGAGTCAGCCAATCAGCAGCTGCCCCTCAGCCCTAGCCTCCTGATTGGTGGGTGGTGTCACCTGACCAGGGCTGACCAATCATAGAGAAGTGAACCTGGGCCGGCTGCTGATTGGCTGCTGGAGTCAGCTGACTAGACTCAACCAATCACCTGATCTGGGCCTACCAATCATCATATTCCATGCCTCTTTATTATTCTTTATGAGCAACTATTTTGTTATTTTTTTTTGTTATCTTTTTTTTTGCTTGAATTTATGGGCACCAAGGTAATTGCAACATGGTTAACAAGTACCACCACTTTTGCCAAGGAGAGTTTACGCTTCACATTACTGGCGTGGCAACAAGCTGGCAGTAGCCAGAGTTGAACTTTCGGGCAACACCTTAACCACAACTCCAAGCAGAAGATGTTATCCTCAGTCTTCGTAGTGTAATGGTTTAGGTGTTAGTCATTGGTTCTTGAGATTCTCAGTTCAATTCCCTATGCTTATTTTTAATCTTTTTCTCAATCTCTTTTTTTTCTGCATTTGGTAAGGGTGAAAAAAGCGATTCTGAGCAACCATGTAGACCAATACATAAGCCACCTTGTCTCTGCTACCATTCTTTGGTTTATTTAGTGTGTTTGCTTGGGAGTCAGGCCAGCTAAAGGACCGTATTAGGGTAAAAACGAAAGGATTGCTTCTGAGGGATCTTCAGAGCGGCCCCTGTAGCATAGCGGTTAAGGTGTTGAGCTTGGCTTCTTGAGGTTCCAATTTCAATCTCCTAAGGCTTCACCTTCACTTTACCTTTACCTGCTTTTTTTTTTTTTTTTTGCATTTGGTAGGGGGAGAAAAAGGCGATTCTGAGTAAGCATGTAGACCAATACATAAGCCATCTTGTCTCTGCCCTTACATGCTACCATGGACATAGGAACCCCTAAAAATCTGGGGGGGGACAGCATTTTCCCCCATCAGATCCCCACTTTCTTCCCATCTCTCACACTATCTACCCCCTCTCCCCCTTCTCACACTATCTACCCCCTCCCTCCCTTCTCACACTATCTACCCCCTCCCTACCCTCCCTTCTCACACTATCTACCCCCTCCCTACCCCCCTTCTCACTAGCTACCCTCTCCCTATCGCCCCTTCTCACTAGCTACCCTCTCCATATCGCCCCTTCTCACTAGCTACCCTCTACCTACCGCCCCCTTCTCACCAGCTACCCTCTCCCTACCCCCCTTCTCACAAGCTACCCTCTCCCTACCCCCTTCTCACTAGTTACCCTCTCGCTACCCCCCTTCTCACTAGCTACCCTCTCCCTACCCCCCTTCTCACTGTCTACCCCGGGGGTGTCCAAGTTTTTTCTGCAGTGGGCCACTTCATCAGAATTGTATACGTGCGCACTCATTTTACACTGTGAGAAAATATGGCCTTTAATAAAATATGCAGATTAAAATAAAGTAAATGACACAAAACCTTTACTTTTCCTCTCACTGATTTCTGGGCCTAGAAAGTTTTGAGACTACAAATTCAGGATAATTAAAAATGAAATCGTTCTATTTATTCTAGGGATGCGCCAAAATGTAAATTCTGGACCAAAACATTCACGCTTCACTTAGCCAAAACCGAAAATGACCCCCCACCTTTACAAATAATAATAAAAACTCACATTTTTAATAAAAGTAGGTAACACACCACAATTGGACAAAAAAAATTGTAATTTGACTTGGCATGATAGGAGTCACAGTCCCATCAATCACAGTCCTATCATGCCTAGGTTCCAGCACTTACACATCCAACCAGTAAATGCTGGAACCTAGGCATGATGGGGCTGTGCTTGCTGTTAGCAATCACACTCCTATCATGCCAAGTCAGCCAGTACATGCTGGTACTGGGTGGCTGTAAGTGATGTGCAGACCCCATACTGCTGGCAGCATCAATACACAAGGGGGGCAGCTAGCTAGGTTTCAGCATGTACTGGCTGACTTGGCATGATGGGAATGTGATTGCTAACAGCAATCACAGTCCCATCATGCCTAGGTTCCAGCACTTACACACAAACACCCTCCCCACCCCCTTACCTGCACTGCAGCTCCTCGATGCCGCTCACAGACTTCAGCAGGGGGCGTGGCCTCCCTCTGCGTTCTCTGGTACTGCACAGAGGAAGCAGTACTGGAGCAGAGTCATGTGATGTCACGTGAACTCTGCTGGGTTCCGCTTCCTCTTTGTAGTACAAAAGACCCTCCCACTGGTAAGTAGCAGGGTTCTTGTTGTAGAAGGGCTTGAGGTACGGCCCGTGTAAGATCGGTTGCCCTGGCTGCTGATCTTACGCGGGCCGCACCTCGAGGTCTCGCCAGCCGCATTTGGCCCGCGGGCTGCATGTTGGACGCCCCTGCTCTATTTCCTTTAGAGTGTCCTTTATGTCCAGATTGTCCTTTATTTCCATAGCCCCCGCAGCCTCATCAGCCATCAGCTGTGACAGGATGGTCTTGATGGTACATCAGGGAAGTTAGATGGGTCATCCTCAGCCTCCGGAGTCTAAGAGCCCCTTTTAGTGTGAGATCTAGCAGTAGCTGTGTTTTTATAGAGTATTTTTTTTATTGAGATTTTCCCACTTATTTATCCATGGTTGTGGAGCAGTGATAGAGAGAGCAGCACAAGGTATATCTCACCAGGGATCTGTAGAGGTCGGAGGTTATCACCCAATCAGGTGGCTGCAACTGAAAACTAGGGAATTATCAGCAGTCACCCATATATCCACTGCACAGAAAACAATAGACTCATGGTGTGATGCAGGTGCGTGTGCCGCAATGGTACACAGCAGGATGGGTATGAAGTTCAGGCAGATCTCTCCAATACTGTAGGCGGTGAGACCAAAAACAGCAAAACCAAAGCTGCTTGGGTATCTAACCAACATATGAGCAAAGCCATGGCTCATGTAAATCAGTAGTTTAAAAGATTAAATTTGGATGATATCAAATGGTTTTGTGACTTTTTCACAGTTTTATGAAAGAAATTAAACTGCAGGAGACTGAACTGTGCCAGGAAGGTAATAAACAGAAGCAGGAATCTACAGGGCCTCCAGGTGCATTCAACATGGTCCAAGTGTAAGAACAGGCACTTGGAGCGTCTCTGTGCAAGTTCTCCCTCCTCTCCAACACTGCGGCAATGCCCCTGGTCAGTGCACAGGGCTAAACAGTAGAGGTGGGGCACATAGATAGCAAAGGCTCCACCAATATGGTGCATCAGTCTCGGATCTAGAAGGAGGCCTCCTGCGTTCCCCATCACCCTTCCCACAGCCCGGTTAGCGACCCCACCAAGGCTGCAATCACGCTAGAATTGTAGAAACGCCTAGTATTTGCAGCTCTGTTACCCTGAGATATTTAAAGGGATTGTGCAGCTACCATGTGCATATGATGGCTGAAATATCCCTTTAAGGGGAATCACAATTGGGCAATAGTTGACTGGTTTATTGCTTTTTTCTGTCAGTTTTGAGAATTTCAACACCTTGTACTTGTACATCATCGTGAAAGGGTAACCCTGTTTCTGGTTTATGATAAAATATATAATCCACATTAAAACGTGTATATAAGCACAATTGTTTGGAATCTAACATGTTAAAACAATATTTGTCTTCAAAGAATATCAACATTTGCTGTAAGTGTGTACCAAAACCAATTGAGATTGTAGTAAGAAAGCAATGATTTGTAACGTCCCTTCAAAAGGGAATTAGTTCATTGACTCTTCAGGGATTAAGTCAGAAATCAATACTCTGACATGGCATTGAGTTCTTATTCTGTGTATTTTGCTCTCAGGTCCCTTTTTAAGGCAATATTGGAAGCCAAATGTGTTTCAGGGATATTGCTTTTAGAGTTGTACCCCCTCCCCCACTACAGTATGATTAATTAGCTCAGAAACCATCTGCCCGTTTCACTATTTAATTGTTAGATCAAGGATTGTGGCTCATTTATGCACTAATAAGATATTGTGCATACAACACTAAGCAAAACAAATATGTTTTTACGTATGCAAAACAACACAGCCAATGCACACAGACACCAGGTATAAACACAAATTGTGACAAATGCTAGGAATAACGAAGAAGAGTCTGATGACAGTTTAATTTGGGAGCGCTATATATAGTCTCACAGTGTAGTTTTCTCTTATGTACATGGTTAATGTAAAACATCCACCCTCCTTCCCCTCCTTTGAATTTCCACACCACTGACTTCTTCACATCACCCTTGCTACTATCAAATCATCCTCAGCCAAGCAGTCCCTCTCCATCCATCTCATTCCACCCAACCGCATCATAGATTGTATGCTTGCAAGAGCAGGACCTCCTTTCTTTGTACACTAGTATGTCTTAATGTGCATTGATCTTATTGCTGGTTTTAATGTTATTGTTGATTTTTACTGTCCCCTATTGTAATAGTACTACATATATATGTGAATGCTCTATAAATGTAATGTGATACTTTGTTAGGCTGCCAGTGAAAAACAGCATTAACAGATAAAATGATGATCGTGACAAGGAAGTGGTTAACATTTTAGGTTAGAAAAATAAAGAATTAATCTCTATTAAGCCGCTACAATTTGCTAGCATCTGGATGTAAAACCAGATTTAATCCCAGATACCTTTAGGCCCACATACTCTCCAATATAAAGGTGAACTAAAGCAATAATAACATCAGGTTAACAGTAATCAATATGAATGCAATAATCATAATATGTGATCTAATACAACATACCTAGAGAAATAATAAGCAATGCGCAGAAGCAGTTTGAGATCATTTATATGCCCACCATTACTGTAAAAATCCCATGGGAACATTTCTACATTGTATACATCTGAGAATACCCTTACTCCACTAAACAATGATAGGATTACAACGTAGGAGCTGAATGCTCAGGGCTTGAATACAATTTTCTGTTTTGTTACATTTCTGCCCTGTCATACACTTTGAAGGATAGAGACTGAAGGGAAAAGACATGAGAAAACGATTAGGAAGTCTTGAAAAAACTGGGTTCAAGGGGGAAGTGTGCAAATTCTCAAAGTGCTTTTGTGTCTGCTCCTGTGTCCTGTGGTGTTTCCTACTTGAAGGGTGGAAGTACTAACGGTATTTTAAACAACGTTAAGACGCAATGCCCTCATCATGCTACGGCATGCTCAAAGTGATGCCCCCACATCACTGCAAGCTTAGCGAAAGCTCAAAATAAAGAGTCCATAACATTCAAGATAGACAAATGACTTAGAGATACAAATGTAATGGGAATGGAGAGATGAGAAACAGTTTCTGTCTGTTGCTGCCTGCTTTTAAACATATTTAATTTCAGCAAAAAAAGGAAAGATACCAGTGGGTATACAAAACATTTTACCAAATGTCAAGTAAGGTAAAGTTATGATTAATTATTTCCACTGCCAAATGACATCTGACACGAGGGGTATTTCTTTTGCACTCTATAAGCTTTTTATAACCACACTGACAGGTTATCCCACGCCATTTGTTTCAGGTCCTACTTTACAGACATATTGCACTCAAAGTGTGGTTGTACTCATATTGTGCTGGATTCAGTGCCAGACATACATTTATCATGAAAATTAGCTAAACAGATCACAAAGAAGCAATCCTTTAGTTTTTACCCTAATATGATCCTTTAGCTAGCCTGACACCCAAGCAAACACTCTAAATAAACCAAAGAATGGTAGCTTGTAAGGGCAGAGACCAGATGGGTTATGTTTTGGTCTACGTGGTTGCTCAGAATCACTTTTTTCTCCCTTACCAAATGCAGAAAAAAAGAGATTGAGAAAAAGATGAAAAATAAGCCTTAGGGAATTGAACCCTGAATCTCAAGAATCAATGACTAACGCCTAAATCATTACACTACAAAGACTGAGTCCAGTATCTTCGGCTTGGAGCAGCTGATGATTGGCTGAGCCTAGTCAGCTGACCCCAGCAACCAATCAGCAACCGGCCCTGGCTTACCCCTCTCTGATTGCGCAGCCCTTGTCAGGTGATACCACCCACCAATCAGGAGCCTATAGCTGAGGGGCAGCTGCTGATTGGCTGACTCCAGCAACCAATCAGCAACCGGCCCTGGCTTACCCCTCTCTGATTGGGCAGTCCTGGTCAGGTGACACCACCCACCAATCAGAAGGGTAGGGCTGAGGGGCAGCTGCTGATTGGCTGACTCCAGCAACCAATCAGCAGCCGGCCTAGGGTCACCTCTCTCTGATTGGTCAGCCCTGGTCAGGTGACACCACCCACCAATTAGGAGGCTAGGGCTGAGGGGCAGCTGCTGATTGGCTGACTCCAGCAACCAATCAGCAGCCGGCCAAGGTTCACCTCTCTCTGATTGGTCAGTCCTGGTCAGGTGACACCACCCACCAATCAGGAGCCTATAGCTGAGGGGCAGCTGCTGATTGGCTGACTCCAGCAACCAATCAGCAACCGGCCCTGGCTTACCCCTCTCTGATTGGGCAGTCCTGGTCAGGTGACACCACCCACCAATCAGAAGGGTAGGGCTGAGGGGCAGCTGCTGATTGGCTGACTCCAACAACCAATCAGCAGCCGGCCTAGGGTCACCTCTCTCTGATTGGTCAGCCCTGGTCAGGTGACACCACCCACCAATCAGGAGGCTAGGGCTGAGGGGCAGCTGCTGATTGGCTGAGTCTAGTCAGCTGACTAGAGCAACCAATCAGCAACCGGCCCTGGCTTACCCCTCTCTGATTGGGCAGCCCTTGTCAGGTGATACCACCCACCAATCAGGAGGCTAGGGCTTAAGGCCAGCTGCTGATTGACTAGTATAAGCATGTCTTGGTTCATCAGGAGGGAGAAAGTCTTCAACAGTAATTCAATTGGAGGGTATTCCCTAGATGGAGGGTTGACAGGGCAGTCCATATTTACTTGAATAGTTGTCCTGCTCCTGTAAAGTGCATAATTAAAAGGTCAGGGATTTTCCAGCGACATCTCATTGACTTAGCTATGCGTTATACAGGGCCAGCCAATAAATAGGCCCTTATAATGTAGTTGCAAAGTCAAGGAGTTTTTTTTTATTTTTTTTTTATTATATTTATTAAAATGTTCAAACATTTTGTTCACAGATTTAAGGTACATCGGTAAGGTATTACAGTGTCAATTCCATCTTACAAACAAAGAATGTGATTCTAAGAATTTAAACACTTGTTCAAAGCAAACAGAGCATCCAGTCCTTATTCATTTCTATATTTGGTACTACAATAGGTTGTATATTTGTTTAAAGACTTTGTAAGCAAGCAGACAATAAACTTCTGACCAAACTGAATTGAAAAAGAAAAAAGGCAGAAAAGTAGATTACAGCATGTTCTTTAGTATAAACTGTAAGTATGGCAACCAAGTGTCAATCGCAAGACCACGTATAACATTCATACATCACACAAACACTCTTGGTAGAAATGAGAAACATGTAGGGTCTAGCTGTTAATCATAAGTTGAGTCATGATATCCGCCCAGGGGTATTATAAGAAGCGAAAGAAGAGAGGAAGAGAAAAAAAAAAAAGAAAAGGAATGAAGATAAAGGAGTAGAGAAGGTTAGGCCTCAGGTAGGATTTCTGACGTTCTATGGGTCAATATCCCGAAAATGTTTCCAAGGTAGCCAGATATCGTCAAATTTGTCAAGCTTTTTGATTTTGATATAATATCCTCTTTCCATTAAATACTGATGATTAGTTTGGTTAATAACTGATCTCCAATTAAATAGGCCTGTTTGTCTCCAATGTCTAGCTATGCATATCTTTGCGGCCATAAAGATGTGCATAATTAGGATTCTGTGATTTAAATGGAATTTCTCAAGCCCCAGGTGGAAAAGGAACATCTGTGGATCTAGTTGATCCCGAGAGTGAAAATGTGATCCAAGTAGTTGCAAAAGATTACCGTATTTGCTCGATTATAAGACGAGGTTTTTTCCAGAGCAAATGCTCTGAAAAAGACCCCTCGTCTTATAATCGGGGTCGTCTTATAATCAGACCTCAAATAGGTCTGACTATGAGACAACTAAGATCCAGATCCCCCGCAGCTGCAGGGGACCTGGATCCTCCTGTCTCCCTCCACCGCCCCACTTACCGGTACTTCTGAGTCCCCGGTGTGTAGCTGGGGCAGCAGGAAGGAGGTGTGGCTTGCAGCGGGGGTTGTCTGCGTCCATCGCGCAGACCTTCCCCGACTGTCAGAGATCAGAGTTCCCCGCACCGGCAGAGTGCTCTGTGAAATGCCTTTTAACCCCCTTAATGCCACTCTGCCTCCAGAAATGCATTTTTAACCCTCTATACGCCACTCTGCCTCCTGTATGCCTTCAACCTCCCTAGATGCCACTCTTCCCCATAATATGCCTTTTAACCCTCTAAATGCCAGAGTGACATATAGGGGTATAAGGCATTTCTGGAGGCAGAGTGGCACATAGGGGGTCAAAAGGCATATCATGGGGCACAGTGGCATATAGGTGTAAAAGGCATATCATGGCACAGTGGCCATCTCTAATAAAATAACGGATAGCCTCGATAGGAGTGGAGGGCATAAGAGATCTGTTTATCCCTATAGTTCTTTAAGTTTAACAATGTTTTGAGTGTATCATGAATTATGGGATTCAAGATTTTTATGTCTTTCAATCGAAGAGTGTCAGCTCAGAACAGAGAATATAATTCACCAAGTCCCATGTCTACTTCCTCTATGCATAACCATCTTGGGGAGTTATTAGATTTTTTATCCCAAGCCAGATAGTGGATCAACATTGTAGCTTTGTGGAGTTTGTTGATACTTGGATAGGATATTCCTCCTCTATTTGATTTTTTAGTTAAGATGTTGTATGTTATTCTTGGTCAAGGAGTTTAAGGTGGAGTCTTAGGTGGGAGTTGCGTCTCTATTGGCTCAGAAAGACTCCATTTGTGATTGGGTGTAGCATTTCCATACTTCTATTACCTCCACACTGGGATAGCAAACTCCACCAAGCTGTTAATGTGACAAAATAGACAAGGCAATTCATGCAGGACACACTGCTTGTCGTATCCCACAGCTCTGTGCCGTTAGCTGAGCCCTCAGACCGTAAATCACGTGGGGTCACGTGTTTTGTGGCCATCGACTTGGAGTGGAAAAACATCACTTTGCTACCAACAACAAGAATGGGTACTGCCTCTATCTTGTCCTTCCAACCATTTCACTATCCTTGCTCCCTAAAAATCAAATCTAGCATTTTAGCTTTTGTACCATTTTTACTCATGGTATGTAGACTGTGGAGGACCAACTTATAACATGCTTTTCTGACAAGCATAATGCGGTTCATAGATGCTTTTCTCATCCAGCTCCTCATCAAAGGATTTCAAGCAGGTTCTCTCCAGTGCATAACACTTCCAAATCGACGTAGCAGCTCATCCTGCATTGGCCTCGAAAGAGGAAAAAGAAATAAAGGTTAGCACGAAAGGGAAGCCACATTCCAGTAAGATTTGAATAGCCCCAACCACCCTGAAGGCCTGATTCCAAGTTATGAGGGGTTCATGGTTTCATTGGCTGATGCTGGCAGAGTGACCCAAATCCCTTTGATGAAATCATGCAGTTTTAATGCATGAACTGGCTATTACACCTGCACTACTAAACACTTAGTAAGGTGTTTTCAAGGTCACCAGGCAGCTAGCTGTGATGTATCCCTTTAAAATAGATTCCAAAGTGGAGGCGGCTTATCCATGGTGAATGGTTTGCAGGAAACCATTTACTACAAAGACCAAATACATATACCTTATAGGAGAGAGAAGGTGTGATAGAAAAATTGAAATACGTCAAAGGATTTAACAAAGTACAGGATGGAGGTTGTTTTTTCAAAAAAGGAGAAATGTTTGAACAAGAGATCATAATCTAAAAGAAAGGAGTAGGAGGTTTAGACGTAATAAAAGAAAGTTAATTTTAATCAGAGGATGTAAATCAATGTAACATCCGGCCAGCAAAACTGGCAGAGGCTAAAACAGTGGGGGAGCTTAAACATGCATGGGGCAGGCACAAAGCCATCCCCACTCTAAGACGAGATCAAGGACTTGATTAAGCTCAGAGTCTTTACATCAGGAAAAATGGGCAGACTAGATGGGCCGAATGGTTCTTATGGAATCCAAGTTTTTAACAACAAGGGCAAGGGGCCTGACAATTTTAGGCTGGTGGTGTATTTAGCTGTAACATGGCCACTGAGATCAGACGGTTAAGGGAAGAAAGAATGGATAGAGGGGGAAAAATGTTACTAAATTGGCAATGCAATGATAAATAAGGAGGGGAGAATGGGCAAGGGGTGGTCAGTATGGGTTGTTAAAAGTAAAGGGGAGTATCTTCCTTATAACTTCCAGGAAGGGAGGTATTGGAGGACTGAACCAGATTGGGTGAAGGAATGTTTTTTTTTTTTTGTTGGGGGGGTCGCAACACTTACGGAAATAAGCAGACAGAAGCATGCAGAAAGGGAATGAAACGGGGAGGCAAAGAAGCAGTCGTAGCAAAGTGTTTGATGGGAGGCAGGGACCAAAGGGTGACATGGAGAGAGAGATGCACAGACGGTGTTGGTACTCAATCAATAAAAATAAACCTACATGTTCGTACTCACTGGTTGAAAGGATCACTCAAAGGCTGGTTCCACACTCTGTGGTCACCTTCTCACCTTCTCTGTCCTGTCCCAGACCTTATAATTCTTTCTGTCTGACAAGCAGTAGCAGCAACAGAATAAGAGAAGTAAAACAAAATGCTTTCACACCTGCGGCCATACCACCCTGAAAGCGTCTGATCTCGGAAGATAAGCAGGCTTGGGCCTGGTTAGTACCTGGATGGGAGACCGCTTCGGAATACCAGGTGTTGTAGGCCTTTTCTTTTCTCACAGTCCGGGGAGAGCTTTTTGCCATGTGTTTCTTGCTCATCATCAAACCTTTAAACCCTTATTTGAACCTTCTCACCTTCTCACCTGCTCTGTCCTGTCCCAGAGCTTATAATTCTTTCTGTCTGACAAGCAGCCCCAGCAACAGAATAAGAGAAGTAAAATAAAAAGCTTTCACACCTGCAGCCATACCACTCTGAAAGCGCCCGATCTCGTCTGATTTCGGAAACTAAGCATGGTTGGGCCTGGTTAGTATCTGGATGGGAGACCGCCTGGGAATACCAGGTGTTGTAGGCTTTTTCTTTTCTCACAGTCCGGGGAGAGCTTTTTGCCATGTGTTTCTTGCTCATCATCAAAGCTTTAAACCCTTATTTGAACCTTCTCACCTTCTCACCTTCTCTGTCCTGTGCCAGAGCTTATAATTCTTTCTGTCTGACAAGCAGCAGCAGCAGCAGCAACAGAATAAGAGAAGTAAAATAAAAAGCTTTCACACCTGCCACCATACCACCCTGAACTTGCCTGATCTCGGAAACTGAGCAGGGTTGGGCTTGGTTAATACCTGGATGGGAGACCGCCTGGGAGTACCAGGTGTTGTAGGCTTTCTCTTTTCTCACAGTCCGGGGAGAGCTTTTTGCCATGTGTTTCTTGCTCATCATCAAAGCTTTAAACCCTTATTTGATCCTTCTCACCTCCTTACCTTCTCACCTTCTCTGTCCTGTCCCAGAGCTTATAATTCTTTCTGTCTGACAAGCAGCAGCAGCAACAGAATAAGAGAAATAAAATAAAAAACTTTCACATATTCGGCCATACCACCCTGAAAGCTCCTGATCTTGTCTGATCTCGGAAGCTAAGCAGGGTTGGGCCTGGTTAGTACCTGGATGGGAGACCACCTGGGAATACCACCTGTTGTAGGCTTTTTCTTTTCTCACAGTCCGGGAGAGCTTTTTGCCATGTGTTTCTTGCTCATCATCAAAGCTTTATACCCTTATTTGAACCTTCACACCTTCACACCTTCTCACCTTCTCTGTCCTGTCCCAGAGCTTATAATTCTTTCTGTCTGACAAGCAGCAGCAGCAGCAGTAAGAGAAGTAAAGTAAAAAGATTTCACACCTGCAGCCATACCACCCTGAAAGCGCCTGATCTCGGAAGCTAAGCATGGTTGAGCCTGTTTAGTACCTGGATGGGAGACCGCCTGGGGATACCAGGTGTTGTAGGCTTTTTCTTTTCTCACAGTCCGGGGAGAGCTTTTTGCCATGTGTTTCTTGCTCATCATCAAAGCTTTAAACCCTTATTTGAACCTTCTCACCTTCTCACCGTCTCACCTTCTCTGTCCTGTCCCAGAGCTTATAATTCTTTCTGTCTGACAAGCAGCAGCAGCAGCAGCAACAGAATAAGAGAAGTAAAATAAAAAGCTTTCAGACCCGCGGCCATACCACCCTGAAAGCGCCCGATCTCTTCTTATCTCGGAAGCTAAGCATGGTTGGTCCTGGTTAGTACCTGGATGGGAGACCGCCTGGGAATACCAGGTGTTGTAGGCTTTTTCTTTTCTCACAGTCCGGGGAGAGCTTTTTGCCATGTGTTTCTTGCTCATCATCAAAGCTTTAAACCCTTATTTGAACCTTCTCACCTTCTCACCTTTTCACCTTCTCTATACTGTCCCAGAGCTTATAATTCTTTCTGCCTGACAAGCAGCAGCAGCAACAGAATAAGAGAAGTAAAATAAAAAGCTTTCACACCTGCAGCCATACCACCTTGAAAGCGCCTGATCTCGGAAGCTAAGCAGGGTTGGGCCTGGTAAGTACCTTGATGGGAGACCCCCTGGGAATACCACGTGTTGTAGGCTTTTTCTTTTCTCACAGTCCGGGGAGAGCTTTTTGCTATGTGTTTCTTGCTCATCATCAAAGCTTTAAACCCTTATTTGAACCTTCTCACCTTCTCTGTCCGGTCCCAGGGCTTATAATTATTTCTGTATGATGACAAGCAGCAGCAGCAGCAACAGAATAAGAGAAGTAAAATAAAAAGCTTTCACACCTGCGGCCATACCACCCTGGAAGCGCCCGATCTCGTCTGGTCTCGGAAGCTAAGCAGGGTTGGGCCTGGTTAGTACCTGGATGGGAATACCAGGTGTTGTAGACTTTTTCTTTTCTCACAGTCCGGGGAGAGCTTTTTGCCATGTGTTTCTTGCTCATCATCAAAGCTTTAAACCCTTATTTGAACCTTCTCACCTTCTCTGTCCTGTCCCAGGGCTTATAATTCTTTCTGTCTGACGACAAGCAGCAACAGCACAAGCAGCAGCAGCAGCAGCAGCAACAGCAGCAGCAGCAGCAGCAACAGCAGCAACAGCAGCAGCAACAGCAGCAGCAACAGCAACATAATAAGATAAGTAAAATAAAACCCTTTCACACCTGCAGCCATACCACCCTGGAAGCGCCCGATCTCGGAAGCTAAGCAGAGTTGGGCCTGGTTAGTACCTGGATGGGAGACCGCCTGGGAATACCAGGTGTGTTAGGCTTTTTCTTTTCTCACAGTCCGGGGAGAGCTTTTTGCCATGTGTTTCTTGCTCATCATCAAAGCTTTAAACCCTTATTTGAACCTTCTCACCTTCTCTGTCCTGTCCCAGGGCTTATAATTCTTTGTCTGACGACAAGCAGCAGCAGCAGCAACAGAATAAGAGAAGTAAAATAAAACACTTTCACATCTGCGGCCATACCACCCTGAAAGCGCCCGCTCTCGTCTGATCTCGGAAACTAAGCAGGGTTGGGCCTGGTTAGTACCTGGATGGGAGACCCCCTGGGAATACCAGGTGTTGTAGGCTTTTTCTTTTCTCACAGTACGGGGAGAGCTTTTTGCCATGTGTTTCTTCCTCATCATCAAAGCTTTAAACCCTTATTTGAACCTTCTCACCTTCTCTGTCCTGTCCCAGGGCTTATAATTCTTTCTGTCTGACGACAAGCAGAAGCAGCAGCAGAAGCAGCAGCGGCAGCAACAGAATAAGAGAAGTAAAATAAAACCCTTTCACACCTGCAGCCATACCACCCTGGAAGTGCCTGATCTCGGAAGCTAAGCAGGGTTGGGCCTGGTTAGTACCTGGATGGGAGACTGCCTGGGAATACCAGGTGTTGTAGGCTTTTTCTTTTCTCACAGTCCGGGGAGAGCTTTTTGCCATGTGTTTCTTGCTCATCATCAAAGCTTTAAACCCTTATTTGAACCTTCTCACCTTCTCTGTCCTGTCCAAGGGCTTATAATTCTTTCTGTCTGACGACAAGCAACAGCAGCAGCAGCAGCAGCAGCAACAGAATAAGAGAAGTAAAATAAAACAATTTCACACTTGTGGCCATACCACCCTGAAAGCGCCCGCTCTCGTCTGATCTCGGAAACTAAGCAGGGTTGGGCCTGGTTAGTACCTGGATGGGACACCGCCTGGGAATACCAGGTGTTGTAGGCTTTTTCTTTTCTCACAGTCCGGGGAGAGCTTTTTGCCATGTGTTTCTTGCTCATCAACAAAGCTTTAAACCCTTATTTGAACCTTCTCACCTTCTCTGTCCTCTCCCAGGGCATATAATTCTTTCTGTCTGACGACAAGAAGCAGCAGCAGCAGCAGCAGCAGCAGCAACAGAATAAGAGAAGTAAAATAAAACCTTTTCACACCTGCAGTCATACCACCCTGAAAGTACCCGATCTCGTCTGATCTCGGAAGCTAAGCAGGGTTGGGCCTGGTTAGTACCTGGATTGGAGACCGCCTGGGAATACCAGGTGTTGTAGGCTTTTTCTTTTCTCACAGTCCGGGGAGAGCTTTTTGCCATGTGTTTCTTGCTCATCATCAAAGCTTTAAACCCTTATTTGAACCTTCTCACCTTCTCTGTCCTGTCCCAGGGCTTATAATTCTTTCTGTCTGACGACAATCAGCGGCAGCAGCAGCAGCAGCAGCAGCAGCAGCAGCAACAGAATAAGAGAAGTAAAATAAAACACTTTCACACTTGCGGCCATATCACCCTGAAAGCGCCCGCTCTCTTCTGATCTCGGAAGCTAAGCGGGGTTGGGCCTGGTTAGTACCTGGATGGGAGACCACCTGGGAATACCAGGTGTTGTAGGCTTTTTCTTTTCTCACAGTCCGGGGAGAGCTTTTTGCCATGTGTTTCTTGCTCATCATCAAAGCTTTAAACCCTTTTTTGAACCTTCTCACCTTCTCTGTCCTGTCCCAGGGCTTATAATTCTTTCTGTCTGACGACAAGCAGAAGCAGAAGCAGCAGAAGCAGAAGCAGAAGCAGCAGCAGCAGCAGCAACAGAATAAGAGAAGTAAAATAAAACACTCTCACACCTGCGGCTATACCACCCTGAAAGCGCCCTCTCTCGTCTGATCTTGGAAGCTAATCAGGGTTGGGCCTGGTTAGTACCAGGATGGGAGACCGCCTGGGAATACCAGGTGTTGTAGGCTTTTTCTTTTCTCACAGTCCGGGGAGAGCTTTTTGCCATGTGTTTCTTTCTCATCATCAAAGCTTTAAACCCTTATTTGAACCTTCTCACCTTCTCTGTCCTGTCCCAGGGCTTATAATTCTTTCTGTCTGACGACAAGCAGCAGCAGCAGCAGCAGCAACAGAATAAGAGAAGTAAAATAAAAAGCTGACCAATCAGAGCGAAGGATTCCTGGGCCGGCTGCTGATTGGTCGCTGGGGTCAGCTGACTAGGCTGGGGTCAGCTGACTAGCGTCCCTGAGGCTTATTTTTTACGTCACCACGTAGACCAAAATTTAAGCCATATTGTCTGTGCCCCTACAAGCTACCATTCTTTAGTTTATTTAGAAGTCAGGCCAGCTGGAGGACTGTATTGTATAAAGGACTGATTTTCCAAGCTTTGCCATCCAGTCTCTGTAGCCTAATGGCTAAGGTGTTGTGCTTGGTACCTTGACGCCCTGAGTTCAATTCCCCTAGGCTTCAACTGTGTCTGTTTTGGTTTTTAAGTAAGCACATAGACCAAAACATAAGCCATTTTGTCTTTGCCCTTGCAAGCCACCCTTCTTTAGTTTATTTAGTACATTTGTTTGGGAGTCAGGCTAGTTAAAGGGCTGTAAAAACGAAAAGATTGAAAACAGGGCCTTATACCTGTTCTCTGTGGTGCAATGGTAGAGATGTTGAATTTAGTTTTTGAGGTTTTGGGTTTAATTCACTCCAATTGATTTATTTGGTGTGTTTGTTTGGGAGGAAGGCACGCTACAAGATTGCAATGAGGTCAAAAACCAATGGATTGTTTGCAGGGGACAGGTTTGCTAGTGTCTGTAGTGTATATGCTACCCTTCTTTCGTTTATTAATTGTGTTTGTGAGGGAGACAAGCTAGGTGCCACTCCCATATGACTATGTAGAGTAATGGTTAAGGAGCTGAACCCCAGTGCTTAAGGTCCAGGGTTCAATTCCCTTGTGCTCCATCTGAACTTTCTCTCAGCTCTCTTCTACATTTTTTTTGTTTGGTGAGGGAGAAAAAAGCTATTGTTAGCAACCAGGTAGACCAAAACACAAGCCACCCAGTTCATGCATTTAAATTGAATGATTTACTCAAAGGGATTTGGGTCACTCTGTCAGCATTAGCCATTTTCCCCACATTTGAATATTTATATCATCATTCACAGGCCGTACAAAATCATCAACTTAAAAATTACCCCTGCATTGTATAGTTATCCCACCATACATCCCCACATTGTGTATTGATTTATGTGATGACCCTCAGCCACCCCTACATGTAAATGAATGCCCCATTGCCCCCCACACCCTTGTGTATTGTCCTCATCCATTTTCTTTGAGAAATCCAGGTGCTGTGGTTGCACATTTCCTTTCACTGTAACTCATCTAGTACTCATAGTTTCCTCAGAGAATTGTGTTGCTTCTTTACATGTAGAGATGTAGAGATACTGAGCCAAGACAGGCTTATCTTAGTCAAGCAGCAGCTGCCCCTCAGCCCTAGCATCCTGATTGGTAGGTGGTGTCACCTGACCAGGGCTGACCAATCAGAGCGAGGTGGACCTGGGCCGGCTGCTGATTGGTTGCTGGAGTCAGCTGACTAGGCTCAGCCAATCAGGGGCTGCCTCTCAGCCCTAGCCTCCTGATTGGTAGGTGGTGTCACCTGACCAGGGCTGACCAATCAGAGCGAGGTGAACCTGGGCCGGCTGCTGATTGGTCGCTGGAGTCAGCTGACTAGGCTAAGCCAATCAGGGGATGCCCCTCAGCCCTAGCGTCCTGATTGGTGGGTGTTGCCACCTGACCAGGGCTGACCAATCAGAGCGAGGGAAAACTGGGCCGGCTGCTGATTGGTCGCTGGGGTCAGCTGACTAGGCTCAGCCAATCAGGGGCTGCCCCTCAGCCCTAGCCTCCTGATTGGTGGGTGGTGTCACCTGACCAGGGCTGACCAATCAGAGCGAGGGATTTCTAGGCCGGCTGCTGATTGGTCGCTGGGATCAGCTGACTAGGCTCAGCCAATCAGGGGCTGCCCCTCAGCCCTAGCCTCCTGATTGGTGGGTGGTGTCACCTGACCAGGGCTGACCAATCAGAGCGAGGGAAACCTGAGCCGGCTGCTGATTGGTCGCTGGGGTCAGCTGACTAGGCTCAGCCAATCAGGGGCTGCCCCTCAGCCCTAGCCTCCTGATTGGTGGGTGGTGTCACCTGACCAGGGCTGACCAATCAGAGCGAAGGATTCCTGGGCCGGCTGCTGATTGGTCGCTGGGATCAGCTGACTAGGCTCAGCCAATCAGGGGCTGCCCCTCAGCCCTAGCCTCCTGATTGGTGGGTGGTGTCACCTGACCAGGGCTGACCAATCAGAGCGAGGGAAACCTGTGCTGGCTGCTGATTGGTCGCTGGGGTCAGCTGACTAGGCTTAGCCAATCAGGGGCTGCCCCTCAGCCCTAGCCTCCTGATTGGTGGGTGGTGTCACCTGACCAGGGCTGACCAATCAGAGCGAGGGAAACCTGGGCCGGCTGCTGATTGGTCGCTGGGGTCAGCTGACTAGGCTCAGCCAATCAGGGGCTGCCCCTCAGCCCTAGCCTCCTGATTGGTGGGTGGTGTCACCTGACCAGGGCTGACCAATCAGAGCGAAGGATTCCTGGGCCGGCTGCTGATTGGTCGCTGGGATCAGCTGACTAGGCTCAGCCAATCAGGGGCTGCCCCTCAGCCCTAGCCTCCTGATTGGTGGGTGGTGTCACCTGACCAGGGCTGACCAATCAGAGCGAGGGATTTCTAGGCCGGCTGCTGATTGGTCGCTGGAGTCAGCTGACTAGGCTAAGCCAATCAGGGGCTGCCCCTCAGCCCTAGCCTCCTGATTGGTGGGTGGTGTCACCTGACCAGGGCTGACCAATCAGAGCGAGGGATTCCTAGGCCGGCTGCTGATTGGTCGCTGGAGTCAGCTGACTAGGCTCAGCCAATCAGGGGCTGCCCCTCAGCCCTAGCCTCCTGATTGGTGGGTGGTGTCACCTGACCAGGGCTGACCAATCAGAGCGAGGGATTTCTAGGCCGGCTGCTGATTGGTCGCTGTGATCAGCTGACTAGGCTCAGCCAATCAGGGGCTGCCCCTCAGCCCTAGCCTCCTGATTGGTGGGTGGTGTCACCTGACCAGGGCTGACCAATCAGAGCGAGGGAAACCTGGGCCGGCTGCTGATTGGTCACTGGGGTCAGCTGACTAGGCTCAGCCAATCAGGGGCTGCCCCTCAGCCCTAGCCTCCTGATTGGTGGGTGGTGTCACCTGACCAGGGCTGACCAATCAGAGCGAGGGATTTCTAGGCCGGCTGCTGATTGGTCGCTGGAGTCAGCTGACTAGGCTCAGCCAATCAGGGGCTGCCCCTCAGCCCTAGCCTCCTGATTGCTTTGTATTATTATTTATGAATTATGAATTATGAATTAATATTAAATTGTTAAACGAATCCTTAATAAATGCCGCTTGTATTTACGGGCATCACGGGCGACATTACTGGTGTGGGAACGAGCCGGCAGTAGCCAGAATCAAACTCACGAGCAACGGGGTGGAAGTCGAACACCTTAACCACAACTCTAAGCCAGAGATACTGAGAGGCACCCGTCTCAGTAGCATATTGGTTTAGGTGTTACGTGATTTTAGTTTAGCTTTAGGTGATTCCCTGAGGCTTATTTTTTACGTCACCACGTAGACCAAAATTTAAGCCATATTGTCTCTGCCCCTACAAGCTACCATTCTTTAGTTTATTTAGAAGTCAGGCCAGCTGGAGGACTGTATTGTATAAAGGACTGATTTTCCACGCTTTGCCATCCAGTCTCTGTAGCCTAATGGCTAAGGTGTCGTGCTTGGTACCTTGACGCCCTGAGTTCAATTCCCCTAGGCTTCAACTGTGTCTGTTTTGGTTTTTAAGTAAGCACATAGACCAAAACATAAGCCATTTTGTCTTTGCCCTTGCAAGCCACCCTTCTTTAGTTTATTTAGTACATTTGTTTGGGAGTCAGGCTAGTTAAAGGGCTGTAAAAACGAAAAGATTGAAAACAGGGCCTTATACCTGTTCTCTGTGGTGCAATGGTAGAGATGTTGAATTTAGTTTTTGAGGTTTTGGGTTTAATTCACTCCAATTGATTTATTTGGTGTGTTTGTTTGGGAGGAAGGCACGCTACAAGATTGCAATGAGGTCAAAAACCAATGGATTGTTTGCAGGGGACAGGTTTGCTAGTGTCTGTAGTGTATATGCTACCCTTCTTTCGTTTATTAATTGTGTTTGTGAGGGAGACAAGCTAGGTGCCACTCCCATATGACTATGTAGAGTAATGGTTAAGGAGCTGAACCCCAGTGCTTAAGGTCCAGGGTTCAATTCCCTTGTGCTCCATCTGAACTTTCTCTCAGCTCTCTTCTACATTTTTTTTGTTTGGTGAGGGAGAAAAAAGCTATTGTTAGCAACCAGGTAGACCAAAACACAAGCCACCCAGTTCATGCATTTAAATTGAATGATTTACTCAAAGGGATTTGGGTCACTCTGTCAGCATTAGCCATTTTCCCCACATTTGAATATTTATATCATCATTCACAGGCCGTACAAAATCATCAACTTAAAAATTACCCCTGCATTGTATAGTTATCCCACCATACATCCCCACATTGTGTATTGATTTATGTGATGACCCTCAGCCACCCCTACATGTAAATGAATGCCCCATTGCCCCCCACACCCTTGTGTATTGTCCTCATCCATTTTCTTTGAGAAATCCAGGTGCTGTGGTTGCTCAGGGGATTGGCTGAGCCTAGTCAGCTGACCCCAGCGACCAATCAGCAGCCGGCCCAGGTTTCCCTCGCTCTGATTGGTCAGCCCTGGTCAGGTGACAACACCCACCAATCAGGACGCTAGGGCTGAGGGGCAGCCCCTGATTTCTGAGCCTAGTCAGCTGACCCCAGCGACCAATCAGCAGCCGGCCTAGGAATCCCTCGCTCTGATTGGTCAGCCCTGGTCAGGTGACACCACCCACCAATCAGGAGGCTAGGGCTGAGGGGCAGCCCCTGATTGGCTGAGCCTAGTCAGCTGACCCCAGCGACCAATCAGCAGCCAGCACAGGTTTCCCTCGCTCTGATTGGTCAGCCCTGGTCAGGTGACACCACCCACCAATCAGGAGGCTAGGGGCAGCCCCTGATTGGCTGAGCCTAGTCAGCTGACCCCAGCGACCAATCAGCAGCCGGCCCAGGTTTCCCTCGCTCTGATTGGTCAGCCCTGGTCAGGTGACAACACCCACCAATCAGGACGCTAGGGCTGAGGGGCAGCCCCTGATTGGCTGAGCCTAGTCAGCTGACCCCAGCGACCAATCAGCAGCCGGCCTAGGAATCCCTCGCTCTGATTGGTCAGCCCTGGTCAGGTGACACCACCCACCAATCAGGAGGCTAGGGCTGAGGGGCAGCCCCTGATTGGCTGAGCCTAGTCAGCTGACTCCAGCGACCAATCAGCAGCCGGCCTAGAAATCCCTCGCTCTGATTGGTCAGCCCTGGTCAGGTGGCAACACCCACCAATCAGGACGCTAGGGCTGAGGGGCATCCCCTGATTGGCTTAGCCTAGTCAGCTGACTCCAGCGACCAATCAGCAGCCGGCCCAGGTTCACCTCGCTCTGATTGGTCAGCCCTGGTCAGGTGACACCACCTACCAATCAGGAGGCTAGGGCTGAGAGGCAGCCCCTGATTGGCTGAGCCTAGTCAGCTGACTCCAGCAACCAATCAGCAGCCGGCCCAGCTAAACTAAAATCACGTAACACCTAAACCAATATGCTACTGAGACGGGTGCCTCTCAGTATCTCTGAGAGGCACCCGTCTCAGTAGCATATTGGTTTTTTTAGTAGCATATTGGTTTTTTAGTAGCACATTGTGTATTGATTTATGTGATGACCCTCAGCCACCCCTACATGTAAATGAATGCCCCATTGCCCCCCACACCCTTGTGTATTGTCCTCATCCATTTTCTTTGAGAAATCCAGGTGCTGTGGTTGCACATTTCCTTTCACTGTAACTCATCTAGTACTCATAGTTTCCTCAGAGAATTGTGTTGCTTCTTTACATGTAGAGATGTAGAGATACTGAGCCAAGACAGGCTTATCTTAGTCAAGCAGCAGCTGCCCCTCAGCCCTAGCCTCCTGATTGGTGGGTGGTGTCACCTGACCAGGGCTGACCAATCAGAGCGAGGGATTCCTAGGCCGGCTGCTGATTGGTCGCTGGGGTCAGCTGACTAGGCTCAGAAATCAGGGGCTGCCCCTCAGCCCTAGCGTCCTGATTGGTGGGTGTTGTCACCTGACCAGGGCTGACCAATCAGAGCGAGGGAAACCTGTGCTGGCTGCTGATTGGTCGCTGGGGTCAGCTGACTAGGCTCAGCCAATCAGGGGCTGCCCCTCAGCCCTAGCCTCCTGATTGGTGGGTGGTGTCACCTGACCAGGGCTGACCAATCAGAGCGAGGGAAACCTGAGCCGGCTGCTGATTGGTCGCTGGGGTCAGCTGACTAGGCTCAGCCAATCAGGGGCTGCCCCTCAGCCCTAGCCTCCTGATTGGTGGGTGGTGTCACCTGACCAGAGCTGACCAATCAGAGCGAAGGATTCCTGGGCCGGCTGCTGATTGGTCGCTGGGATCAGCTGACTAGGCTCAGCCAATCAGGGGCTGCCCCTCAGCCCTAGCCTCCTGATTGGTGGGTGGTGTCACCTGACCAGGGCTGACCAATCAGAGCGAGGGAAACCTGTGCTGGCTGCTGATTGGTCGCTGGGGTCAGCTGACTAGGCTCAGCCAATCAGGGGCTGCCCCTCAGCCCTAGCCTCCTGATTGGTGGGTGGTGTCACCTGACCAGGGCTGACCAATCAGAGCGAAGGATTCCTGGGCCGGCTGCTGATTGGTCGCTGGGATCAGCTGACTAGGCTCAGCCAATCAGGGGCTGCCCCTCAGCCCTAGCCTCCTGATTGGTGGGTGGTGTCACCTGACCAGGGCTGACCAATCAGAGCGAGGGAAACCTGTGCTGGCTGCTGATTGGTCGCTGGGGTCAGCTGACTAGGCTTAGCCAATCAGGGGCTGCCCCTCAGCCCTAGCCTCCTGATTGGTGGGTGTTGCCACCTGACCAGGGCTGACCAATCAGAGCGAGGGAAAACTGGGCCGGCTGCTGATTGGTCGCTGGGGTCAGCTGACTAGGCTCAGCCAATCAGGGGCTGCCCCTCAGCCCTAGCCTCCTGATTGGTGGGTGGTGTCACCTGACCAGGGCTGACCAATCAGAGCGAGGGATTTCTAGGCCGGCTGCTGATTGGTCGCTGGGATCAGCTGACTAGGCTCAGCCAATCAGGGGCTGCCCCTCAGCCCTAGCCTCCTGATTGGTGGGTGGTGTCACCTGACCAGGGCTGACCAATCAGAGCGAGGGAAACCTGAGCCGGCTGCTGATTGGTCGCTGGGGTCAGCTGACTAGGCTCAGCCAATCAGGGGCTGCCCCTCAGCCCTAGCCTCCTGATTGGTGGGTGGTGTCACCTGACCAGGGCTGACCAATCAGAGCGAAGGATTCCTGGGCCGGCTGCTGATTGGTCGCTGGGATCAGCTGACTAGGCTCAGCCAATCAGGGGCTGCCCCTCAGCCCTAGCCTCCTGATTGGTGGGTGGTGTCACCTGACCAGGGCTGACCAATCAGAGCGAGGGAAACCTGTGCTGGCTGCTGATTGGTCGCTGGGGTCAGCTGACTAGGCTTAGCCAATCAGGGGCTGCCCCTCAGCCCTAGCCTCCTGATTGGTGGGTGGTGTCACCTGACCAGGGCTGACCAATCAGAGCGAGGGAAACCTGGGCCGGCTGCTGATTGGTCGCTGGGGTCAGCTGACTAGGCTCAGCCAATCAGGGGCTGCCCCTCAGCCCTAGCCTCCTGATTGGTGGGTGGTGTCACCTGACCAGGGCTGACCAATCAGAGCGAAGGATTCCTGGGCCGGCTGCTGATTGGTCGCTGGGATCAGCTGACTAGGCTCAGCCAATCAGGGGCTGCCCCTCAGCCCTAGCCTCCTGATTGGTGGGTGGTGTCACCTGACCAGGGCTGACCAATCAGAGCGAGGGATTTCTAGGCCGGCTGCTGATTGGTCGCTGGAGTCAGCTGACTAGGCTAAGCCAATCAGGGGCTGCCCCTCAGCCCTAGCCTCCTGATTGGTGGGTGGTGTCACCTGACCAGGGCTGACCAATCAGAGCGAGGGATTCCTAGGCCGGCTGCTGATTGGTCGCTGGAGTCAGCTGACTAGGCTCAGCCAATCAGGGGCTGCCCCTCAGCCCTAGCCTCCTGATTGGTGGGTGGTGTCACCTGACCAGGGCTGACCAATCAGAGCGAGGGATTTCTAGGCCGGCTGCTGATTGGTCGCTGTGATCAGCTGACTAGGCTCAGCCAATCAGGGGCTGCCCCTCAGCCCTAGCCTCCTGATTGGTGGGTGGTGTCACCTGACCAGGGCTGACCAATCAGAGCGAGGGAAACCTGGGCCGGCTGCTGATTGGTCACTGGGGTCAGCTGACTAGGCTCAGCCAATCAGGGGCTGCCCCTCAGCCCTAGCCTCCTGATTGGTGGGTGGTGTCACCTGACCAGGGCTGACCAATCAGAGCGAGGGATTTCTAGGCCGGCTGCTGATTGGTCGCTGGAGTCAGCTGACTAGGCTCAGCCAATCAGGGGCTGCCCCTCAGCCCTAGCCTCCTGATTGCTTTGTATTATTATTTATGAATTATGAATTATGAATTAATATTAAATTGTTAAACGAATCCTTAATAAATGCCGCTTGTATTTACGGGCATCACGGGCGACATTACTGGTGTGGGAACGAGCCGGCAGTAGCCAGAATCAAACTCACGAGCAACGGGGTGGAAGTCGAACACCTTAACCACAACTCTAAGCCAGAGATACTGAGAGGCACCCGTCTCAGTAGCATATTGGTTTAGGTGTTACGTGATTTTAGTTTAGCTTTAGGTGATTCCCTGAGGCTTATTTTTTACGTCACCACGTAGACCAAAATTTAAGCCATATTGTCTCTGCCCCTACAAGCTACCATTCTTTAGTTTATTTAGAAGTCAGGCCAGCTGGAGGACTGTATTGTATAAAGGACTGATTTTCCACGCTTTGCCATCCAGTCTCTGTAGCCTAATGGCTAAGGTGTCGTGCTTGGTACCTTGACGCCCTGAGTTCAATTCCCCTAGGCTTCAACTGTGTCTGTTTTGGTTTTTAAGTAAGCACATAGACCAAAACATAAGCCATTTTGTCTTTGCCCTTGCAAGCCACCCTTCTTTAGTTTATTTAGTACATTTGTTTGGGAGTCAGGCTAGTTAAAGGGCTGTAAAAACGAAAAGATTGAAAACAGGGCCTTATACCTGTTCTCTGTGGTGCAATGGTAGAGATGTTGAATTTAGTTTTTGAGGTTTTGGGTTTAATTCACTCCAATTGATTTATTTGGTGTGTTTGTTTGGGAGGAAGGCACGCTACAAGATTGCAATGAGGTCAAAAACCAATGGATTGTTTGCAGGGGACAGGTTTGCTAGTGTCTGTAGTGTATATGCTACCCTTCTTTCGTTTATTAATTGTGTTTGTGAGGGAGACAAGCTAGGTGCCACTCCCATATGACTATGTAGAGTAATGGTTAAGGAGCTGAACCCCAGTGCTTAAGGTCCAGGGTTCAATTCCCTTGTGCTCCATCTGAACTTTCTCTCAGCTCTCTTCTACATTTTTTTTGTTTGGTGAGGGAGAAAAAAGCTATTGTTAGCAACCAGGTAGACCAAAACACAAGCCACCCAGTTCATGCATTTAAATTGAATGATTTACTCAAAGGGATTTGGGTCACTCTGTCAGCATTAGCCATTTTCCCCACATTTGAATATTTATATCATCATTCACAGGCCGTACAAAATCATCAACTTAAAAATTACCCCTGCATTGTATAGTTATCCCACCATACATCCCCACATTGTGTATTGATTTATGTGATGACCCTCAGCCACCCCTACATGTAAATGAATGCCCCATTGCCCCCCACACCCTTGTGTATTGTCCTCATCCATTTTCTTTGAGAAATCCAGGTGCTGTGGTTGCTCAGGGGATTGGCTGAGCCTAGTCAGCTGACCCCAGCGACCAATCAGCAGCCGGCCCAGGTTTCCCTCGCTCTGATTGGTCAGCCCTGGTCAGGTGACAACACCCACCAATCAGGACGCTAGGGCTGAGGGGCAGCCCCTGATTTCTGAGCCTAGTCAGCTGACCCCAGCGACCAATCAGCAGCCGGCCTAGGAATCCCTCGCTCTGATTGGTCAGCCCTGGTCAGGTGACACCACCCACCAATCAGGAGGCTAGGGCTGAGGGGCAGCCCCTGATTGGCTGAGCCTAGTCAGCTGACCCCAGCGACCAATCAGCAGCCAGCACAGGTTTCCCTCGCTCTGATTGGTCAGCCCTGGTCAGGTGACACCACCCACCAATCAGGAGGCTAGGGGCAGCCCCTGATTGGCTGAGCCTAGTCAGCTGACCCCAGCGACCAATCAGCAGCCGGCCCAGGTTTCCCTCGCTCTGATTGGTCAGCCCTGGTCAGGTGACAACACCCACCAATCAGGACGCTAGGGCTGAGGGGCAGCCCCTGATTGGCTGAGCCTAGTCAGCTGACCCCAGCGACCAATCAGCAGCCGGCCTAGGAATCCCTCGCTCTGATTGGTCAGCCCTGGTCAGGTGACACCACCCACCAATCAGGAGGCTAGGGCTGAGGGGCAGCCCCTGATTGGCTGAGCCTAGTCAGCTGACTCCAGCGACCAATCAGCAGCCGGCCTAGAAATCCCTCGCTCTGATTGGTCAGCCCTGGTCAGGTGGCAACACCCACCAATCAGGACGCTAGGGCTGAGGGGCATCCCCTGATTGGCTTAGCCTAGTCAGCTGACTCCAGCGACCAATCAGCAGCCGGCCCAGGTTCACCTCGCTCTGATTGGTCAGCCCTGGTCAGGTGACACCACCTACCAATCAGGAGGCTAGGGCTGAGAGGCAGCCCCTGATTGGCTGAGCCTAGTCAGCTGACTCCAGCAACCAATCAGCAGCCGGCCCAGCTAAACTAAAATCACGTAACACCTAAACCAATATGCTACTGAGACGGGTGCCTCTCAGTATCTCTGAGAGGCACCCGTCTCAGTAGCATATTGGTTTTTTTAGTAGCATATTGGTTTTTTAGTAGCACATTGTGTATTGATTTATGTGATGACCCTCAGCCACCCCTACATGTAAATGAATGCCCCATTGCCCCCCACACCCTTGTGTATTGTCCTCATCCATTTTCTTTGAGAAATCCAGGTGCTGTGGTTGCACATTTCCTTTCACTGTAACTCATCTAGTACTCATAGTTTCCTCAGAGAATTGTGTTGCTTCTTTACATGTAGAGATGTAGAGATACTGAGCCAAGACAGGCTTATCTTAGTCAAGCAGCAGCTGCCCCTCAGCCCTAGCCTCCTGATTGGTGGGTGGTGTCACCTGACCAGGGCTGACCAATCAGAGCGAGGGATTCCTAGGCCGGCTGCTGATTGGTCGCTGGGGTCAGCTGACTAGGCTCAGAAATCAGGGGCTGCCCCTCAGCCCTAGCGTCCTGATTGGTGGGTGTTGTCACCTGACCAGGGCTGACCAATCAGAGCGAGGGAAACCTGTGCTGGCTGCTGATTGGTCGCTGGGGTCAGCTGACTAGGCTCAGCCAATCAGGGGCTGCCCCTCAGCCCTAGCCTCCTGATTGGTGGGTGGTGTCACCTGACCAGGGCTGACCAATCAGAGCGAGGGAAACCTGAGCCGGCTGCTGATTGGTCGCTGGGGTCAGCTGACTAGGCTCAGCCAATCAGGGGCTGCCCCTCAGCCCTAGCCTCCTGATTGGTGGGTGGTGTCACCTGACCAGGGCTGACCAATCAGAGCGAGGGATTTCTAGGCCGGCTGCTGATTGGTCGCTGGGATCAGCTGACTAGGCTCAGCCAATCAGGGGCTGCCCCTCAGCCCTAGCCTCCTGATTGGTGGGTGGTGTCACCTGACCAGGGCTGACCAATCAGAGCGAGGGAAACCTGAGCCGGCTGCTGATTGGTCGCTGGGGTCAGCTGACTAGGCTCAGCCAATCAGGGGCTGCCCCTCAGCCCTAGCCTCCTGATTGGTGGGTGGTGTCACCTGACCAGGGCTGACCAATCAGAGCGAAGGATTCCTGGGCCGGCTGCTGATTGGTCGCTGGGATCAGCTGACTAGGCTCAGCCAATCAGGGGCTGCCCCTCAGCCCTAGCCTCCTGATTGGTGGGTGGTGTCACCTGACCAGGGCTGACCAATCAGAGCGAGGGAAACCTGTGCTGGCTGCTGATTGGTCGCTGGGGTCAGCTGACTAGGCTTAGCCAATCAGGGGCTGCCCCTCAGCCCTAGCCTCCTGATTGGTGGGTGGTGTCACCTGACCAGGGCTGACCAATCAGAGCGAGGGAAACCTGGGCCGGCTGCTGATTGGTCGCTGGGGTCAGCTGACTAGGCTCAGCCAATCAGGGGCTGCCCCTCAGCCCTAGCCTCCTGATTGGTGGGTGGTGTCACCTGACCAGGGCTGACCAATCAGAGCGAAGGATTCCTGGGCCGGCTGCTGATTGGTCGCTGGGATCAGCTGACTAGGCTCAGCCAATCAGGGGCTGCCCCTCAGCCCTAGCCTCCTGATTGGTGGGTGGTGTCACCTGACCAGGGCTGACCAATCAGAGCGAGGGATTTCTAGGCCGGCTGCTGATTGGTCGCTGGAGTCAGCTGACTAGGCTAAGCCAATCAGGGGCTGCCCCTCAGCCCTAGCCTCCTGATTGGTGGGTGGTGTCACCTGACCAGGGCTGACCAATCAGAGCGAGGGATTCCTAGGCCGGCTGCTGATTGGTCGCTGGAGTCAGCTGACTAGGCTCAGCCAATCAGGGGCTGCCCCTCAGCCCTAGCCTCCTGATTGGTGGGTGGTGTCACCTGACCAGGGCTGACCAATCAGAGCGAGGGATTTCTAGGCCGGCTGCTGATTGGTCGCTGTGATCAGCTGACTAGGCTCAGCCAATCAGGGGCTGCCCCTCAGCCCTAGCCTCCTGATTGGTGGGTGGTGTCACCTGACCAGGGCTGACCAATCAGAGCGAGGGAAACCTGGGCCGGCTGCTGATTGGTCACTGGGGTCAGCTGACTAGGCTCAGCCAATCAGGGGCTGCCCCTCAGCCCTAGCCTCCTGATTGGTGGGTGGTGTCACCTGACCAGGGCTGACCAATCAGAGCGAGGGATTTCTAGGCCGGCTGCTGATTGGTCGCTGGAGTCAGCTGACTAGGCTCAGCCAATCAGGGGCTGCCCCTCAGCCCTAGCCTCCTGATTGCTTTGTATTATTATTTATGAATTATGAATTATGAATTAATATTAAATTGTTAAACGAATCCTTAATAAATGCCGCTTGTATTTACGGGCATCACGGGCGACATTACTGGTGTGGGAACGAGCCGGCAGTGGCCAGAATCAAACTCACGAGCAACGGGGTGGAAGTCGAACACCTTAACCACAACTCTAAGCCAGAGATACTGAGAGGCACCCGTCTCAGTAGCATATTGGTTTAGGTGTTACGTGATTTTAGTTTAGCTTTAGGTGATTCCCTGAGGCTTATTTTTTACGTCACCACGTAGACCAAAATTTAAGCCATATTGTCTCTGCCCCTACAAGCTACCATTCTTTAGTTTATTTAGAAGTCAGGCCAGCTGGAGGACTGTATTGTATAAAGGACTGATTTTCCACGCTTTGCCATCCAGTCTCTGTAGCCTAATGGCTAAGGTGTCGTGCTTGGTACCTTGACGCCCTGAGTTCAATTCCCCTAGGCTTCAACTGTGTCTGTTTTGGTTTTTAAGTAAGCACATAGACCAAAACATAAGCCATTTTGTCTTTGCCCTTGCAAGCCACCCTTCTTTAGTTTATTTAGTACATTTGTTTGGGAGTCAGGCTAGTTAAAGGGCTGTAAAAACGAAAAGATTGAAAACAGGGCCTTATACCTGTTCTCTGTGGTGCAATGGTAGAGATGTTGAATTTAGTTTTTGAGGTTTTGGGTTTAATTCACTCCAATTGATTTATTTGGTGTGTTTGTTTGGGAGGAAGGCACGCTACAAGATTGCAATGAGGTCAAAAACCAATGGATTGTTTGCAGGGGACAGGTTTGCTAGTGTCTGTAGTGTATATGCTACCCTTCTTTCGTTTATTAATTGTGTTTGTGAGGGAGACAAGCTAGGTGCCACTCCCATATGACTATGTAGAGTAATGGTTAAGGAGCTGAACCCCAGTGCTTAAGGTCCAGGGTTCAATTCCCTTGTGCTCCATCTGAACTTTCTCTCAGCTCTCTTCTACATTTTTTTTGTTTGGTGAGGGAGAAAAAAGCTATTGTTAGCAACCAGGTAGACCAAAACACAAGCCACCCAGTTCATGCATTTAAATTGAATGATTTACTCAAAGGGATTTGGGTCACTCTGTCAGCATTAGCCATTTTCCCCACATTTGAATATTTATATCATCATTCACAGGCCGTACAAAATCATCAACTTAAAAATTACCCCTGCATTGTATAGTTATCCCACCATACATCCCCACATTGTGTATTGATTTATGTGATGACCCTCAGCCACCCCTACATGTAAATGAATGCCCCATTGCCCCCCACACCCTTGTGTATTGTCCTCATCCATTTTCTTTGAGAAATCCAGGTGCTGTGGTTGCACATTTCCTTTCACTGTAACTCATCTAGTACTCATAGTTTCCTCAGAGAATTGTGTTGCTTCTTTACATGTAGAGATGTAGAGATACTGAGCCAAGACAGGCTTATCTTAGTCAAGCAGCAGCTGCCCCTCAGCCCTAGCCTCCTGATTGGTAGGTGGTGTCACCTGACCAGGGCTGACCAATCAGAGCGAGGGATTTCTAGGACGGCTGCTGATTGGTCGCTGGAGTCAGCTGACTAGGCTCAGCCAATCAGGGGCTGCCCCTCAGCCCTAGCCTCCTGATTGGTGGGTGGTGTCACCTGACCAGGGCTGACCAATCAGAGCGAGGGAAACCTGGGCCGGCTGCTGATTGGTCGCTGGGGTCAGCTGACTAGGCTCAGCCAATCAGGGGCTGCCCCTCAGCCCTAGCCTCCTGATTGGTGGGTGGTGTCACCTGACCAGGGCTGACCAATCAGAGCGAAGGATTCCTGGGCCGGCTGCTGATTGGTCGCTGGGATCAGCTGACTAGGCTCAGCCAATCAGGGGCTGCCCCTCAGCCCTAGCCTCCTGATTGGTGGGTGGTGTCACCTGACCAGGGCTGACCAATCAGAGCGAGGGATTTCTAGGCCGGCTGCTGATTGGTCGCTGGAGTCAGCTGACTAGGCTCAGCCAATCAGGGGCTGCCCCTCAGCCCTAGCCTCCTGATTGGTGGGTGGTGTCACCTGACCAGGGCTGACCAATCAGAGCGAGGGATTCCTAGGCCGGCTGCTGATTGGTCGCTGGGGTCAGCTGACTAGGCTCAGCCAATCAGGGGCTGCCCCTCAGCCCTAGCGTCCTGATTGGTGGGTGTTGTCACCTGACCAGGGCTGACCAATCAGAGCGAGGGAAACCTGGGCCGGCTGCTGATTGGTCGCTGGGGTCAGCTGACTAGGCTCAGCCAATCAGGGGCTGCCCCTCAGCCCTAGCCTCCTGATTGGTGGGTGGTGTCACCTGACCAGGGCTGACCAATCAGAGCGAGGGAAACCTGTGCTGGCTGCTGATTGGTCGCTGGGGTCAGCTGACTAGGCTCAGCCAATCAGGGGCTGCCCCTCAGCCCTAGCCTCCTGATTGGTGGGTGGTGTCACCTGACCAGGGCTGACCAATCAGAGCGAGGGATTCCTAGGCCGGCTGCTGATTGGTCGCTGGGGTCAGCTGACTAGGCTCAGCCAATCAGGGGCTGCCCCTCAGCCCTAGCCTCCTGATTGCTTTGTATTATTATTTATGAATTATGAATTATGATTTATGAATTATGAATTAATATTAAATTGTTAAACGAATCCTTAATAAATGCCGCTTGTATTTACGGGCATCACGGGCGACATTACTGGTGTGGGAACGAGCCGGCAGTGGCCAGAATCAAACTCACGAGCAACGGGGTGGAAGTCGAACACCTTAACCACAACTCTAAGCCAGAGATACTGAGAGGCACCCGTCTCAGTAGCATATTGGTTTAGGTGTTACGTGATTTTAGTTTAGCTTTAGGTGATTCCCTGAGGCTTATTTTTTACGTCACCACGTAGACCAAAATTTAAGCCATATTGTCTCTGCCCCTACAAGCTACCATTCTTTAGTTTATTTAGAAGTCAGGCCAGCTGGAGGACTGTATTGTATAAAGGACTGATTTTCCAAGCTTTGCCATCCAGTCTCTGTAGCCTAATGGCTAAGGTGTTGTGCTTGGTACCTTGACGCCCTGAGTTCAATTCCCCTAGGCTTCAACTGTGTCTGTTTTGGTTTTTAAGTAAGCACATAGACCAAAACATAAGCCATTTTGTCTTTGCCCTTGCAAGCCACCCTTCTTTAGTTTATTTAGTACATTTGTTTGGGAGTCAGGCTAGTTAAAGGGCTGTAAAAACGAAAAGATTGAAAACAGGGCCTTATACCTGTTCTCTGTGGTGCAATGGTAGAGATGTTGAATTTAGTTTTTGAGGTTTTGGGTTTAATTCACTCCAATTGATTTATTTGGTGTGTTTGTTTGGGAGGAAGGCACGCTACAAGATTGCAATGAGGTCAAAAACCAATGGATTGTTTGCAGGGGACAGGTTTGCTAGTGTCTGTAGTGTATATGCTACCCTTCTTTCGTTTATTAATTGTGTTTGTGAGGGAGACAAGCTAGGTGCCACTCCCATATGACTATGTAGAGTAATGGTTAAGGAGCTGAACCCCAGTGCTTGAGGTCCAGGGTTCAATTCCCTTGTGCTCCATCTGAACTTTCTCTCAGCTCTCTTCTACATTTTTTTTGTTTGGTGAGGGAGAAAAAAGCTATTGTTAGCAACCAGGTAGACCAAAACACAAGCCACCCAGTTCATGCATTTAAATTGAATGATTTACTCAAAGGGATTTGGGTCACTCTGTCAGCATTAGCCATTTTCCCCACATTTGAATATTTATATCATCATTCACAGGCCGTACAAAATCATCAACTTAAAAATTACCCCTGCATTGTATAGTTATCCCACCATACATCCCCACATTGTGTATTGATTTATGTGATGACCCTCAGCCACCCCTACATGTAAATGAATGCCCCATTGCCCCCCACACCCTTGTGTATTGTCCTCATCCATTTTCTTTGAGAAATCCAGGTGCTGTGGTTGCACATTTCCTTTCACTGTAACTCATCTAGTACTCATAGTTTCCTCAAAGAATTGTGTTGCTTCTTTACATGTAGAGATGTAGAGATACTGAGCCAAGACAGGCTTATCTTAGTCAAGCAGCAGCTGCCCCTCAGCCCTAGCATCCTGATTGGTAGGTGGTGTCACCTGACCAGGGCTGACCAATCAGAGCGAGGTGGACCTGGGCCGGCTGCTGATTGGTTGCTGGAGTCAGCTGACTAGGCTCAGCCAATCAGGGGCTGCCTCTCAGCCCTAGCCTCCTGATTGGTAGGTGGTGTCACCTGACCAGGGCTGACCAATCAGAGCGAGGTGAACCTGGGCCGGCTGCTGATTGGTCGCTGGAGTCAGCTGACTAGGCTAAGCCAATCAGGGGATGCCCCTCAGCCCTAGCGTCCTGATTGGTGGGTGTTGCCACCTGACCAGGGCTGACCAATCAGAGCGTGGGAAAACTGGGCCGGCTGCTGATTGGTCGCTGGGGTCAGCTGACTAGGCTCAGCCAATCAGGGGCTGCCCCTCAGCCCTAGCTTCCTGATTGGTGGGTGGTGTCACCTGACCAGGGCTGACCAATCAAAGCGAGGGAAACCTGGCCTGGCTGCTGATTGGTCGCTGGGGTCAGCTTACTAGGCTCAGCCAATCAGGGGCTGCCCCTCAGCCCTAGCCTCCTGATTGGTGGGTGGTGTCACCTGACCAGGGCTGACCAATCAGAGCGAGGGATTTCTAGGCCGGCTGCTGATTGGTCGCTGGGATCAGCTGACTAGGCTCAGCCAATCAGGGGCTGCCCCTCAGCCCTAGCCTCCTGATTGGTGGGTGGTGTCACCTGACCAGGGCTGACCAATCAGAGCGAGGGAAACCTGGGCCGGCTGCTGATTGGTCACTGGCGTCAGCTGACTAGGCTCAGCCAATCAGGGGCTGCCCCTCAGCCCTAGCCTCCTGATTGGTGGGTGGTGTCACCTGACCAGGGCTGACCAATCAGAGCGAAGGATTCCTGGGCCGGCTTCTGATTGGTCGCTGGGATCAGCTGACTAGGCTCAGCCAATCAGGGGCTGCCCCTCAGCCCTAGCCTCCTGATTGGTGGGTGGTGTCACCTGACCAGGGCTGACCAATCAGAGCGAGGGATTTCTAGGCCGGCTGCTGATTGGTCGCTGGAGTCAGCTGACTAGGCTCAGCCAATCAGGGGCTGCCCCTCAGCCCTAGCCTCCTGATTGGTGGGTGGTGTCACCTGACCAGGGCTGACCAATCAGAGCGAGGGATTTCTAGGCCGGCTGTTGATTGGTCGCTGGGATCAGCTGACTAGGCTCAGCCAATCAGGGGCTGCCCCTCAGCCCTAGCCTCCTGATTGGTGGGTGGTGTCACCTGACCAGGGCTGACCAATCAGAGCGAGGGATTTCTAGGCCGGCTGCTGATTGGTCGCTGGAGTCAGCTGACTAGGCTCAGCCAATCAGGGGCTGCCCCTCAGCCCTAGCCTCCTGATTGGTGGGTGGTGTCACCTGACCAGGGCTGAGCAATCAGAGCGAGGGAAACCTGGGCCGGCTGCTGATTGGTCACTGGGGTCAGCTGACTAGGCTCAGCCAATCAGGGGCTGCCCCTCAGCCCTAGCCTCCTGATTGGTGGGTGGTGTCACCTGACCAGGGCTGACCAATCAGAGCGAAGGATTCCTGGGCCGGCTTCTGATTGGTCGCTGGGATCAGCTGACTAGGCTCAGCCAATCAGGGGCTGCCCCTCAGCCCTAGCCTCCTGATTGGTGGGTGGTGTCACCTGACCAGGGCTGACCAATCAGAGCGAGGGATTTCTAGCCCGGCTGCTGATTGGTCGCTAGAGTCAGCTGACTAGGCTCAGCCAATCAGGGGCTGCCCCTCAGCCCTAGCCTCCTGATTGCTTTGTATTATTATTTATGAATTATGAATTATGATTTATGAATTATGAATTAATATTAAATTGTTAAACGAATCCTTAATAAATGCCACTTGTTTTTACGGGCATCACGGGCGACATTACTGGTGTGGGAACGAGCCGGCAGTAGCCAGAATCAAACTCACGAGCAACGGGGTGGAAGTCGAACACCTTAACCACAACTCTAAGCCAGAGATACTGAGAGGCACCCGTCTCAGTAGCATATTGGTTTAGGTGTTACGTGATTTTAGTTTAGCTTTAGGTGATTCCCTGAGGCTTATTTTTTACGTCACCACGTAGACCAAAATTTAAGCCATATTGTCTCTGCCCCTACAAGCTACCATTCTTTAGTTTATTTAGAAGTCAGGCCAGCTGGAGGACTGTATTGTATAAAGGACTGATTTTCCATGCTTTGCCATCCAGTCTCTGTAGCCTAATGGCTAAGGTGTCGTGCTTGGTACCTTGACGCCCTGAGTTCAATTCCCCTAGGCTTCAACTGTGTCTGTTTTGGTTTTTAAGTAAGCACATAGACCAAAACATAAGCCATTTTGTCTTTGCCCTTGCAAGCCACCCTTCTTTAGTTTATTTAGTACATTTGTTTGGGAGTCAGGCTAGTTAAAGGGCTGTAAAAACGAAAAGATTGAAAACAGGGCCTTATACCTGTTCTCTGTGGTGCAATGGTAGAGATGTTGAATTTAGTTTTTGAGGTTTTGGGTTTAATTCACTCCAATTGATTTATTTGGTGTGTTTGTTTGGGAGGAAGGCACGCTACAAGATTGCAATGAGGTCAAAAACCAATGGATTGTTTGCAGGGGACAGGTTTGCTAGTGTCTGTAGTGTATATGCTACCCTTCTTTCGTTTATTAATTGTGTTTGTGAGGGAGACAAGCTAGGTGCCACTCCCATATGACTATGTAGAGTAATGGTTAAGGAGCTGAACCCCAGTGCTTAAGGTCCAGGGTTCACTTCCCTTGTGCTCCATCTGAACTTTCTCTCAGCTCTCTTCTACATTTTTTTTGTTTGGTGAGGGAGAAAAAAGCTATTGTTAGCAACCAGGTAGACCAAAACACAAGCCACCCAGTTCATGCATTTAAATTGAATGATTTACTCAAAGGGATTTGGGTCACTCTGTCAGCATTAGCCATTTTCCCCACATTTGAATATTTATATCATCATTCACAGGCCGTACAAAATCATCAACTTAAAAATTACCCCTGCATTGTATAGTTATCCCACCATACATCCCCACATTGTGTATTGATTTATGTGATGACCCTCAGCCACCCCTACATGTAAATGAATGCCCCATTGCCCCCCACACCCTTGTGTATTGTCCTCATCCATTTTCTTTGAGAAATCCAGGTGCTGTGGTTGCACATTTCCTTTCACTGTAACTCATAGTTTCCTCAGAGAATTGTGTTGCTTCTTTACATGTAGAGATGTAGAGATACTGAGCCAAGACAGGCTTATCTTAGTCAAGCAGCAGCTGCCCCTCAGCCCTAGCCTCCTGATTGGTAGGTGGTGTCACCTGACCAGGGCTGACCAATCAGAGCGAGGGATTTCTAGGACGGCTGCTGATTGGTCGCTGGAGTCAGCTGACTAGGCTCAGCCAATCAGGGGCTGCCCCTCAGCCCTAGCCTCCTGATTGGTGGGTGGTGTCACCTGACCAGGGCTGACCAATCAGAGCGAGGGAAACCTGGGCCGGCTGCTGATTGGTCGCTGGGGTCAGCTGACTAGGCTCAGCCAATCAGGGGCTGCCCCTCAGCCCTAGCCTCCTGATTGGTGGGTGGTGTCACCTGACCAGGGCTGACCAATCAGAGCGAAGGATTCCTGGGCCGGCTGCTGATTGGTCGCTGGGATCAGCTGACTAGGCTCAGCCAATCAGGGGCTGCCCCTCAGCCCTAGCCTCCTGATTGGTGGGTGGTGTCACCTGACCAGGGCTGACCAATCAGAGCGAGGGATTTCTAGGCCGGCTGCTGATTGGTCGCTGGAGTCAGCTGACTAGGCTCAGCCAATCAGGGGCTGCCCCTCAGCCCTAGCCTCCTGATTGGTGGGTGGTGTCACCTGACCAGGGCTGACCAATCAGAGCGAGGGATTCCTAGGCCGGCTGCTGATTGGTCGCTGGGGTCAGCTGACTAGGCTCAGCCAATCAGGGGCTGCCCCTCAGCCCTAGCGTCCTGATTGGTGGGTGTTGTCACCTGACCAGGGCTGACCAATCAGAGCGAGGGAAACCTGGGCCGGCTGCTGATTGGTCGCTGGGGTCAGCTGACTAGGCTCAGCCAATCAGGGGCTGCCCCTCAGCCCTAGCCTCCTGATTGGTGGGTGGTGTCACCTGACCAGGGCTGACCAATCAGAGCGAGGGAAACCTGTGCTGGCTGCTGATTGGTCGCTGGGGTCAGCTGACTAGGCTCAGCCAATCAGGGGCTGCCCCTCAGCCCTAGCCTCCTGATTGGTGGGTGGTGTCACCTGACCAGGGCTGACCAATCAGAGCGAGGGATTCCTAGGCCGTCTGCTGATTGGTCGCTGGGGTCAGCTGACTAGGCTCAGCCAATCAGGGGCTGCCCCTCAGCCCTAGCCTCCTGATTGCTTTGTATTATTATTTATGAATTATGAATTATGATTTATGAATTATGAATTAATATTAAATTGTTAAACGAATCCTTAATAAATGCCGCTTGTATTTACGGGCATCACGGGCGACATTACTGGTGTGGGAACGAGCCGGCAGTGGCCAGAATCAAACTCACGAGCAACGGGGTGGAAGTCGAACACCTTAACCACAACTCTAAGCCAGAGATACTGAGAGGCACCCGTCTCAGTAGCATATTGGTTTAGGTGTTACGTGATTTTAGTTTAGCTTTAGGTGATTCCCTGAGGCTTATTTTTTACGTCACCACGTAGACCAAAATTTAAGCCATATTGTCTCTGCCCCTACAAGCTACCATTCTTTAGTTTATTTAGAAGTCAGGCCAGCTGGAGGACTGTATTGTATAAAGGACTGATTTTCCAAGCTTTGCCATCCAGTCTCTGTAGCCTAATGGCTAAGGTGTTGTGCTTGGTACCTTGACGCCCTGAGTTCAATTCCCCTAGGCTTCAACTGTGTCTGTTTTGGTTTTTAAGTAAGCACATAGACAATTCCTCAGAGAATTGTGTTGCTTCTTTACATGTAGAGATGTAGAGATACTGAGCCAAGACAGGCTTATCTTAGTCAAGCAGCAGCTGCCCCTCAGCCCTAGCATCCTGATTGGTAGGTGGTGTCACCTGACCAGGGCTGACCAATCAGAGCGAGGTGGACCTGGGCCGGCTGCTGATTGGTTGCTGGAGTCAGCTGACTAGGCTCAGCCAATCAGGGGCTGCCTCTCAGCCCTAGCCTCCTGATTGGTAGGTGGTGTCACCTGACCAGGGCTGACCAATCAGAGCGAGGTGAACCTGGGCCGGCTGCTGATTGGTCGCTGGAGTCAGCTGACTAGGCTAAGCCAATCAGGGCTGACCAATCAGAGCGAGGGATTCCTAGGCCGGCTGCTGATTGGTCGCTGGGGTCAGCTGACTAGGCTCAGCCAATCAGGGGCTGCCCCTCAGCCCTAGCCTCCTGATTGCTTTGTATTATTATTTATGAATTATGAATTATGATTTATGAATTATGAATTAATATTAAATTGTTAAACGAATCCTTAATAAATGCCGCTTGTATTTACGGGCATCATTACTGGTGTGGGAACGAGCCGGCAGTGGCCAGAATCAAACTCACGAGCAACGGGGTGGAAGTCGAACACCTTAACCACAACTCTAAGCCAGAGATACTGAGAGGCACCCGTCTCAGTAGCATATTGGTTTAGGTGTTACGTGATTTTAGTTTAGCTTTAGGTGATTCCCTGAGGCTTATTTTTTACGTCACCACGTAGACCAAAATTTAAGCCATATTGTCTCTGCCCCTACAAGCTACCATTCTTTAGTTTATTTAGAAGTCAGGCCAGCTGGAGGACTGTATTTTCCAAGCTTTGCCATCCAGTCTCTGTAGCCTAATGGCTAAGGTGTCGTGCTTGGTACCTTGAAGCCCTGAGTTCAATTCCCCTAGGCTTCAACTGTGTCTCTTTTGGTTTTTAAGTAAGCACATAGACCAAAACATAAGCCATTTTGTCTTTGCCCTTGCAAGCCACCCTTCTTTAGTTTATTTAGTACATTTGTTTGGGAGTCAGGCTAGTTAAAGGGCTGTAAAAACGAAAAGATTGAAAACAGGGCCTTATACCTGTTCTCTGTGGTGCAATGGTAGAGATGTTGAATTTAGTTTTTGAGGTTTTGGGTTTAATTCACTCCAATTGATTTATTTGGTGTGTTTGTTTGGGAGGAAGGCACGCTACAAGATTGCAATGAGGTCAAAAACCAATGGATTGTTTGCAGGGGACAGGTTTGCTAGTGTCTGTAGTGTATATGCTACCCTTCTTTCGTTTATTAATTGTGTTTGTGAGGGAGACAAGCTAGGTGCTATTCCCATATGACTATGTAGAGTAATGGTTAAGGAGCTGAACCCCAGTGCTTAAGGTCCAGGGTTCAATTCCCTTGTGCTCCATCTGAACTTTCTCTCAGCTCTCTTCTACATTTTTTTTGTTTGGTGAGGGAGAAAAAAGCTATTGTTAGCAACCAGGTAGACCAAAACACAAGCCACCCAGTTCATGCATTTAAATTGAATGATTTACTCAAAGGGATTTGGGTCACTCTGTCAGCATTAGCCATTTTCCCCACATTTGAATATTTATATCATCATTCACAGGCCGTACAAAATCATCAACTTAAAAATTACCCCTGCATTGTATAGTTATCCCACCATACATCCCCACATTGTGTATTGATTTATGTGATGACCCTCAGCCACCCCTACATGTAAATGAATGCCCCATTGCCCCCCACACCCTTGTGTATTGTCCTCATCCATTTTCTTTGAGAAATCCAGGTGCTGTGGTTGCACATTTCCTTTCACTGTAACTCATCTAGTACTCATAGTTTCCTCAGAGAATTGTGTTGCTTCTTTACATGTAGAGATGTAGAGATACTGAGCCAAGACAGGCTTATCTTAGTCAAGCAGCAGCTGCCCCTCAGCCCTAGCATCCTGATTGGTAGGTGGTGTCACCTGACCAGGGCTGACCAATCAGAGCGAGGTGGACCTGGGCCGGCTGCTGATTGGTTGCTGGAGTCAGCTGACTAGGCTCAGCCAATCAGGGGCTGCCTCTCAGCCCTAGCCTCCTGATTGGTAGGTGGTGTCACCTGACCAGGGCCGACCAATCAGAGCGAGGGATTTCTAGGCCGGCTGCTGATTGGTCGCTGGAGTCAGCTGACTAGGCTCAGCCAATCAGGGGCTGCCCCTCAGCCCTAGCCTCCTGATTGGTGGGTGGTGTCACCTGACCAGGGCTGACCAATCAGAGCGAGGGATTCCTAGGCCGGCTGCTGATTGGTCGCTGGGGTCAGCTGACTAGGCTCAGCCAATCAGGGGCTGCCCCTCAGCCCTAGCTTCCTGATTGGTGGGTGGTGTCACCTGACCAGGGCTGACCAATCAAAGCGAGGGAAACCTGGCCTGGCTGCTGATTGGTCGCTGGGGTCAGCTGACTAGGCTCAGCCAATTAGGGGCTGCCCCTCAGCCCTAGCCTCCTGATTGGTGGGTGGTGTCACCTGACCAGGGCTGACCAATCAGAGCGAGGGATTTCTAGGCCGGCTGCTGATTGGTCGCTGGGATCAGCTGACTAGGCTCAGCCAATCAGGGCCTGCCCCTCAGCCCTAGCCTCCTGATTGGTGGGTGGTGTCACCTGACCAGGGCTGACCAATCAGAGCGAGGGATTTCTAGGCCGGCTGCTGATTGGTCGCTGGGATCAGCTGACTAGGCTCAGCCAATCAGGGGCTGCCCCTCAGCCCTAGCTTCCTGATTGGTGGGTGGTGTCACCTGACCAGGGCTGACCAATCAGAGCGAGGGATTTCTAGGCCGGCTGCTGATTGGTCGCTGGAGTCAGCTGACTAGGCTCAGCCAATCAGGGGCTGCCCCTCAGCCCTAGCCTCCTGATTGGTGGGTGGTGTCACCTGACCAGGGCTGACCAATCAGAGCGAGGGATTCCTAGGCCGGCTGCTGATTGGTCGCTGGGGTCAGCTGACTAGGCTCAGCCAATCAGGGGCTGCCCCTCAGCCCTAGCCTCCTGATTGCTTTGTATTATTATTTATGAATTATGAATTATGATTTATGAATTATGAATTAATATTAAATTGTTAAACGAATCCTTAATAAATGCCGCTTGTATTTACGGGCATCACGGGCGACATTACTGGTGTGGGAAGGAGCCGGCAGTAGCCAGAATCAAACTCACGAGCAACGGGGTGGAAGTCGAACACCTTAACCACAACTCTAAGCCAGAGATACTGAGAGGCACCCGTCTCAGTAGCATATTGGTTTAGGTGTTACGTGATTTTAGTTTAGCTTTAGGTGATTCCCTGAGGCTTATTTTTTACGTCACCACGTAGACCAAAATTTAAGCCATATTGTCTCTGCCCCTACAAGCTACCATTCTTTAGTTTATTTAGAAGTCAGGCCAGCTGGAGGACTGTATTGTATAAAGGACTGATTTTCCATGCTTTGCCATCCAGTCTCTGTAGCCTAATGGCTAAGGTGTCGTGCTTGGTACCTTGACGCCCTGAGTTCAATTCCCCTAGGCTTCAACTGTGTCTGTTTTGGTTTTTAAGTAAGCACATAGACCAAAACATAAGCCATTTTGTCTTTGCCCTTGCAAGCCACCCTTCTTTAGTTTATTTAGTACATTTGTTTGGGAGTCAGGCTAGTTAAAGGGCTGTAAAAACGAAAAGATTGAAAACAGGGCCTTATACCTGTTCTCTGTGGTGCAATGGTAGAGATGTTGAATTTAGTTTTTGAGGTTTTGGGTTTAATTCACTCCAACTGATTTATTTGGTGTGTTTGTTTGGGAGGAAGGCACGCTACAAGATTGCAATGAGGTCAAAAACCAATGGATTGTTTGCAGGGGACAGGTTTGCTAGTGTCTGTAGTGTATATGCTACCCTTCTTTCATTTATTAATTGTGTTTGTGAGGGAGACAAGCTAGGTGCCACTCCCATATGACTATGTAGAGTAATGGTTAAGGAGCTGAACCCCAGTGCTTAAGGTCCAGGGTTCAATTCCCTTGTGCTCCATCTGAACTTTCTCTCAGCTCTCTTCTACATTTTTTTGTTTGGTGAGGGAGAAAAAAGCTATTGTTAGCAACCAGGTAGACCAAAACACAAGCCACCCAGTTCATGCATTTAAATTGAATGATTTACTCAAAGGGATTTGGGTCACTCTGTCAGCATTAGCCATTTTCCCCACATTTGAATATTTATATCATCATTCACAGGCCGTATAAAATCATCAACTTAAAAATTACCCCTGCATTGTATAGTTATCCCACCATACATCCCCACATTGTGTATTGATTTATGTGATGACCCTCAGCCACCCCTACATGTAAATGAATGCCCCATTGCCCCCCACACCCTTGTGTATTGTCCTCATTCATTTTCTTTGAGAAATCCAGGTGCTGTGGTTGCACATTTCCTTTCACTGTAACTCATCTAGTACTCATAGTTTCCTCAGAGAATTGTGTTGCTTCTTTACATGTAGAGATGTAGAGATACTGAGCCAAGACAGGCTTATCTTAGTCAAGCAGCAGCTGCCCCTCAGCCCTAGCATCCTGATTGGTAGGTGGTGTCACCTGACCAGGGCTGACCAATCAGAGCGAGGTGGACCTGGGCCGGCTGCTGATTGGTTGCTGGAGTCAGCTGACTAGGCTCAGCCAATCAGGGGCTGCCTCTCAGCCCTAGCCTCCTGATTGGTAGGTGGTGTCACCTGACCAGGGCTGACCAATCAGAGCGAGGTGAACCTGGGCAGGCTGCTGATTGGTCGCTGGAGTCAGCTGACTAGGCTAAGCCAATCAGGGGATGCCCCTCAGCCCTAGCGTCCTGATTGGTGGGTGTTGCCACCTGACCAGGGCTGACCAATCAGAGCGAGGGATTTCTAGGACGGCTGCTGATTGGTCGCTGGAGTCAGCTGACTAGGCTCAGCCAATCAGGGGCTGCCCCTCAGCCCTAGCCTCCTGATTGGTGGGTGGTGTCACCTGACCAGGGCTGACCAATCAGAGCGAGGGAAACCTGGGCCGGCTGCTGATTGGTCGCTGGGGTCAGCTGACTAGGCTCAGCCAATCAGGGGCTGCCCCTCAGCCCTAGCCTCCTGATTGGTGGGTGGTGTCACCTGACCAGGGCTGACCAATCAGAGCGAAGGATTCCTGGGCCGGCTGCTGATTGGTCGCTGGGATCAGCTGACTAGGCTCAGCCAATCAGGGGCTGCCCCTCAGCCCTAGCCTCCTGATTGGTGGGTGGTGTCACCTGACCAGGGCTGACCAATCAGAGCGAGGGATTTCTAGGCCGGCTGCTGATTGGTCGCTGGAGTCAGCTGACTAGGCTCAGCCAATCAGGGGCTGCCCCTCAGCCCTAGCCTCCTGATTGGTGGGTGGTGTCACCTGACCAGGGCTGACCAATCAGAGCGAGGGATTCCTAGGCCGGCTGCTGATTGGTCGCTGGGGTCAGCTGACTAAGCTCAGCCAATCAGGGGCTGCCCCTCAGCCCTAGCGTCCTGATTGGTGGGTGTTGTCACCTGACCAGGGCTGACCAATCAGAGCGAGGGAAACCTGGGCCGGCTGCTGATTGGTCGCTGGGGTCAGCTGACTAGGCTCAGCCAATCAGGGGCTGCCCCTCAGCCCTAGCCTCCTGATTGGTGGGTGGTGTCACCTGACCAGGGCTGACCAATCAGAGCGAGGGAAACCTGTGCTGGCTGCTGATTGGTCGCTGGGGTCAGCTGACTAGGCTCAGCCAATCAGGGGCTGCCCCTCAGCCCTAGCCTCCTGATTGGTGGGTGGTGTCACCTGACCAGGGCTGACCAATCAGAGCGAGGGAAACCTGGGCCGGCTGCTGATTGGTCGCTGGGGTCAGCTGACTAGGCTCAGCCAATCAGGGGCTGCCCCTCAGCCCTAGCTTCCTGATTGGTGGGTGGTGTCACCTGACCAGGGCTGACCAATCAAAGCGAGGGAAACCTGGCCTGGCTGCTGATTGGTCGCTGGGGTCAGCTGACTAGGCTCAGCCAATCAGGGGCTGCCCCTCAGCCCTAGCCTCCTGATTGGTGGGTGGTGTCACCTGACCAGGGCTGACCAATCAGAGCGAGGGATTTCTAGGCCGGCTGCTGATTGGTCGCTGGGATCAGCTGACTAGGCTCAGCCAATCAGGGCCTGCCCCTCAGCCCTAGCCTCCTGATTGGTGGGTGGTGTCACCTGACCAGGGCTGACCAATCAGAGCGAGGGATTTCTAGGCCGGCTGCTGATTGGTCGCTGGGATCAGCTGACTAGGCTCAGCCAATCAGGGGCTGCCCCTCAGCCCTAGCCTCCTGATTGGTGGGTGGTGTCACCTGACCAGGGCTGACCAATCAGAGCGAGGGATTTCTAGGCCGGCTGCTGATTGGTCGCTGGAGTCAGCTGACTAGGCTCAGCCAATCAGGGGCTGCCCCTCAGCCCTAGCCTCCTGATTGGTGGGTGGTGTCACCTGACCAGGGCTGACCAATCAGAGCGAGGGATTCCTAGGCCGGGTGCTGATTGGTCGCTGGGGTCAGCTGACTAGGCTCAGCCAATCAGGGGCTGCCCCTCAGCCCTAGCATCCTGATTGGTGGGTGTTGTCACCTGACCAGGGCTGACCAATCAGAGCGAGGGAAACCTGGGCCGGCTGCTGATTGGTCGCTGGGGTCAGCTGACTAGGCTCAGCCAATCAGGGGCTGCCCCTCAGCCCTAGCCTCCTGATTGGTGGGTGGTGTCACCTGACCAGGGCTGACCAATCAGAGCGAGGGATTCCTAGGCCGGCTGCTGATTGGTCGCTGGGGTCAGCTGACTAGGCTCAGCCAATCAGGGGCTGCCCCTCAGCCCTAGCCTCCTGATTGGTGGGTGGTGTCACCTGACCAGGGCTGACCAATCAGAGCGAGGGATTCCTAGGCCGGCTGCTGATTGGTCGCTGGGGTCAGCTGACTAGGCTCAGCCAATCAGGGGCTGCCCCTCAGCCCTAGCCTCCTGATTGGTGGGTGGTGTCACCTGACCAGGGCTGACCAATCAGAGCGAGGGATTTCTAGGCCGGCTGCTGATTGGTCGCTGGGATCAGCTGACTAGGCTCAGCCAATCAGGGGCTGCCCCTCAGCCCTAGCTTCCTGATTGGTGGGTGGTGTCACCTGACCAGGGCTGACCAATCAGAGCGAGTGATTTCTAGGCCGGCTGCTGATTGGTCGCTGGAGTCAGCTGACTAGGCTCAGCCAATCAGGGGCTGCCCCCCAGCCCTAGCCTCCTGATTGGTGGGTGGTGTCACCTGACCAGGGCTGACCAATCAGAGCGAGGGATTCCTAGGCCGGCTGCTGATTGGTCGCTGGGGTCAGCTGACTAGGCTCAGCCAATCAGGGGCTGCCCCTCAGCCCTAGCCTCCTGATTGCTTTGTATTATTATTTATGAATTATGAATTATGATTTATGAATTATGAATTAATATTAAATTGTTAAACGAATCCTTAATAAATGCCGCTTGTATTTACGGGCATCACGGGCGACATTACTGGTGTGGGAAGGAGCCGGCAGTAGCCAGAATCAAACTCACGAGCAACGGGGTGGAAGTCGAACACCTTAACCACAACTCTAAGCCAGAGATACTGAGAGGCACCCGTCTCAGTAGCATATTGGTTTAGGTGTTACGTGATTTTAGTTTAGCTTTAGGTGATTCCCTGAGGCTTATTTTTTACGTCACCACGTAGACCAAAATTTAAGCCATATTGTCTCTGCCCCTACAAGCTACCATTCTTTAGTTTATTTAGAAGTCAGGCCAGCTGGAGGACTGTATTGTATAAAGGACTGATTTTCCATGTTTTGCCATCCAGTCTCTGTAGCCTAATGGCTAAGGTGTCGTGCTTGGTACCTTGACGCCCTGAGTTCAATTCCCCTAGGCTTCAACTGTGTCTGTTTTGGTTTTTAAGTAAGCACATAGACCAAAACATAAGCCATTTTGTCTTTGCCCTTGCAAGCCACCCTTCTTTAGTTTATTTAGTACATTTGTTTGGGAGTCAGGCTAGTTAAAGGGCTGTAAAAACGAAAAGATTGAAAACAGGGCCTTATACCTGTTCTCTGTGGTGCAATGGTAGAGATGTTGAATTTAGTTTTTGAGGTTTTGGGTTTAATTCACTCCAATTCATTTATTTGGTGTGTTTGTTTGGGAGGAAGGCACGCTACAAGATTGCAATGAGGTCAAAAACCAATGGATTGTTTGCAGGGGACAGGTTTGCTAGTGTCTGTAGTGTATATACTACCCTTCTTTCGTTTATTAATTGTGTTTGTGAGGGAGACAAGCTAGGTGCCACTCCCATATGACTATGTAGAGTAATGGTTAAGGAGCTGAACCCCAGTGCTTAAGGTCCAGGGTTCAATTCCCTTGTGCTCCATCTGAACTTTCTCTCAGCTCTCTTCTACATTTTTTTTGTTTGGTGAGGGAGAAAAAAGCTATTGTTAGCAACCAGGTAGACCAAAACACAAGCCACCCAGTTCATGCATTTAAATTGAATGATTTACTCAAAGGGATTTGGGTCACTCTGTCAGCATTAGCCATTTTCCCCACATTTGAATATTTATATCATCATTCACAGGCCGTACAAAATCATCAACTTAAAAATTACCCCTGCATTGTATAGTTATCCCACCATACATCCCCACATTGTGTATTGATTTATGTGATGACCCTCAGCCACCCCTACATGTAAATGAATGCCCCATTGCCCCCCACACCCTTGTGTATTGTCCTCATTCATTATCTTTGAGAAATCCAGGTGCTGTGGTTGCACATTTCCTTTCACTGTAACTCATCTAGTACTCATAGTTTCCTCAGAGAATTGTGTTGCTTCTTTACATGTAGAGATGTAGAGATACTGAGCCAAGACAGGCTTATCTTAGTCAAGCAGCAGCTGCCCCTCAGCCCTAGCATCCTGATTGGTAGGTGGTGTCACCTGACCAGGGCTGACCAATCAGAGCGAGGTGGACCTGGGCCGGCTGCTGATTGGTTGCTGGAGTCAGCTGACTAGGCTCAGCCAATCAGGGGCTGCCTCTCAGCCCTAGCCTCCTGATTGGTAGGTGGTGTCACCTGACCAGGGCTGACCAATCAGAGCGAGGTGAACCTGGGCCGGCTGCTGATTGGTCGCTGGAGTCAGCTGACTAGGCTAAGCCAATCAGGGGATGCCCCTCAGCCCTAGCGTCCTGATTGGTGGGTGTTGCCACCTGACCAGGGCTGACCAATCAGAGCGAGGGAAACCTGGGCCGGCTGCTGATTGGTCGCTGGGGTCAGCTGACTAGGCTCAGCCAATCAGGGGCTGCCCCTCAGCCCTAGCTTCCTGATTGGTGGGTGGTGTCACCTGACCAGGGCTGACCAATCAAAGCGAGGGAAACCTGGCCTGGCTGCTGATTGGTCGCTGGGGTCAGCTGACTAGGCTCAGCCAATCAGGGGCTGCCCCTCAGCCCTAGCCTCCTGATTGGTGGGTGGTGTCACCTGACCAGGGCTGACCAATCAGAGCGAGGGATTTCTAGGCCGGCTGCTGATTGGTCGCTGGGATCAGCTGACTAGGCTCAGCCAATCAGGGCCTGCCCCTCAGCCCTAGCCTCCTGATTGGTGGGTGGTGTCACCTGACCAGGGCTGACCAATCAGAGCGAGGGATTTCTAGGCCGGCTGCTGATTGGTCGCTGGGATCAGCTGACTAGGCTCAGCCAATCAGGGGCTGCCCCTCAGCCCTAGCCTCCTGATTGGTGGGTGGTGTCACCTGACCAGGGCTGACCAATCAGAGCGAGGGATTTCTAGGCCGGCTGCTGATTGGTCGCTGGGGTCAGCTGACTAGGCTCAGCCAATCAGGGGCTGCCCCTCAGCCCTAGCCTCCTGATTGGTGGGTGGTGTCACCTGACCAGGGCTGACCAATCAGAGCGAGGGATTCCTAGGCCGGGTGCTGATTGGTCGCTGGGGTCAGCTGACTAGGCTCAGCCAATCAGGGGCTGCCCCTCAGCCCTAGCATCCTGATTGGTGGGTGTTGTCACCTGACCAGGGCTGACCAATCAGAGCGAGGGAAACCTGGGCTGCTGATTGGTCGCTGGGGTCAGCTGACTAGGCTCAGCCAATCAGGGGCTGCCCCTCAGCCCTAGCCTCCTGATTGGTGGGTGGTGTCACCTGACCAGGGCTGACCAATCAGAGCGAGGGATTTCTAGGCCGGCTGCTGATTGGTCGCTGGGGTCAGCTGACTAGGCTCAGCCAATCAGGGGCTGCCCCTCAGCCCTAGCCTCCTGATTGGTGGGTGGTGTCACCTGACCAGGGCTGACCAATCAGAGCGAGGGATTTCTAGGCCGGCTGCTGATTGGTCGCTGGGGTCAGCTGACTAGGCTCAGCCAATCAGGGGCTGCCCCTCAGCCCTAGCCTCCTGATTGGTGGGTGGTGTCACCTGACCAGGGCTGACCAATCAGAGCGAGGGATTCCTAGGCCGGGTGCTGATTGGTCGCTGGGGTCAGCTGACTAGGCTCAGCCAATCAGGGGCTGCCCCTCAGCCCTAGCATCCTGATTGGTGGGTGTTGTCACCTGACCAGGGCTGACCAATCAGAGCGAGGGAAACCTGGGCTGCTGATTGGTCGCTGGGGTCAGCTGACTAGGCTCAATCAGGGGCTGCCCCTCAGCCCTAGCCTCCTGATTGGTGGGTGGTGTCACCTGACCAGGGCTGACCAATCAGAGCGAGGGATTTCTAGGCCGGCTGCTGATTGGTCGCTGGAGTCAGCTGACTAGGCTCAGCCAATCATTGGTGGGTGGTGTCACCTGACCAGGGCTGTCATCATTGGTGGGTGGTGTCACCTGACCAGGGCTGACCAATCAGAGCGAGGGATTTCTAGGCCGGCTGCTGATTGGTCGCTGGGGTCAGCTGACTAGGCTCAGCCAATCAGGGGCTGCCCCTCAGCCCTAGCCTCCTGATTGGTGGGTGGTGTCACCTGACCAGGGCTGACCAATCAGAGCGAGGGATTCCTAGGCCGGCTGCTGATTGGTCGCTGGGGTCAGCTGACTAGGCTCAGCCAATCAGGGGCTGCCCCTCAGCCCTAGCCTCCTGATTGCTTTGTATTATTATTTATGAATTATGAATTATGATTTATGAATTATGAATTAATATTAAACGAATCCTTAATAAATGCCGCTTGTATTTACGGGCATCACGGGCGACATTACTGGTGTGGGAAGGAGCCGGCAGTAGCCAGAATCAAACTCACGAGCAACGGGGTGGAAGTCGAACACCTTAACCACAACTCTAAGCCAGAGATACTGAGAGGCACCCGTCTCAGTAGCATATTGGTTTAGGTGTTACGTGATTTTAGTTTAGCTTTAGGTGATTCCCTGAGGCTTATTTTTTACGTCACCACGTAGACCAAAATTTAAGCCATATTGTCTCTGCCCCTACAAGCTACCATTCTTTAGTTTATTTAGAAGTCAGGCCAGCTGGAGGACTGTATTGTATAAAGGACTGATTTTCCATGCTTTGCCATCCAGTCTCTGTAGCCTAATGGCTAAGGTGTCGTGCTTGGTACCTTGACGCCCTGAGTTCAATTCCCCTAGGCTTCAACTGTGTCTGTTTTGGTTTTTAAGTAAGCACATAGACCAAAACATAAGCCATTTTGTCTTTGCCCTTGCAAGCCACCCTTCTTTAGTTTATTTAGTACATTTGTTTGGGAGTCAGGCTAGTTAAAGGGCTGTAAAAACGAAAAGATTGAAAACAGGGCCTTATACCTGTTCTCTGTGGTGCAATGGTAGAGATGTTGAATTTAGTTTTTGAGGTTTTGGGTTTAATTCACTCCAATTGATTTATTTGGTGTGTTTGTTTGGGAGGAAGGCACGCTACAAGATTGCAATGAGGTCAAAAACCAATGGATTGTTTGCAGGGGACAGGTTTGCTAGTGTCTGTAGTGTATATGCTACCCTTCTTTCGTTTATTAATTGTGTTTGTGAGGGAGACAAGCTAGGTGCCACTCCCATATGACTATGTAGAGTAATGGTTAAGGAGCTGAACCCCAGTGCTTAAGGTCCAGGGTTCAATTCCCTTGTGCTCCATCTGAACTTTCTCTCAGCTCTCTTCTACATTTTTTTTGTTTGGTGAGGGAGAAAAAAGCTATTGTTAGCAACCAGGTAGACCAAAACACAAGCCACCCAGTTCATGCATTTAAATTGAATGATTTACTCAAAGGGATTTGGGTCACTCTGTCAGCATTAGCCATTTTCCCCACATTTGAATATTTATATCATCATTCACAGGCCGTACAAAATCATCAACTTAAAAATTACCCCTGCATTGTATAGTTATCCCACCATACATCCCCACATTGTGTATTGATTTATGTGATGACCCTCAGCCACCCCTACATGTAAATGAATGCCCCATTGCCCCCCACACCCTTGTGTATTGTCCTCATCCATTTTCTTTGAGAAATCCAGGTGCTGTGGTTGCACATTTCCTTTCACTGTAACTCATCTAGTACTCATAGTTTCCTCAGAGAATTGTGTTGCTTCTTTACATGTAGAGATGTAGAGATACTGAGCCAAGACAGGCTTATCTTAGTCAAGCAGCAGCTGCCCCTCAGCCCTAGCATCCTGATTGGTAGGTGGTGTCACCTGACCAGGGCTGACCAATCAGAGCGAGGTGGACCTGGGCCAATTGCTGATTGGTTGCTGGAGTCAGCTGACTAGGCTCAGCCAATCAGGGGCTGCCTCTCAGCCCTAGCCTCCTGATTGGTAGGTGGTGTCACCTGACCAGGGCTGACCAATCAGAGCGAGGTGAACCTGGGCCGGCTGCTGATTGGTCGCTGGAGTCAGCTGACTAGGCTAAGCCAATCAGGGGATGCCCCTCAGCCCTAGCGTCCTGATTGGTGGGTGTTGCCACCTGACCAGGGCTGACCAATCAGAGCGAGGGAAACCTGGGCCGGCTGCTGATTGGTCGCTGGGGTCAGCTGACTAGGCTCAGCCAATCAGGGGCTGCCCCTCAGCCCTAGCTTCCTGATTGGTGGGTGGTGTCACCTGACCAGGGCTGACCAATCAAAGCGAGGGAAACCTGGCCTGGCTGCTGATTGGTCGCTGGGGTCAGCTGACTAGGCTCAGCCAATCAGGGGCTGCCCCTCAGCCCTAGCCTCCTGATTGGTGGGTGGTGTCACCTGACCAGGGCTGACCAATCAGAGCGAGGGATTTCTAGGCCGGCTGCTGATTGGTCGCTGGGATCAGCTGACTAGGCTCAGCCAATCAGGGCCTGCCCCTCAGCCCTAGCCTCCTGATTGGTGGGTGGTGTCACCTGACCAGGGCTGACCAATCAGAGCGAGGGATTTCTAGGCCGGCTGCTGATTGGTCGCTGGGATCAGCTGACTAGGCTCAGCCAATCAGGGGCTGCCCCTCAGCCCTAGCCTCCTGATTGGTGGGTGGTGTCACCTGACCAGGGCTGACCAATCAGAGCGAGGGATTTCTAGGCCGGCTGCTGATTGGTCGCTGGAGTCAGCTGACTAGGCTCAGCCAATCAGGGGCTGCCCCTCAGCCCTAGCCTCCTGATTGGTGGGTGGTGTCACCTGACCAGGGCTGACCAATCAGAGCGAGGGAAACCTGGGCCGGCTGCTGATTGGTCGCTGGGGTCAGCTGACTAGGCTCAGCCAATCAGGGGCTGCCCCTCAGCCCTAGCCTCCTGATTGGTGGGTGGTGTCACCTGACCAGGGCTGACCAATCAGAGCGAGGGATTCCTAGGCCGGCTGCTGATTGGTCGCTGGGGTCAGCTGACTAGGCTCAGCCAATCAGGGGCTGCCCCTCAGCCCTAGCCTCCTGATTGGTGGGTGGTGTCACCTGACCAGGGCTGACCAATCAGAGCGAGGGATTTCTAGGCCGGCTGCTGATTGGTCGCTGGGGTCAGCTGACTAGGCTCAGCCAATCAGGGGCTGCCCCTCAGCCCTAGCCTCCTGATTGGTGGGTGGTGTCACCTGACCAGGGCTGACCAATCAGAGCGAGGGATTCCTAGGCCGGCTGCTGATTGGTCGCTGGGGTCAGCTGACTAGGCTCAGCCAATCAGGGGCTGCCCCTCAGCCCTAGCCTCCTGATTGGTGGGTGGTGTCACCTGACCAGGGCTGACCAATCAGAGCGAGGGATTTCTAGGCCGGCTGCTGATTGGTCGCTGGAGTCAGCTGACTAGGCTCAGCCAATCATTGGTGGGTGGTGTCACCTGACCAGGGCTGTCATCATTGGTGGGTGGTGTCACCTGACCAGGGCTGACCAATCAGAGCGAGGGATTTCTAGGCCGGCTGCTGATTGGTCGCTGGGGTCAGCTGACTAGGCTCAGCCAATCAGGGGCTGCCCCTCAGCCCTAGCCTCCTGATTGGTGGGTGGTGTCACCTGACCAGGGCTGACCAATCAGAGCGAGGGATTCCTAGGCCGGCTGCTGATTGGTCGCTGGGGTCAGCTGACTAGGCTCAGCCAATCAGGGGCTGCCCCTCAGCCCTAGCCTCCTGATTGCTTTGTATTATTATTTATGAATTATGAATTATGATTTATGAATTATGAATTAATATTAAATTGTTAAACGAATCCTTAATAAATGCCGCTTGTATTTACGGGCATCACGGGCGACATTACTGGTGTGGGAAGGAGCCGGCAGTAGCCAGAATCAAACTCACGAGCAACGGGGTGGAAGTCGAACACCTTAACCACAACTCTAAGCCAGAGATACTGAGAGGCACCCGTCTCAGTAGCATATTGGTTTAGGTGTTACGTGATTTTAGTTTAGCTTTAGGTGATTCCCTGAGGCTTATTTTTTACGTCACCACGTAGACCAAAATTTAAGCCATATTGTCTCTGCCCCTACAAGCTACCATTCTTTAGTTTATTTAGAAGTCAGGCCAGCTGGAGGACTGTATTGTATAAAGGACTGATTTTCCATGCTTTGCCATCCAGTCTCTGTAGCCTAATGGCTAAGGTGTCGTGCTTGGTACCTTGACGCCCTGAGTTCAATTCCCCTAGGCTTCAACTGTGTCTGTTTTGGTTTTTAAGTAAGCACATAGACCAAAACATAAGCCATTTTGTCTTTGCCCTTGCAAGCCACCCTTCTTTAGTTTATTTAGTACATTTGTTTGGGAGTCAGGCTAGTTAAAGGGCTGTAAAAACGAAAAGATTGAAAACAGGGCCTTATACCTGTTCTCTGTGGTGCAATGGTAGAGATGTTGAATTTAGTTTTTGAGGTTTTGGGTTTAATTCACTCCAATTGATTTATTTGGTGTGTTTGTTTGGGAGGAAGGCACGCTACAAGATTGCAATGAGGTCAAAAACCAATGGATTGTTTGCAGGGGACAGGTTTGCTAGTGTCTGTAGTGTATATGCTACCCTTCTTTCGTTTATTAATTGTGTTTGTGAGGGAGACAAGCTAGGTGCCACTCCCATATGACTATGTAGAGTAATGGTTAAGGAGCTGAACCCCAGTGCTTAAAGTCCAGGGTTCAATTCCCTTGTGCTCCATCTGAACTTTCTCTCAGCTCTCTTCTACATTTTTTTTGTTTGGTGAGGGAGAAAAAAGCTATTGTTAGCAACCAGGTAGACCAAAACACAAGCCACCCAGTTCATGCATTTAAATTGAATGATTTACTCAAAGGGATTTGGGTCACTCTGTCAGCATTAGCCATTTTCCCCACATTTGAATATTTATATCATCATTCACAGGCCGTACAAAATCATCAACTTAAAAATTACCCCTGCATTGTATAGTTATCCCACCATACATCCCCACATTGTGTATTGATTTATGTGATGACCCTCAGCCACCCCTACATGTAAATGAATGCCCCATTGCCCCCCACACCCTTGTGTATTGTCCTCATCCATTTTCTTTGAGAAATCCAGGTGCTGTGGTTGCACATTTCCTTTCACTGTAACTCATCTAGTACTCATAGTTTCCTCAGAGAATTGTGTTGCTTCTTTACATGTAGAGATGTAGAGATACTGAGCCAAGACAGGCTTATCTTAGTCAAGCAGCAGCTGCCCCTCAGCCCTAGCATCCTGATTGGTAGGTGGTGTCACCTGACCAGGGCTGACCAATCAGAGCGAGGTGGACCTGGGCCGGCTGCTGATTGGTTGCTGGAGTCAGCTGACTAGGCTCAGCCAATCAGGGGCTGCCTCTCAGCCCTAGCCTCCTGATTGGTAGGTGGTGTCACCTGACCAGGGCTGACCAATCAGAGCGAGGTGAACCTGGGCCGGCTGCTGATTGGTCGCTGGAGTCAGCTGACTAGGCTAAGCCAATCAGGGGATGCCCCTCAGCCCTAGCGTCCTGATTGGTGGGTGTTGCCACCTGACCAGGGCTGACCAATCAGAGCAAGGGAAACCTGGGCCGGCTGCTGATTGGTCGCTGGGGTCAGCTGACTAGGCTCAACCAATCAGGGGCTGCCCCTCAGCCCTAGCTTCCTGATTGGTGGGTGGTGTCACCTGACCAGGGCTGACCAATCAAAGCGAGGGAAACCTGGCCTGGCTGCTGATTGGTCGCTGGGGTCAGCTGACTAGGCTCAGCCAATCAGGGGCTGCCCCTCAGCCCTAGCCTCCTGATTGGTGGGTGGTGTCACCTGACCAGGGCTGACCAATCAGAGCGAGGGATTTCTAGGCCGGCTGCTGATTGGTCGCTGGGATCAGCTGACTAGGCTCAGCCAATCAGGGCCTGCCCCTCAGCCCTAGCCTCCTGATTGGTGGGTGGTGTCACCTGACCAGGGCTGACCAATGACTATGTAGAGTAATGGTTAAGGAGCTGAACCCCAGTGCTTAAGGTCCAGGGTTCAATTCCCTTGTGCTCCATCTGAACTTTCTCTCAGCTCTCTTCTACATTTTTTTTGTTTGGTGAGGGAGAAAAAAGCTATTGTTAGCAACCAGGTAGACCAAAACACAAGCCACCCAGTTCATGCATTTAAATTGAATGATTTACTCAAAGGGATTTGGGTCACTCTGTCAGCATTAGCCATTTTCCCCACATTTGAATATTTATATCATCATTCACAGGCCGTACAAAATCATCAACTTAAAAATTACCCCTGCATTGTATAGTTATCCCACCATACATCCCCACATTGTGTATTGATTTATGTGATGACCCTCAGCCACCCCTACATGTAAATGAATGCCCCATTGCCCCCCACACCCTTGTGTATTGTCCTCATCCATTTTCTTTGAGAAATCCAGGTGCTGTGGTTGCACATTTCCTTTCACTGTAACTCATCTAGTACTCATAGTTTCCTCAGAGAATTGTGTTGCTTCTTTACATGTAGAGATGTAGAGATACTGAGCCAAGACAGGCTTATCTTAGTCAAGCAGCAGCTGCCCCTCAGCCCTAGCATCCTGATTGGTAGGTGGTGTCACCTGACCAGGGCTGACCAATCAGAGCGAGGTGGACCTGGGCCGGCTGCTGATTGGTTGCTGGAGTCAGCTGACTAGGCTCAGCCAATCAGGGGCTGCCTCTCAGCCCTAGCCTCCTGATTGGTAGGTGGTGTCACCTGACCAGGGCTGACCAATCAGAGCGAGGTGAACCTGGGCCGGCTGCTGATTGGTCGCTGGAGTCAGCTGACTAGGCTAAGCCAATCAGGGGATGCCCCTCAGCCCTAGCGTCCTGATTGGTGGGTGTTGCCACCTGACCAGGGCTGACCAATCAGAGCGAGGGAAACCTGGGCCGGCTGTTGATTGGTCGCTGGGGTCAGCTGACTAGGCTCAGCCAATCAGGGGCTGCCCCTCAGCCCTAGCTTCCTGATTGGTGGGTGGTGTCACCTGACCAGGGCTGACCAATCAAAGCGAGGGAAACCTGGCCTGGCTGCTGATTGGTCGCTGGGGTCAGCTGACTAGGCTCAGCCAATCAGGGGCTGCCCCTCAGCCCTAGCCTCCTGATTGGTGGGTGGTGTCACCTGACCAGGGCTGACCAATCAGAGCGAGGGATTTCTAGGCCGGCTGCTGATTGGTCGCTGGGATCAGCTGACTAGGCTCAGCCAATCAGGGCCTGCCCCTCAGCCCTAGCCTCCTGATTGGTGGGTGGTGTCACCTGACCAGGGCTGACCAATCAGAGCGAGGGATTTCTAGGCCGGCTGCTGATTGGTCGCTGGGATCAGCTGACTAGGCTCAGCCAATCAGGGGCTGCCCCTCAGCCCTAGCCTCCTGATTGGTGGGTGGTGTCACCTGACCAGGGCTGACCAATCAGAGCGAGGGATTTCTAGGCCGGCTGCTGATTGGTCGCTGGAGTCAGCTGACTAGGCTCAGCCAATCAGGGGCTGCCCCTCAGCCCTAGCCTCCTGATTGGTGGGTGGTGTCACCTGACCAGGGCTGACCAATCAGAGCGAGGGATTCCTAGGCCGGGTGCTGATTGGTCGCTGGGGTCAGCTGACTAGGCTCAGCCAATCAGGGGCTGCCCCTCAGCCCTAGCATCCTGATTGGTGGGTGTTGTCACCTGACCAGGGCTGACCAATCAGAGCGAGGGAAACCTGGGCCGGCTGCTGATTGGTCGCTGGGGTCAGCTGACTAGGCTCAGCCAATCAGGGGCTGCCCCTCAGCCCTAGCCTCCTGATTGGTGGGTGGTGTCACCTGACCAGGGCTGACCAATCAGAGCGAGGGATTCCTAGGCCGGCTGCTGATTGGTCGCTGGGGTCAGCTGACTAGGCTCAGCCAATCAGGGGCTGCCCCTCAGCCCTAGCCTCCTGATTGGTGGGTGGTGTCACCTGACCAGGGCTGACCAATCAGAGCGAGGGATTTCTAGGCCGGCTGCTGATTGGTCGCTGGGGTCAGCTGACTAGGCTCAGCCAATCAGGGGCTGCCCCTCAGCCCTAGCCTCCTGATTGGTGGGTGGTGTCACCTGACCAGGGCTGACCAATCAGAGCGAGGGATTTCTAGGCCGGCTGCTGATTGGTCGCTGGGATCAGCTGACTAGGCTCAGCCAATCAGGGCCTGCCCCTCAGCCCTAGCCTCCTGATTGGTGGGTGGTGTCACCTGACCAGGGCTGACCAATCAGAGCGAGGGATTTCTAGGCCGGCTGCTGATTGGTCGCTGGGATCAGCTGACTAGGCTCAGCCAATCAGGGGCTGCCCCTCAGCCCTAGCCTCCTGATTGGTGGGTGGTGTCACCTGACCAGGGCTGACCAATCAGAGCGAGGGATTTCTAGGCCGGCTGCTGATTGGTCGCTGGAGTCAGCTGACTAGGCTCAGCCAATCAGGGGCTGCCCCTCAGCCCTAGCCTCCTGATTGGTGGGTGGTGTCACCTGACCAGGGCTGACCAATCAGAGCGAGGGAAACCTGGGCCGGCTGCTGATTGGTCGCTGGGGTCAGCTGACTAGGCTCAGCCAATCAGGGGCTGCCCCTCAGCCCTAGCCTCCTGATTGGTGGGTGGTGTCACCTGACCAGGGCTGACCAATCAGAGCGAGGGATTCCTAGGCCGGCTGCTGATTGGTCGCTGGGGTCAGCTGACTAGGCTCAGCCAATCAGGGGCTGCCCCTCAGCCCTAGCCTCCTGATTGGTGGGTGGTGTCACCTGACCAGGGCTGACCAATCAGAGCGAGGGATTTCTAGGCCGGCTGCTGATTGGTCGCTGGGGTCAGCTGACTAGGCTCAGCCAATCAGGGGCTGCCCCTCAGCCCTAGCCTCCTGATTGGTGGGTGGTGTCACCTGACCAGGGCTGACCAATCAGAGCGAGGGATTCCTAGGCCGGGTGCTGATTGGTCGCTGGGGTCAGCTGACTAGGCTCAGCCAATCAGGGGCTGCCCCTCAGCCCTAGCGTCCTGATTGGTGGGTGTTGTCACCTGACCAGGGCTGACCAATCAGAGCGAGGGAAACCTGGGCCGGCTGCTGATTGGTCGCTGGGGTCAGCTGACTAGGCTCAGCCAATCAGGGGCTGCCCCTCAGCCCTAGCCTCCTGATTGGTGGGTGGTGTCACCTGACCAGGGCTGACCAATCAGAGCGAGGGATTCCTAGGCCGGCTGCTGATTGGTCGCTGGGGTCAGCTGACTAGGCTCAGCCAATCAGGGGCTGCCCCTCAGCCCTAGCCTCCTGATTGGTGGGTGGTGTCACCTGACCAGGGCTGACCAATCAGAGCGAGGGATTTCTAGGCCGGCTGCTGATTGGTCGCTGGGATCAGCTGACTAGGCTCAGCCAATCAGGGGCTGCCCCTCAGCCCTAGCCTCCTGATTGGTGGGTGGTGTCACCTGACCAGGGCTGACCAATCAGAGCGAGGGAAACCTGGGCCGGCTGCTGATTGGTCGCTGGGGTCAGCTGACTAGGCTCAGCCAATCAGGGGCTGCCCCTCAGCCCTAGCCTCCTGATTGGTGGGTGGTGTCACCTGACCAGGGCTGACCAATCAGAGCGAGGGAAACCTGTGCTGGCTGCTGATTGGTCGCTGGGGTCAGCTGACTAGGCTCAGCCAATCAGGGGCTGCCCCTCAGCCCTAGCCTCCTGATTGCTTTGTATTATTATTTATGAATTATGAATTATGATTTATGAATTATGAATTAATATTAAATTGTTAAACAAATCCTTAATAAATGCCGCTTGTATTTACGGGCATCACGGGCGACATTACTGGTGTGGGAAGGAGCCGGCAGTAGCCAGAATCAAACTCACGAGCAACGGGGTGGAAGTCGAACACCTTAACCACAACTCTAAGCCAGAGATACTGAGAGGCACCCGTCTCAGTAGCATATTGGTTTAGGTGTTACGTGATTTTAGTTTAGCTTTAGGTGATTCCCTGAGGCTTATTTTTTACGTCACCACGTAGACCAAAATTTAAGCCATATTGTCTCTGCCCCTACAAGCTACCATTCTTTAGTTTATTTAGAAGTCAGGCCAGCTGGAGGACTGTATTGTATAAAGGACTGATTTTCCATGCTTTGCCATCCAGTCACTGTAGCCTAATGGCTAAGGTGTCGTGCTTGGTACCTTGACGCCCTGAGTTCAATTCCCCTAGGCTTCAACTGTGTCTGTTTTGGTTTTTAAGTAAGCACATAGACCAAAACATAAGCCATTTTGTCTTTGCCCTTGCAAGCCACCCTTCTTTAGTTTATTTAGTACATTTGTTTGGGAGTCAGGCTAGTTAAAGGGCTGTAAAAACGAAAAGATTGAAAACAGGGCCTTATACCTGTTCTCTGTGGTGCAATGGTAGAGATGTTGAATTTAGTTTTTGAGGTTTTGGGTTTAATTCACTCCAATTGATTTATTTGGTGTGTTTGTTTGGGAGGAAGGCACGCTACAAGATTGCAATGAGGTCAAAAACCAATGGATTGTTTGCAGGGGACAGGTTTGCTAGTGTCTGTAGTGTATATGCTACCCTTCTTTCGTTTATTAATTGTGTTTGTGAGGGAGACAAGCTAGGTGCCACTCCCATATGACTATGTAGAGTAATGGTTAAGGAGCTGAACCCCAGTGCTTAAGGTCCAGGGTTCAATTCCCTTGTGCTCCATCTGAACTTTCTCTCAGCTCTCTTCTACATTTTTTTTGTTTGGTGAGGGAGAAAAAAGCTATTGTTAGCAACCAGGTAGACCAAAACACAAGCCACCCAGTTCATGCATTTAAATTGAATGATTTACTCAAAGGGATTTGGGTCACTCTGTCAGCATTAGCCATTTTCCCCACATTTGAATATTTATATCATCATTCACAGGCCGTACAAAATCATCAACTTAAAAATTACCCCTGCATTGTATAGTTATCCCACCATACATCCCCACATTGTGTATTGATTTATGTGATGACCCTCAGCCACCCCTACATGTAAATGAATGCCCCATTGCCCCCCACACCGTTGTGTATTGTCCTCATCCATTTTCTTTGAGAAATCCAGGTGCTGTGGTTGCACATTTCCTTTCACTGTAACTCATCTAGTACTCATAGTTTCCTCAGAGAATTGTGTTGCTTCTTTACATGTAGAGATGTAGAGATACTGAGCCAAGACAGGCTTATCTTAGTCAAGCAGCAGCTGCCCCTCAGCCCTAGCATCCTGATTGGTAGGTGGTGTCACCTGACCAGGGCTGACCAATCAGAGCGAGGTGGACCTGGGCCGGCTGCTGATTGGTTGCTGGAGTCAGCTGACTAGGCTCAGCCAATCAGGGGCTGCCTCTCAGCCCTAGCCTCCTGATTGGTAGGTGGTGTCACCTGACCAGGGCTGACCAATCAGAGCGAGGTGAACCTATGCCGGCTGCTGATTGGTCGCTGGAGTCAGCTGACTAGGCTAAGCCAATCAGGGGATGCCCCTCAGCCCTAGCGTCCTGATTGGTGGGTGTTGCCACCTGACCAGGGCTGACCAATCAGAGCGAGGGAAACCTGGGCCGGCTGCTGATTGGTCGCTGGGGTCAGCTGACTAGGCTCAGCCAATCAGGGGCTGCCCCTCAGCCCTAGCTTCCTGATTGGTGGGTGGTGTCACCTGACCAGGGCTGACCAATCAAAGCGAGGGAAACCTGGCCTGGCTGCTGATTGGTCGCTGGGGTCAGCTGACTAGGCTCAGCCAATCAGGGGCTGCCCCTCAGCCCTAGCCTCCTGATTGGTGGGTGGTGTCACCTGACCAGGGCTGACCAATCAGAGCGAGGGATTTCTAGGCCGGCTGCTGATTGGTCGCTGGGATCAGCTGACTAGGCTCAGCCAATCAGGGCCTGCCCCTCAGCCCTAGCCTCCTGATTGGTGGGTGGTGTCACCTGACCAGGGCTGACCAATCAGAGCGAGGGATTTCTAGGCCGGCTGCTGATTGGTCGCTGGAGTCAGCTGACTAGGCTCAGCCAATCAGGGGCTGCCCCTCAGCCCTAGCCTCCTGATTGGTGGGTGGTGTCACCTGACCAGGGCTGACCAATCAGAGCGAGGGATTCCTAGGCCGGGTGCTGATTGGTCGCTGGGGTCAGCTGACTAGGCTCAGCCAATCAGGGGCTGCCCCTCAGCCCTAGCGTCCTGATTGGTGGGTGTTGTCACCTGACCAGGGCTGACCAATCAGAGCGAGGGAAACCTGGGCCGGCTGCTGATTGGTCGCTGGGGTCAGCTGACTAGGCTCAGCCAATCAGGGGCTGCCCCTCAGCCCTAGCCTCCTGATTGGTGGGTGGTGTCACCTGACCAGGGCTGACCAATCAGAGCGAGGGATTCCTAGGCCGGCTGCTGATTGGTCGCTGGGGTCAGCTGACTAGGCTCAGCCAATCAGGGGCTGCCCCTCAGCCCTAGCCTCCTGATTGGTGGGTGGTGTCACCTGACCAGGGCTGACCAATCAGAGCGAGGGATTTCTAGGCCGGCTGCTGATTGGTCGCTGGGGTCAGCTGACTAGGCTCAGCCAATCAGGGGCTGCCCCTCAGCCCTAGCCTCCTGATTGGTGGGTGTTGTCACCTGACCAGGGCTGACCAATCAGAGCGAGGGATTCCTAGGCCGGCTGCTGATTGGTCGCTGGGGTCAGCTGACTAGGCTCAGCCAATCAGGGGCTGCCCCTCAGCCCTAGCCTCCTGATTGGTGGGTGGTGTCACCTGACCAGGGCTGACCAATCAGAGCGAGGGATTTCTAGGCCGGCTGCTGATTGGTCGCTGGGATCAGCTGACTAGGCTCAGCCAATCAGGGGCTGCCCCTCAGCCCTAGCTTCCTGATTGGTGGGTGGTGTCACCTGACCAGGGCTGACCAATCAGAGCGAGGGATTTCTAGGCCGGCTGCTGATTGGTCGCTGGAGTCAGCTGACTAGGCTCAGCCAATCAGGGGCTGCCCCTCAGCCCTAGCCTCCTGATTGGTGGGTGGTGTCACCTGACCAGGGCTGACCAATCAGAGCGAGGGATTCCTAGGCCGGCTGCTGATTGGTCGCTGGGGTCAGCTGATTAGGCTCAGCCAATCAGGGGCTGCCCCTCAGCCCTAGCCTCCTGATTGCTTTGTATTATTATTTATGAATTATGAATTATGATTTATGAATTATGAATTAATATTAAATTGTTAAACGAATCCTTAATAAATGCTGCTTGTATTTACGGGCATCACGGGCGACATTACTGGTGTGGGAAGGAGCCGGCAGTAGCCAGAATCAAACTCACGAGCAACGGGGTGGAAGTCGAACACCTTAACCACAACTCTAAGCCAGAGATACTGAGAGGCACCCGTCTCAGTAGCATATTGGTTTAGGTGTTACGTGATTTTAGTTTAGCTTTAGGTGATTCCCTGAGGCTTATTTTTTACGTCACCACGTAGACCAAAATTTAAGCCATATTGTCTCTGCCCCTACAAGCTACCATTCTTTAGTTTATTTAGAAGTCAGGCCAGCTGGAGGACTGTATTGTATAAAGGACTGATTTTCCATGCTTTGCCATCCAGTCTCTGTAGCCTAATGGCTAAGGTGTCGTGCTTGGTACCTTGACGCCCTGAGTTCAATTCCCCTAGGCTTCAACTGTGTCTGTTTTGGTTTTTAAGTAAGCACATAGACCAAAACATAAGCCATTTTGTCTTTGCCCTTGCAAGCCACCCTTCTTTAGTTTATTTAGTACATTTGTTTGGGAGTCAGGCTAGTTAAAGGGCTGTAAAAACGAAAAGATTGAAAACAGGGCCTTATACCTGTTCTCTGTGGTGCAATGGTAGAGATGTTGAATTTAGTTTTTGAGGTTTTGGGTTTAATTCACTCCAATTGATTTATTTGGTGTGTTTGTTTGGGAGGAAGGCACGCTACAAGATTGCAATGAGGTCAAAAACCAATGGATTGTTTGCAGGGGACAGGTTTGCTAGTGTCTGTAGTGTATATGCTACCCTTCTTTCGTTTATTAATTGTGTTTGTGAGGGAGACAAGCTAGGTGCCACTCCCATATGACTATGTAGAGTAATGGTTAAGGAGCTGAACCCCAGTGCTTAAGGTCCAGGGTTCAATTCCCTTGTGCTCCATCTGAACTTTCTCTCAGCTCTCTTCTACATTTTTTTGTTTGGTGAGGGAGAAAAAAGCTATTGTTAGCAACCAGGTAGACCAAAACACAAGCCACCCAGTTCATGCATTTAAATTGAATGATTTACTCAAAGGGATTTGGGTCACTCTGTCAGCATTAGCCATTTTCCCCACATTTGAATATTTATATCATCATTCACAGGCCGTATAAAATCATCAACTTAAAAATTACCCCTGCATTGTATAGTTATCCCACCATACATCCCCACATTGTGTATTGATTTATGTGATGACCCTCAGCCACCCCTACATGTAAATGAATGCCCCATTGCCCCCCACACCCTTGTGTATTGTCCTCATTCATTTTCTTTGAGAAATCCAGGTGCTGTGGTTGCACATTTCCTTTCACTGTAACTCATCTAGTACTCATAGTTTCCTCAGAGAATTGTGTTGCTTCTTTACATGTAGAGATGTAGAGATACTGAGCCAAGACAGGCTTATCTTAGTCAAGCAGCAGCTGCCCCTCAGCCCTAGCATCCTGATTGGTAGGTGGTGTCACCTGACCAGGGCTGACCAATCAGAGCGAGGTGGACCTGGGCCGGCTGCTGATTGGTTGCTGGAGTCAGCTGACTAGGCTCAGCCAATCAGGGGCTGCCTCTCAGCCCTAGCCTCCTGATTGGTAGGTGGTGTCACCTGACCAGGGCTGACCAATCAGAGCGAGGTGAACCTGGGCCGGCTGCTGATTGGTCGCTGGAGTCAGCTGACTAGGCTAAGCCAATCAGGGGATGCCCCTCAGCCCTAGCGTCCTGATTGGTGGGTGTTGCCACCTGACCAGGGCTGACCAATCAGAGCGAGGGATTTCTAGGACGGCTGCTGATTGGTCGCTGGAGTCAGCTGACTAGGCTCAGCCAATCAGGGGCTGCCCCTCAGCCCTAGCCTCCTGATTGGTGGGTGGTGTCACCTGACCAGGGCTGACCAATCAGAGCGAGGGAAACCTGGGCCGGCTGCTGATTGGTCGCTGGGGTCAGCTGACTAGGCTCAGCCAATCAGGGGCTGCCCCTCAGCCCTAGCCTCCTGATTGGTGGGTGGTGTCACCTGACCAGGGCTGACCAATCAGAGCGAAGGATTCCTGGGCCGGCTGCTGATTGGTCGCTGGGATCAGCTGACTAGGCTCAGCCAATCAGGGGCTGCCCCTCAGCCCTAGCCTCCTGATTGGTGGGTGGTGTCACCTGACCAGGGCTGACCAATCAGAGCGAGGGATTTCTAGGCCGGCTGCTGATTGGTCGCTGGAGTCAGCTGACTAGGCTCAGCCAATCAGGGGCTGCCCCTCAGCCCTAGCCTCCTGATTGGTGGGTGGTGTCACCTGACCAGGGCTGACCAATCAGAGCGAGGGATTCCTAGGCCGGCTGCTGATTGGTCGCTGGGGTCAGCTGACTAGGCTCAGCCAATCAGGGGCTGCCCCTCAGCCCTAGCGTCCTGATTGGTGGGTGTTGTCACCTGACCAGGGCTGACCAATCAGAGCGAGGGAAACCTGGGCCGGCTGCTGATTGGTCGCTGGGGTCAGCTGACTAGGCTCAGCCAATCAGGGGCTGCCCCTCAGCCCTAGCCTCCTGATTGGTGGGTGGTGTCACCTGACCAGGGCTGACCAATCAGAGCGAGGGAAACCTGTGCTGGCTGCTGATTGGTCGCTGGGGTCAGCTGACTAGGCTCAGCCAATCAGGGGCTGCCCCTCAGCCCTAGCCTCCTGATTGGTGGGTGGTGTCACCTGACCAGGGCTGACCAATCAGAGCGAGGGATTCCTAGGCCGGCTGCTGATTGGTCGCTGGGGTCAGCTGACTAGGCTCAGCCAATCAGGGGCTGCCCCTCAGCCCTAGCCTCCTGATTGCTTTGTATTATTATTTATGAATTATGAATTATGATTTATGAATTATGAATTAATATTAAATTGTTAAACGAATCCTTAATAAATGCCGCTTGTATTTACGGGCATCATTACTGGTGTGGGAACGAGCCGGCAGTGGCCAGAATCAAACTCACGAGCAACGGGGTGGAAGTCGAACACCTTAACCACAACTCTAAGCCAGAGATACTGAGAGGCACCCGTCTCAGTAGCATATTGGTTTAGGTGTTACGTGATTTTAGTTTAGCTTTAGGTGATTCCCTGAGGCTTATTTTTTACGTCACCACGTAGACCAAAATTTAAGCCATATTGTCTCTGCCCCTACAAGCTACCATTCTTTAGTTTATTTAGAAGTCAGGCCAGCTGGAGGACTGTATTGTATAAAAGGGATTTGGGTCACTCTGTCAGCATTAGCCATTTTCCCCACATTTGAATATTTATATCATCATTCACAGGCCGTACAAAATCATCAACTTAAAAATTACCCCTGCATTGTATAGTTATCCCACCATACATCCCCACATTGTGTATTGATTTATGTGATGACCCTCAGCCACCCCTACATGTAAATGAATGCCCCATTGCCCCCCACACCCTTGTGTATTGTCCTCATCCATTTTCTTTGAGAAATCCAGGTGCTGTGGTTGCACATTTCCTTTCACTGTAACTCATCTAGTACTCATAGTTTCCTCAGAGAATTGTGTTGCTTCTTTACATGTAGAGATGTAGAGATACTGAGCCAAGACAGGCTTATCTTAGTCAAGCAGCAGCTGCCCCTCAGCCCTAGCATCCTGATTGGTAGGTGGTGTCACCTGACCAGGGCTGACCAATCAGAGCGAGGTGGACCTGGGCCGGCTGCTGATTGGTTGCTGGAGTCAGCTGACTAGGCTCAGCCAATCAGGGGCTGCCTCTCAGCCCTAGCCTCCTGATTGGTAGGTGGTGTCACCTGACCAGGGCTGACCAATCAGAGCGAGGTGAACCTGGGCCGGCTGCTGATTGGTTGCTGGAGTCAGCTGACTAGGCTAAGCCAATCAGGGGATGCCCCTCAGCCCTAGCGTCCTGATTGGTGGGTGTTGCCACCTGACCAGGGCTGACCAATCAGAGCGAGGGAAAACTGGGCCGGCTGCTGATTGGTCGCTGGGGTCAGCTGACTAGGCTCAGCCAATCAGGGGCTGCCCCTCAGCCCTAGCTTCCTGATTGGTGGGTGGTGTCACCTGACCAGGGCTGACCAATCAAAGCGAGGGAAACCTGGCCTGGCTGCTGATTGGTCGCTGGGGTCAGCTGACTAGGCTCAGCCAATCAGGGGCTGCCCCTCAGCCCTAGCCTCCTGATTGGTGGGTGGTGTCACCTGACCAGGGCTGACCAATCAGAGCGAGGGATTTCTAGGCCGGCTGCTGATTGGTCGCTGGGATCAGCTGACTAGGCTCAGCCAATCAGGGCCTGCCCCTCAGCCCTAGCCTCCTGATTGGTGGGTGGTGTCACCTGACCAGGGCTGACCAATCAGAGCGAGGGATTTCTAGGCCGGCTGCTGATTGGTCGCTGGGATCAGCTGACTAGGCTCAGCCAATCAGGGGCTGCCCCTCAGCCCTAGCCTCCTGATTGGTGGGTGGTGTCACCTGACCAGGGCTGACCAATCAGAGCGAGGGATTTCTAGGCCGGCTGCTGATTGGTCGCTGGAGTCAGCTGACTAGGCTCAGCCAATCAGGGGCTGCCCCTCAGCCCTAGCCTCCTGATTGGTGGGTGGTGTCACCTGACCAGGGCTGACCAATCAGAGCGAGGGATTCCTAGGCCGGGTGCTGATTGGTCGCTGGGGTCAGCTGACTAGGCTCAGCCAATCAGGGGCTGCCCCTCAGCCCTAGCGTCCTGATTGGTGGGTGTTGTCACCTGACCAGGGCTGACCAATCAGAGCGAGGGAAACCTGGGCCGGCTGCTGATTGGTCGCTGGGGTCAGCTGACTAGGCTCAGCCAATCAGGGGCTGCCCCTCAGCCCTAGCCTCCTGATTGGTGGGTGGTGTCACCTGACCAGGGCTGACCAATCAGAGCGAGGGAAACCTGTGCTGGCTGCTGATTGGTCGCTGGGGTCAGCTGACTAGGCTCAGCCAATCAGGGGCTGCCCCTCAGCCCTAGCCTCCTGATTGGTGGGTGGTGTCACCTGACCAGGGCTGACCAATCAGAGCGAGGGATTCCTAGGCCGGCTGCTGATTGGTCGCTGGGGTCAGCTGACTAGGCTCAGCCAATCAGGGGCTGCCCCTCAGCCCTAGCCTCCTGATTGCTTTGTATTATTATTTATGAATTATGAATTATGATTTATGAATTAATATTAAATTGTTAAATGAATCCTTAATAAATGCTGCTTGTATTTACGGGCATCATTACTGGCGTGGGAACGAGCCGGCAGTGGCCAGAATCAAACTCACGAGCAACTAGGTGGAAGTCGAACACCTTAACCACAACTCTAAGCCAGAGATACTGAGAGGCACCCGTCTCAGTAGCATATTGGTTTAGGTGTTACGTGATTTTAGTTTAGCTTTAGGTGATTCCCTGAGGCTTATTTTTTACGTCACCACGTAGACCAAAATTTAAGCCATATTGTCTCTGCCCCTACAAGCTACCATTCTTTAGTTTATTTAGAAGTCAGGCCAGCTGGAGGACTGTATTGTATAAAGGACTGATTTTCCAAGCTTTGCCATCCAGTCTCTGTAGCCTAATGGCTAAGGTGTCGTGCTTGGTACCTTGACGCCCTGAGTTCAATTCCCCTAGGCTTCAACTGTGTCTGTTTTGGTTTTTAAGTAAGCACATAGACCAAAACATAAGCCATTTTGTCTTTGCCCTTGCAAGCCACCCTTCTTTAGTTTATTTAGTACATTTGTTTGGGAGTCAGGCTAGTTAAAGGGCTGTAAAAACGAAAAGATTGAAAACAGGGCCTTATACCTGTTCTCTGTGGTGCAATGGTAGAGATGTTGAATTTAGTTTTTGAGGTTTTGGGTTTAATTCACTCCAATTGATTTATTTGGTGTGTTTGTTTGGGAGGAAGGCACGCTACAAGATTGCAATGAGGTCAAAAACCAATGGATTGTTTGCAGGGGACAGGTTTGCTAGTGTCTGTAGTGTATATGCTACCCTTCTTTCGTTTATTAATTGTGTTTGTGAGGGAGACAAGCTAGGTGCCACTCCCATATGACTATGTAGAGTAATGGTTAAGGAGCTGAACCCCAGTGCTTAAGGTCCAGGGTTCAATCCCCTTGTGCTCCATCTGAACTCTCTCTCAGCTCTCTTCTACATTTTTTTTGTTTGGTGAGGGAGAAAAAAGCTATTGTTAGCAACCAGGTAGACCAAAACACAAGCCACCCAGTTCATGCATTTAAATTGAATGATTTACTCAAAGGGATTTGGGTCACTCTGTCAGCATTAGCCATTTTCCCCACATTTGAATATTTATATCATCATTCACAGGCCGTATAAAATCATCAACTTAAAAATTACCCCTGCATTGTATAGTTATCCCACCATACATCCCCACATTGTGTATTGATTTATGTGATGACCCTCAGCCACCCCTACATGTAAATGAATGCCCCATTGCCCCCCACACCCTTGTGTATTGTCCTCATTCATTTTCTTTGAGAAATCCAGGTGCTGTGGTTGCACATTTCCTTTCACTGTAACTCATCTAGTACTCATAGTTTCCTCAGAGAATTGTGTTGCTTCTTTACATGTAGAGATGTAGAGATACTGAGCCAAGACAGGCTTATCTTAGTCAAGCAGCAGCTGCCCCTCAGCCCTAGCATCCTGATTGGTAGGTGGTGTCACCTGACCAGGGCTGACCAATCAGAGCGAGGTGGACCTGGGCCGGCTGCTGATTGGTTGCTGGAGTCAGCTGACTAGGCTCAGCCAATCAGGGGCTGCCTCTCAGCCCTAGCCTCCTGATTGGTAGGTGGTGTCACCTGACCAGGGCTGACCAATCAGAGCGAGGTGAACCTGGGCCGGCTGCTGTTTGGTTGCTGGAGTCAGCTGACTAGGCTCAGCCAATCAGGGGCTGCCTCTCAGCCCTAGCCTCCTGATTGGTAGGTGGTGTCACCTGACCAGGGCTGACCAATCAGAGCGAGGTGAACCTGGGCCGGCTGCTGATTGGTTGCTGGAGTCAGCTGACTAGGCTAAGCCAATCAGGGGATGCCCCTCAGCCCTAGCGTCCTGATTGGTGGGTGTTGCCACCTGACCAGGGCTGACCAATCAGAGCGAGGGAAAACTGGGCCGGCTGCTGATTGGTCGCTGGGGTCAGCTGACTAGGCTCAGCCAATCAGGGGCTGCCCCTCAGCCCTAGCTTCCTGATTGGTGGGTGGTGTCACCTGACCAGGGCTGACCAATCAAAGCGAGGGAAACCTGGCCTGGCTGCTGATTGGTCGCTGGGGTCAGCTGACTAGGCTCAGCCAATCAGGGGCTGCCCCTCAGCCCTAGCCTCCTGATTGGTGGGTGGTGTCACCTGACCAGGGCTGACCAATCAGAGCGAGGGATTTCTAGGCCGGCTGCTGATTGGTCGCTGGGATCAGCTGACTAGGCTCAGCCAATCAGGGCCTGCCCCTCAGCCCTAGCCTCCTGATTGGTGGGTGGTGTCACCTGACCAGGGCTGACCAATCAGAGCGAGGGATTTCTAGGCCGGCTGCTGATTGGTCGCTGGGATCAGCTGACTAGGCTCAGCCAATCAGGGGCTGCCCCTCAGCCCTAGCCTCCTGATTGGTGGGTGGTGTCACCTGACCAGGGCTGACCAATCAGAGCGAGGGATTCCTAGGCCGGGTGCTGATTGGTCGCTGGGGTCAGCTGACTAGGCTCAGCCAATCAGGGGCTGCCCCTCAGCCCTAGCCTCCTGATTGGTGGGTGGTGTCACCTGACCAGGGCTGACCAATCAGAGCGAAGGATTCCTGGGCCGGCTGCTGATTGGTCGCTGGGATCAGCTGACTAGGCTCAGCCAATCAGGGGCTGCCCCTCAGCCCTAGCCTCCTGATTGGTGGGTGGTGTCACCTGACCAGGGCTGACCAATCAGAGCGAGGGATTCCTAGGCCGGCTGCTGATTGGTCGCTGGGGTCAGCTGACTAGGCTCAGCCAATCAGGGGCTGCCCCTCAGCCCTAGCGTCCTGATTGGTGGGTGTTGTCACCTGACCAGGGCTGACCAATCAGAGCGAGGGAAACCTGGGCCGGCTGCTGATTGGTCGCTGGGGTCAGCTGACTAGGCTCAGCCAATCAGGGGCTGCCCCTCAGCCCTAGCCTCCTGATTGGTGGGTGGTGTCACCTGACCAGGGCTGACCAATCAGAGCGAGGGATTTCTAGGCCGGCTGCTGATTGGTCGCTGGGATCAGCTGACTAGGCTCAGCCAATCAGGGGCTGCCCCTCAGCCCTAGCCTCCTGATTGGTGGGTGGTGTCACCTGACCAGGGCTGACCAATCAGAGCGAGGAATTTCTAGGCCGGCTGCTGATTGGTCGCTGGAGTCAGCTGACTAGGCTCAGCCAATCAGGGGCTGCCCCTCAGCCCTAGCCTCCTGATTGCTTTGTATTATTATTTATGAATTATGAATTATGATTTATGAATTATGAATTAATATTAAATTGTTAAACGAATCCTTAATAAATGCCGCTTGTATTTACGGGCATCACGGGCGACATTACTGGTGTGGGAAGGAGCCGGCAGTAGCCAGAATCAAACTCACGAGCAACGGGGTGGAAGTCGAACACCTTAACCACAACTCTAAGCCAGAGATACTGAGAGGCACCCGTCTCAGTAGCATATTGGTTTAGGTGTTACGTGATTTTAGTTTAGCTTTAGGTGATTCCCTGAGGCTTATTTTTTACGTCACCACGTAGACCAAAATTTAAGCCATATTGTCTCTGCCCCTACAAGCTACCATTCTTTAGTTTATTTAGAAGTCAGGCCAGCTGGAGGACTGTATTGTATAAAGGACTGATTTTCCATGCTTTTCCATGCTTTGCCATCCAGTCTCTGTAGCCTAATGGCTAAGGTGTCGTGCTTGATACCTTGACGCCCTGAGTTCAATTCCCCTAGGCTTCAACTGTGTCTGTTTTGGTTTTTAAGTAAGCACATAGACCAAAACATAAGCCATTTTGTCTTTGCCCTTGCAAGCCACCCTTCTTTAGTTTATTTAGTACATTTGTTTGGGAGTCAGGCTAGTTAAAGGGCTGTAAAAACGAAAAGATTGAAAACAGGGCCTTATACCTGTTCTCTGTGGTGCAATGGTAGAGATGTTGAATTTAGTTTTTGAGGTTTTGGGTTTAATTCACTCCAATTGATTTATTTGGTGTGTTTGTTTGGGAGGAAGGCACGCTACAAGATTGCAATGAGGTCAAAAACCAATGGATTGTTTGCAGGGGACAGGTTTGCTAGTGTCTGTAGTGTATATGCTACCCTTCTTTCGTTTATTAATTGTGTTTGTGAGGGAGACAAGCTAGGTGCCACTCCCATATGACTATGTAGAGTAATGGTTAAGGAGCTGAACCCCAGTGCTTAAGGTCCAGGGTTCAATTCCCTTGTGCTCCATCTGAACTCTCTCTCAGCTCTCTTCTACATTTTTTTTGTTTGGTGAGGGAGAAAAAAGCTATTGTTAGCAACCAGGTAGACCAAAACACAAGCCACCCAGTTCATGCATTTAAATTGAATGATTTACTCAAAGGGATTTGGGTCACTCTGTCAGCATTAGCCATTTTCCCCACATTTGAATATTTATATCATCATTCACAGGCCGTATAAAATCATCAACTTAAAAATTACCCCTGCATTGTATAGTTATCCCACCATACATCCCCACATTGTGTATTGATTTATGTGATGACCCTCAGCCACCCCTACATGTAAATGAATGCCCCATTGCCCCCCACACCCTTGTGTATTGTCCTCATTCATTTTCTTTGAGAAATCCAGGTGCTGTGGTTGCACATTTCCTTTCACTGTAACTCATCTAGTACTCATAGTTTCCTCAGAGAATTGTGTTGCTTCTTTACATGTAGAGATGTAGAGATACTGAGCCAAGACAGGCTTATCTTAGTCAAGCAGCAGCTGCCCCTCAGCCCTAGCATCCTGATTGGTAGGTGGTGTCACCTGACCAGGGCTGACCAATCAGAGCGAGGTGGACCTGGGCCGGCTGCTGATTGGTTGCTGGAGTCAGCTGACTAGGCTCAGCCAATCAGGGGCTGCCTCTCAGCCCTAGCCTCCTGATTGGTAGGTGGTGTCACCTGACCAGGGCTGACCAATCAGAGCGAGGTGAACCTGGGCCGGCTGCTGATTGGTCGCTGGAGTCAGCTGACTAGGCTAAGCCAATCAGGGGATGCCCCTCAGCCCTAGCGTCCTGATTGGTGGGTGTTGCCACCTGACCAGGGCTGACCAATCAGAGCGAGGGATTTCTAGGACGGCTGCTGATTGGTCGCTGGAGTCAGCTGACTAGGCTCAGCCAATCAGGGGCTGCCCCTCAGCCCTAGCCTCCTGATTGGTGGGTGGTGTCACCTGACCAGGGCTGACCAATCAGAGCGAGGGAAACCTGGGCCGGCTGCTGATTGGTCGCTGGGGTCAGCTGACTAGGCTCAGCCAATCAGGGGCTGCCCCTCAGCCCTAGCCTCCTGATTGGTGGGTGGTGTCACCTGACCAGGGCTGACCAATCAGAGCGAGGGATTCCTAGGCCGGCTGCTGATTGGTCGCTGGGGTCAGCTGACTAGGCTCAGCCAATCAGGGGCTGCCCCTCAGCCCTAGCGTCCTGATTGGTGGGTGTTGTCACCTGACCAGGGCTGACCAATCAGAGCGAGGGAAACCTGGGCCGGCTGCTGATTGGTCGCTGGGGTCAGCTGACTAGGCTCAGCCAATCAGGGGCTGCCCCTCAGCCCTAGCCTCCTGATTGGTGGGTGGTGTCACCTGACCAGGGCTGACCAATCAGAGCGAGGGAAACCTGTGCTGGCTGCTGATTGGTCGCTGGGGTCAGCTGACTAGGCTCAGCCAATCAGGGGCTGCCCCTCAGCCCTAGCCTCCTGATTGGTGGGTGGTGTCACTTGACCAGGGCTGACCAATCAGAGCGAGGGATTCCTAGGCCGGCTGCTGATTGGTCGCTGGGGTCAGCTGACTAGGCTCAGCCAATCAGGGGCTGCCCCTCAGCCCTAGCCTCCTGATTGCTTTGTATTATTATTTATGAATTATGAATTATGAATTATGAATTAATATTAAATTGTTAAACGAATCCTTAATAAATGCCGCTTGTATTTACGGGCATCATTACTGGTGTGGGAACGAGCCGGCAGTGGCCAGAATCAAACTCACGAGCAACGGGGTGGAAGTCGAACACCTTAACCACAACTCTAAGCCAGAGATACTGAGAGGCACCCGTCTCAGTAGCATATTGGTTTAGGTGTTACGTGATTTTAGTTTAGCTTTAGGTGATTCCCTGAGGCTTATTTTTTACGTCACCACATAGACCAAAATTTAAGCCATATTGTCTCTGCCCCTACAAGCTACCATTCTTTAGTTTATTTAGAAGTCAGGCCAGCTGGAGGACTGTATTGTATAAAGGACTGATTTTCCAAGCTTTGCCATCCAGTCTCTGTAGCCTAATGGCTAAGGTGTCGTGCTTGGTACCTTGAAGCCCTGAGTTCAATTCCCCTAGGCTTCAACTGTGTCTGTTTTGGTTTTTAAGTAAGCACATAGACCAAAACATAAGCCATTTTGTCTTTGCCCTTGCAAGCCACCCTTCTTTAGTTTATTTAGTACATTTGTTTGGGAGTCAGGCTAGTTAAAGGGCTGTAAAAACGAAAAGATTGAAAACAGGGCCTTATACCTGTTCTCTGTGGTGCAATGGTAGAGATGTTGAATTTAGTTTTTGAGGTTTTGGGTTTAATTCACTCCAATTGATTTATTTGGTGTGTTTGTTTGGGAGGAAGGCACGCTACAAGATTGCAATGAGGTCAAAAACCAATGGATTGTTTGCAGGGGACAGGTTTGCTAGTGTCTGTAGTGTATATGCTACCCTTCTTTCGTTTATTAATTGTGTTTGTGAGGGAGACAAGCTAGGTGCCACCCCCATATGACTATGTAGAGTAATGGTTAAGGAGCTGAACCCCAGTGCTTAAGGTCCAGGGTTCAATTCCCTTGTGCTCCATCTGAACTTTCTCTCAGCTCTCTTCTACATTTTTTTTGTTTGGTGAGGGAGAAAAAAGCTATTGTTAGCAACCAGGTAGACCAAAACACAAGCCACCCAGTTCATGCATTTAAATTGAATGATTTACTCAAAGGGATTTGGGTCACTCTGTCAGCATTAGCCATTTTCCCCACATTTGAATATTTATATCATCATTCACAGGCCGTACAAAATCATCAACTTAAAAATTACCCCTGCATTGTATAGTTATCCCACCATACATGCCCACCTTGTGTATTGATTTATGTGATGACCCTCAGCCACCCCTACATGTAAATGAATGCCCCATTGCCCCCCACACCCTTGTGTATTGTCCTCATCCATTTTCTTTGAGAAATCCAGGTGCTGTGGTTGCACATTTCCTTTCACTGTAACTCATCTAGTACTCATAGTTTCCTCAGAGAATTGTGTTGCTTCTTTACATGTAGAGATGTAGAGATACTGAGCCAAGACAGGCTTATCTTAGTCAAGCAGCAGCTGCCCCTCAACCCTAGCATCCTGATTGGTAGGTGGTGTCACCTGACCAGGGCTGACCAATCAGAGCGAGGTGGACCTGGGCCGGCTGCTGATTGGTTGCTGGAGTCAGCTGACTAGGCTCAGCCAATCAGGGGCTGCCTCTCAGCCCTAGCCTCCTGATTGGTAGGTGGTGTCACCTGACCAGGGCTGACCAATCAGAGCGAGGTGAACCTGGGCCGGCTGCTGATTGGTCGCTGGAGTCAGCTGACTAGGCTAAGCCAATCAGGGGATGCCCCTCAGCCCTAGCGTCCTGATTGGTGGGTGTTGCCACCTGACCAGGGCTGACCAATCAGAGCGAGGGATTTCTAGGACGGCTGCTGATTGGTCGCTGGAGTCAGCTGACTAGGCTCAGCCAATCAGGGGCTGCCCCTCAGCCCTAGCCTCCTGATTGGTGGGTGGTGTCACCTGACCAGGGCTGACCAATCAGAGCGAGGGAAACCTGGGCCGGCTGCTGATTGGTCGCTGGGGTCAGCTGACTAGGCTCAGCCAATCAGGGGCTGCCCCTCAGCCCTAGCCTCCTGATTGGTGGGTGGTGTCACCTGACCAGGGCTGACCAATCAGAGCGAAGGATTCCTGGGCCGGCTGCTGATTGGTCGCTGGGATCAGCTGACTAGGCTCAGCCAATCAGGGGCTGCCCCTCAGCCCTAGCCTCCTGATTGGTGGGTGGTGTCACCTGACCAGGGCTGACCAATCAGAGCGAGGGATTTCTAGGCCGGCTGCTGATTGGTCGCTGGAGTCAGCTGACTAGGCTCAGCCAATCAGGGGCTGCCCCTCAGCCCTAGCCTCCTGATTGGTGGGTGGTGTCACCTGACCAGGGCTGACCAATCAGAGCGAGGGATTCCTAGGCCGGCTGCTGATTGGTCGCTGGGGTCAGCTGACTAGGCTCAGCCAATCAGGGGCTGCCCCTCAGCCCTAGCTGAGGGCTAGGGCTGAGCAATCACCTGACCAGGGCTGACCAATCAGAGCGAGGGAAACCTGGGCCGGCTGCTGATTGGTCGCTGGGGTCAGCTGACTAGGCTCAGCCAATCAGGGGCTGCCCCTCAGCCCTAGCCTCCTGATTGGTGGGTGGTGTCACCTGACCAGGGCTGACCAATCAGAGCGAGGGAAACCTGTGCTGGCTGCTGATTGGTCGCTGGGGTCAGCTGACTAGGCTCAGCCAATCAGGGGCTGCCCCTCAGCCCTAGCCTCCTGATTGCTTTGTATTATTATTTATGAATTATGAATTATGATTTATGAATTATGAATTAATATTAAATATTAAACTTAAAAATTACCCCTGCATTGTATAGTTATCCCACCATACATCCCCACATTGTGTATTGATTTATGTGATGACCCTCAGCCACCCCTACATGTAAATGAATGCCCCATTGCCCCCCACACCCTTGTGTATTGTCCTCATCCATTTTCTTTGAGAAATCCAGGTGCTGTGGTTGCACATTTCCTTTCACTGTAACTCATCTAGTACTCATAGTTTCCTCAGAGAATTGTGTTGCTTCTTTACATGTAGAGATGTAGAGATACTGAGCCAAGACAGGCTTATCTTAGTCAAGCAGCAGCTGCCCCTCAGCCCTAGCATCCTGATTGGTAGGTGGTGTCACCTGACCAGGGCTGACCAATCAGAGCGAGGTGGACCTGGGCCGGCTGCTGATTGGTTGCTGGAGTCAGCTGACTAGGCTCAGCCAATCAGGGGCTGCCTCTCAGCCCTAGCCTCCTGATTGGTAGGTGGTGTCACCTGAGCGAGGGATTTCTAGGCCGGCTGCTGATTGGTCGCTGGGATCAGCTGACTAGGCTCAGCCAATCAGGGGCTGCCCCTCAGCCCTAGCCTCCTGATTGGTGGGTGGTGTCACCTGACCAGGGCTGACCAATCAGAGCGAGGGATTTCTAGGCCGGCTGCTGATTGGTCGCTGGGATCAGCTGACTAGGCTCAGCCAATCAGGGGCTGCCCCTCAGCCCTAGCCTCCTGATTGGTGGGTGGTGTCACCTGACCAGGGCTGACCAATCAGAGCGAGGGATTTCTAGGCCGGCTGCTGATTGGTCGCTGGAGTCAGCTGACTAGGCTCAGCCAATCAGGGGCTGCCCCTCAGCCCTAGCGTCCTGATTGGTGGGTGTTGTCACCTGACCAGGGCTGACCAATCAGAGCGAGGGAAACCTGGGCCGGCTGCTGATTGGTCGCTGGGGTCAGCTGACTAGGCTCAGCCAATCAGGGGCTGCCCCTCAGCCCTAGCCTCCTGATTGGTGGGTGGTGTCACCTGACCAGGGCTGACCAATCAGAGCGAGGGATTCCTAGGCCGGCTGCTGATTGGTCGCTGGGGTCAGCTGACTAGGCTCAGCCAATCAGGGGCTGCCCCTCAGCCCTAGCCTCCTGATTGGTGGGTGGTGTCACCTGACCAGGGCTGACCAATCAGAGCGAGGGATTTCTAGGCCGGCTGCTGATTGGTCGCTGGGATCAGCTGACTAGGCTCAGCCAATCAGGGGCTGCCCCTCAGCCCTAGCCTCCTGATTGGTGGGTGGTGTCACCTGACCAGGGCTGACCAATCAGAGCGAGGGATTCCTAGGCCGGGTGCTGATTGGTCGCTGGGGTCAGCTGACTAGGCTCAGCCAATCAGGGGCTGCCCCTCAGCCCTAGCGTCCTGATTGGTGGGTGTTGTCACCTGACCAGGGCTGACCAATCAGAGCGAGGGAAACCTGGGCCGGCTGCTGATTGGTCGCTGGGGTCAGCTGACTAGGCTCAGCCAATCAGGGGCTGCCCCTCAGCCCTAGCCTCCTGATTGGTGGGTGGTGTCACCTGACCAGGGCTGACCAATCAGAGCGAGGGATTCCTAGGCCGGCTGCTGATTGGTCGCTGGGGTCAGCTGACTAGGCTCAGCCAATCAGGGGCTGCCCCTCAGCCCTAGCCTCCTGATTGGTGGGTGGTGTCACCTGACCAGGGCTGACCAATCAGAGCGAGGGATTTCTAGGCCGGCTGCTGATTGGTCGCTGGGATCAGCTGACTAGGCTCAGCCAATCAGGGGCTGCCCCTCAGCCCTAGCCTCCTGATTGGTGGGTGGTGTCACCTGACCAGGGCTGACCAATCAGAGCGAGGGATACCTGGGCCGGCTGCTGATTGGTCGCTGGGGTCAGCTGACTAGGCTCAGCCAATCAGGGGCTGCCCCTCAGCCCTAGCCTCCTGATTGGTGGGTGGTGTCACCTGACCAGGGCTGACCAATCAGAGCGAGGGAAACCTGTGCTGGCTGCTGATTGGTCGCTGGGGTCAGCTGACTAGGCTCAGCCAATCAGGGGCTGCCCCTCAGCCCTAGCCTCCTGATTGCTTTGTATTATTATTTATGAATTATGAATTATGATTTATGAATTATGAATTAATATTAAATTGTTAAACGAATCCTTAATAAATGCCGCTTGTATTTACGGGCATCACGGGCGACATTACTGGTGTGGGAAGGAGCCGGCAGTAGCCAGAATCAAACTCACGAGCAACGGGGTGGAAGTCGAACACCTTAACCACAACTCTAAGCCAGAGATACTGAGAGGCACCCGTCTCAGTAGCATATTGGTTTAGGTGTTACGTGATTTTAGTTTAGCTTTAGGTGATTCCCTGAGGCTTATTTTTTACGTCACCACGTAGACCAAAATTTAAGCCATATTGTCTCTGCCCCTACAAGCTACCATTCTTTAGTTTATTTAGAAGTCAGGCCAGCTGGAGGACTGTATTGTATAAAGGACTGATTTTCCATGCTTTGCCATCCAGTCTCTGTAGCCTAATGGCTAAGGTGTCGTGCTTGGTACCTTGACGCCCTGAGTTCAATTCCCCTAGGCTTCAACTGTGTCTGTTTTGGTTTTTAAGTAAGCACATAGACCAAAACATAAGCCATTTTGTCTTTGCCCTTGCAAGCCACCCTTCTTTAGTTTATTTAGTACATTTGTTTGGGAGTCAGGCTAGTTAAAGGGCTGTAAAAACGAAAAGATTGAAAACAGGGCCTTATACCTGTTCTCTGTGGTGCAATGGTAGAGATGTTGAATTTAGTTTTTGAGGTTTTGGGTTTAATTCACTCCAATTCATTTATTTGGTGTGTTTGTTTGGGAGGAAGGCACGCTACAAGATTGCAATGAGGTCAAAAACCAATGGATTGTTTGCAGGGGACAGGTTTGCTAGTGTCTGTAGTGTATATGCTACCCTTCTTTCGTTTATTAATTGTGTTTGTGAGGGAGACAAGCTAGGTGCCACTCCCATATGACTATGTAGAGTAATGGTTAAGGAACTGAACCCCAGTGCTTAAGGTCCAGGGTTCAATTCCCTTGTGCTCCATCTGAACTTTCTCTCAGCTCTCTTCTACATTTTTTTTGTTTGGTGAGGGAGAAAAAAGCTATTGTTAGCAACCAGGTAGACCAAAACACAAGCCACCCAGTTCATGCATTTAAATTGAATGATTTACTCAAAGGGATTTGGGTCACTCTGTCAGCATTAGCCATTTTCCCCACATTTGAATATTTATATCATCATTCACAGGCCGTACAAAATCATCAACTTAAAAATTACCCCTGCATTGTATAGTTATCCCACCATACATCCCCACATTGTGTATTGATTTATGTGATGACCCTCAGCCACCCCTACATGTAAATGAATGCCCCATTGCCCCCCACACCCTTGTGTATTGTCCTCATCCATTTTCTTTGAGAAATCCAGGTGCTGTGGTTGCACATTTCCTTTCACTGTAACTCATCTAGTACTCATAGTTTCCTCAGAGAATTGTGTTGCTTCTTTACATGTAGAGATGTAGAGATACTGAGCCAAGACAGGCTTATCTTAGTCAAGCAGCAGCTGCCCCTCAGCCCTAGCATCCTGATTGGTAGGTGGTGTCACCTGACCAGGGCTGACCAATCAGAGCGAGGTGGACCTGGGCCGGCTGCTGATTGGTTGCTGGAGTCAGCTGACTAGGCTCAGCCAATCAGGGGCTGCCTCTCAGCCCTAGCCTCCTGATTGGTAGGTGGTGTCACCTGACCAGGGCTGACCAATCAGAGCGAGGTGAACCTATGCCGGCTGCTGATTGGTCGCTGGAGTCAGCTGACTAGGCTAAGCCAATCAGGGGATGCCCCTCAGCCCTAGCGTCCTGATTGGTGGGTGTTGCCACCTGATCAGGGCTGACCAATCAGAGCGAGGGAAACCTGGGCCGGCTGCTGATTGGTCGCTGGGGTCAGCTGACTAGGCTCAGCCAATCAGGGGCTGCCCCTCAGCCCTAGCTTCCTGATTGGTGGGTGGTGTCACCTGACCAGGGCTGACCAATCAAAGCGAGGGAAACCTGGCCTGGCTGCTGATTGGTCGCTGGGGTCAGCTGACTAGGCTCAGCCAATCAGGGGCTGCCCCTCAGCCCTAGCCTCCTGATTGGTGGGTGGTGTCACCTGACCAGGGCTGACCAATCAGAGCGAGGGATTTCTAGGCCGGCTGCTGATTGGTCGCTGGGATCAGCTGACTAGGCTCAGCCAATCAGGGCCTGCCCCTCAGCCCTAGCCTCCTGATTGGTGGGTGGTGTCACCTGACCAGGGCTGACCAATCAGAGCGAGGGATTTCTAGGCCGGCTGCTGATTGGTCGCTGGAGTCAGCTGACTAGGCTCAGCCAATCAGGGGCTGCCCCTCAGCCCTAGCCTCCTGATTGGTGGGTGGTGTCACCTGACCAGGGCTGACCAATCAGAGCGAGGGATTCCTAGGCCGGGTGCTGATTGGTCGCTGGGGTCAGCTGACTAGGCTCAGCCAATCAGGGGCTGCCCCTCAGCCCTAGCGTCCTGATTGGTGGGTGTTGTCACCTGACCAGGGCTTACCAATCAGAGCGAGGGAAACCTGGGCCGGCTGCTGATTGGTCGCTGGGGTCAGCTGACTAGGCTCAGCCAATCAGGGGCTGCCCCTCAGCCCTAGCCTCCTGATTGGTGGGTGGTGTCACCTGACCAGGGCTGACCAATCAGAGCGAGGGATTCCTAGGCCGGCTGCTGATTGGTCGCTGGGGTCAGCTGACTAGGCTCAGCCAATCAGGGGCTGCCCCTCAGCCCTAGCCTCCTGATTGGTGGGTGGTGTCACCTGACCAGGGCTGACCAATCAGAGCGAGGGATTTCTAGGCCGGCTGCTGATTGGTCGCTGGGGTCAGCTGACTAGGCTCAGCCAATCAGGGGCTGCCCCTCAGCCCTAGCCTCCTGATTGGTGGGTGTTGTCACCTGACCAGGGCTGACCAATCAGAGCGAGGGATTCCTAGGCCGGCTGCTGATTGGTCGCTGGGGTCAGCTGACTAGGCTCAGCCAATCAGGGGCTGCCCCTCAGCCCTAGCCTCTTGATTGGTGGGTGGTGTCACCTGACCAGGGCTGACCAATCAGAGCGAGGGATTTCTAGGCCGGCTGCTGATTGGTCGCTGGGATCAGCTGACTAGGCTCAGCCAATCAGGGGCTGCCCCTCAGCCCTAGCTTCCTGATTGGTGGGTGGTGTCACCTGACCAGGGCTGACCAATCAGAGCGAGGGATTTCTAGGCCGGCTGCTGATTGGTCGCTGGAGTCAGCTGACTAGGCTCAGCCAATCAGGGGCTGCCCCTCAGCCCTAGCCTCCTGATTGGTGGGTGGTGTCACCTGACCAGGGCTGACCAATCAGAGCGAGGGATTCCTAGGCCGGCTGCTGATTGGTCGCTGGGGTCAGCTGATTAGGGCCCCTCAGCCCTAGCCTCCTGATTGCTTTGTATTATTATTTATGAATTATGAATTATGATTTATGAATTATGAATTAATATTAAATTGTTAAACGAATCCTTAATAAATGCCGCTTGTATTTACGGGCATCATTACTGGTGTGGGAAGGAGCCGGCAGTAGCCAGAATCAAACTCACGAGCAACGGGGTGGAAGTCGAACACCTTAACCACAACTCTAAGCCAGAGATACTGAGAGGCACCCGTCTCAGTAGCATATTGGTTTAGGTGTTACGTGATTTTAGTTTAGCTTTAGGTGATTCCCTGAGGCTTATTTTTTACGTCACCACGTAGACCAAAATTTAAGCCATATTGTCTCTGCCCCTACAAGCTACCATTCTTTAGTTTATTTAGAAGTCAGGCCAGCTGGAGGACTGTATTGTATAAAGGACTGATTTTCCATGCTTTGCCATCCAGTCTCTGTAGCCTAATGGCTAAGGTGTCGTGCTTGGTACCTTGACGCCCTGAGTTCAATTCCCCTAGGCTTCAACTGTGTCTGTTTTGGTTTTTAAGTAAGCACATAGACCAAAACATAAGCCATTTTGTCTTTGCCCTTGCAAGCCACCCTTCTTTAGTTTATTTAGTACATTTGTTTGGGAGTCAGGCTAGTTAAAGGGCTGTAAAAACGAAAAGATTGAAAACAGGGCCTTATACCTGTTCTCTGTGGTGCAATGGTAGAGATGTTGAATTTAGTTTTTGAGGTTTTGGGTTTAATTCACTCCAATTGATTTATTTGGTGTGTTTGTTTGGGAGGAAGGCACGCTACAAGATTGCAATGAGGTCAAAAACCAATGGATTGTTTGCAGGGGACAGGTTTGCTAGTGTCTGTAGTGTATATGCTACCCTTCTTTCGTTTATTAATTGTGTTTGTGAGGGAGACAAGCTAGGTGCCCCTCCTATATGACTATGTAGAGTAATGGTTAAGGAGCTGAACCCCAGTGCTTAAGGTCCAGGGTTCAATTCCCTTGTGCTCCATCTGAACTTTCTCTCAGCTCTCTTCTACATTTTTTTGTTTGGTGAGGGAGAAAAAAGCTATTGTTAGCAACCAGGTAGACCAAAACACAAGCCACCCAGTTCATGCATTTAAATTGAATGATTTACTCAAAGGGATTTGGGTCACTCTGTCAGCATTAGCCATTTTCCCCACATTTGAATATTTATATCATCATTCACAGGCCGTATAAAATCATCAACTTAAAAATTACCCCTGCATTGTATAGTTATCCCACCATACATCCCCACATTGTGTATTGATTTATGTGATGACCCTCAGCCACCCCTACATGTAAATGAATGCCCCATTGCCCCCCACACCCTTGTGTATTGTCCTCATTCATTTTCTTTGAGAAATCCAGGTGCTGTGGTTGCACATTTCCTTTCACTGTAACTCATCTAGTACTCATAGTTTCCTCAGAGAATTGTGTTGCTTCTTTACATGTAGAGATGTAGAGATACTGAGCCAAGACAGGCTTATCTTAGTCAAGCAGCAGCTGCCCCTCAACCCTAGCATCCTGATTGGTAGGTGGTGTCACCTGACCAGGGCTGACCAATCAGAGCGAGGTGGACCTGGGCCGGCTGCTGATTGGTTGCTGGAGTCAGCTGACTAGGCTCAGCCAATCAGGGGCTGCCTCTCAGCCCTAGCCTCCTGATTGGTAGGTGGTGTCACCTGACCAGGGCTGACCAATCAGAGCGAGGTGAACCTGGGCCGGCTGCTGATTGGTCGCTGGAGTCAGCTGACTAGGCTAAGCCAATCAGGGGATGCCCCTCAGCCCTAGCGTCCTGATTGGTGGGTGTTGCCACCTGACCAGGGCTGACCAATCAGAGCGAGGGATTTCTAGGACGGCTGCTGATTGGTCGCTGGAGTCAGCTGACTAGGCTCAGCCAATCAGGGGCTGCCCCTCAGCCCTAGCCTCCTGATTGGTGGGTGGTGTCACCTGACCAGGGCTGACCAATCAGAGCGAGGGAAACCTGGGCCGGCTGCTGATTGGTCGCTGGGGTCAGCTGACTAGGCTCAGCCAATCAGGGGCTGCCCCTCAGCCCTAGCCTCCTGATTGGTGGGTGGTGTCACCTGACCAGGGCTGACCAATCAGAGCGAAGGATTCCTGGGCCGGCTGCTGATTGGTCGCTGGGATCAGCTGACTAGGCTCAGCCAATCAGGGGCTGCCCCTCAGCCCTAGCCTCCTGATTGGTGGGTGGTGTCACCTGACCAGGGCTGACCAATCAGAGCGAGGGATTTCTAGGCCGGCTGCTGATTGGTCGCTGGAGTCAGCTGACTAGGCTCAGCCAATCAGGGGCTGCCCCTCAGCCCTAGCCTCCTGATTGGTGGGTGGTGTCACCTGACCAGGGCTGACCAATCAGAGCGAGGGATTCCTAGGCCGGCTGCTGATTGGTCGCTGGGGTCAGCTGACTAGGCTCAGCCAATCAGGGGCTGCCCCTCAGCCCTAGCTGAGGGCTAGGGCTGAGCAATCACCTGACCAGGGCTGACCAATCAGAGCGAGGGAAACCTGGGCCGGCTGCTGATTGGTCGCTGGGGTCAGCTGACTAGGCTCAGCCAATCAGGGGCTGCCCCTCAGCCCTAGCCTCCTGATTGGTGGGTGGTGTCACCTGACCAGGGCTGACCAATCAGAGCGAGGGAAACCTGTGCTGGCTGCTGATTGGTCGCTGGGGTCAGCTGACTAGGCTCAGCCAATCAGGGGCTGCCCCTCAGCCCTAGCCTCCTGATTGCTTTGTATTATTATTTATGAATTATGAATTATGATTTATGAATTATGAATTAATATTAAATATTAAACTTAAAAATTACCCCTGCATTGTATAGTTATCCCACCATACATCCCCACATTGTGTATTGATTTATGTGATGACCCTCAGCCACCCCTACATGTAAATGAATGCCCCATTGCCCCCCACACCCTTGTGTATTGTCCTCATCCATTTTCTTTGAGAAATCCAGGTGCTGTGGTTGCACATTTCCTTTCACTGTAACTCATCTAGTACTCATAGTTTCCTCAGAGAATTGTGTTGCTTCTTTACATGTAGAGATGTAGAGATACTGAGCCAAGACAGGCTTATCTTAGTCAAGCAGCAGCTGCCCCTCAGCCCTAGCATCCTGATTGGTAGGTGGTGTCACCTGACCAGGGCTGACCAATCAGAGCGAGGTGGACCTGGGCCGGCTGCTGATTGGTTGCTGGAGTCAGCTGACTAGGCTCAGCCAATCAGGGGCTGCCTCTCAGCCCTAGCCTCCTGATTGGTAGGTGGTGTCACCTGAGCGAGGGATTTCTAGGCCGGCTGCTGATTGGTCGCTGGGATCAGCTGACTAGGCTCAGCCAATCAGGGGCTGCCCCTCAGCCCTAGCCTCCTGATTGGTGGGTGGTGTCACCTGACCAGGGCTGACCAATCAGAGCGAGGGATTTCTAGGCCGGCTGCTGATTGGTCGCTGGGATCAGCTGACTAGGCTCAGCCAATCAGGGGCTGCCCCTCAGCCCTAGCCTCCTGATTGGTGGGTGGTGTCACCTGACCAGGGCTGACCAATCAGAGCGAGGGATTTCTAGGCCGGCTGCTGATTGGTCGCTGGAGTCAGCTGACTAGGCTCAGCCAATCAGGGGCTGCCCCTCAGCCCTAGCGTCCTGATTGGTGGGTGTTGTCACCTGACCAGGGCTGACCAATCAGAGCGAGGGAAACCTGGGCCGGCTGCTGATTGGTCGCTGGGGTCAGCTGACTAGGCTCAGCCAATCAGGGGCTGCCCCTCAGCCCTAGCCTCCTGATTGGTGGGTGGTGTCACCTGACCAGGGCTGACCAATCAGAGCGAGGGATTCCTAGGCCGGCTGCTGATTGGTCGCTGGGGTCAGCTGACTAGGCTCAGCCAATCAGGGGCTGCCCCTCAGCCCTAGCCTCCTGATTGGTGGGTGGTGTCACCTGACCAGGGCTGACCAATCAGAGCGAGGGATTTCTAGGCCGGCTGCTGATTGGTCGCTGGGATCAGCTGACTAGGCTCAGCCAATCAGGGGCTGCCCCTCAGCCCTAGCCTCCTGATTGGTGGGTGGTGTCACCTGACCAGGGCTGACCAATCAGAGCGAGGGAAACCTGGGCCGGCTGCTGATTGGTCGCTGGGGTCAGCTGACTAGGCTCAGCCAATCAGGGGCTGCCCCTCAGCCCTAGCCTCCTGATTGGTGGGTGGTGTCACCTGACCAGGGCTGACCAATCAGAGCGAGGGATTCCTAGGCCGGCTGCTGATTGGTCGCTGGGGTCAGCTGACTAGGCTCAGCCAATCAGGGGCTGCCCCTCAGCCCTAGCCTCCTGATTGGTGGGTGGTGTCACCTGACCAGGGCTGACCAATCAGAGCGAGGGATTCCTAGGCCGGCTGCTGATTGGTCGCTGGGGTCAGCTGACTAGGCTCAGCCAATCAGGGGCTGCCCCTCAGCCCTAGCCTCCTGATTGGTGGGTGGTGTCACCTGACCAGGGCTGACCAATCAGAGCGAGGGATACCTGGGCCGGCTGCTGATTGGTCGCTGGGGTCAGCTGACTAGGCTCAGCCAATCAGGGGCTGCCCCTCAGCCCTAGCCTCCTGATTGGTGGGTGGTGTCACCTGACCAGGGCTGACCAATCAGAGCGAGGGAAACCTGTGCTGGCTGCTGATTGGTCGCTGGGGTCAGCTGACTAGGCTCAGCCAATCAGGGGCTGCCCCTCAGCCCTAGCCTCCTGATTGCTTTGTATTATTATTTATGAATTATGAATTATGATTTATGAATTATGAATTAATATTAAATTGTTAAACGAATCCTTAATAAATGCCGCTTGTATTTACGGGCATCACGGGCGACATTACTGGTGTGGGAAGGAGCCGGCAGTAGCCAGAATCAAACTCACGAGCAACGGGGTGGAAGTCGAACACCTTAACCACAACTCTAAGCCAGAGATACTGAGAGGCACCCGTCTCAGTAGCATATTGGTTTAGGTGTTACGTGATTTTAGTTTAGCTTTAGGTGATTCCCTGAGGCTTATTTTTTACGTCACCACGTAGACCAAAATTTAAGCCATATTGTCTCTGCCCCTACAAGCTACCATTCTTTAGTTTATTTAGAAGTCAGGCCAGCTGGAGGACTGTATTGTATAAAGGACTGATTTTCCATGCTTTGCCATCCAGTCTCTGTAGCCTAATGGCTAAGGTGTCGTGCTTGGTACCTTGACGCCCTGAGTTCAATTCCCCTAGGCTTCAACTGTGTCTGTTTTGGTTTTTAAGTAAGCACATAGACCAAAACATAAGCCATTTTGTCTTTGCCCTTGCAAGCCACCCTTCTTTAGTTTATTTAGTACATTTGTTTGGGAGTCAGGCTAGTTAAAGGGCTGTAAAAACGAAAAGATTGAAAACAGGGCCTTATACCTGTTCTCTGTGGTGCAATGGTAGAGATGTTGAATTTAGTTTTTGAGGTTTTGGGTTTAATTCACTCCAATTGATTTATTTGGTGTGTTTGTTTGGGAGGAAGGCACGCTACAAGATTGCAATGAGGTCAAAAACCAATGGATTGTTTGCAGGGGACAGGTTTGCTAGTGTCTGTAGTGTATATGCTACCCTTCTTTCGTTTATTAATTGTGTTTGTGAGGGAGACAAGCTAGGTGCCACTCCCATATGACTATGTAGAGTAATGGTTAAGGAGCTGAACCCCAGTGCTTAAGGTCCAGGGTTCAATTCCCTTGTGCTCCATCTGAACTTTCTCTCAGCTCTCTTCTACATTTTTTTTGTTTGGTGAGGGAGAAAAAAGCTATTGTTAGCAACCAGGTAGACCAAAACACAAGCCACCCAGTTCATGCATTTAAATTGAATGATTTACTCAAAGGGATTTGGGTCACTCTGTCAGCATTAGCCATTTTCCCCACATTTGAATATTTATATCATCATTCACAGGCCGTACAAAATCATCAACTTAAAAATTACCCCTGCATTGTATAGTTATCCCACCATACATCCCCACATTGTGTATTGATTTATGTGATGACCCTCAGCCACCCCTACATGTAAATGAATGCCCCATTGCCCCCCACACCCTTGTGTATTGTCCTCATCCATTTTCTTTGAGAAATCCAGGTGCTGTGGTTGCACATTTCCTTTCACTGTAACTCATCTAGTACTCATAGTTTCCTCAGAGAATTGTGTTGCTTCTTTACATGTAGAGATGTAGAGATACTGAGCCAAGACAGGCTTATCTTAGTCAAGCAGCAGCTGCCCCTCAGCCCTAGCATCCTGATTGGTAGGTGGTGTCACCTGACCAGGGCTGACCAATCAGAGCGAGGTGGACCTGGGCCGGCTGCTGATTGGTTGCTGGAGTCAGCTGACTAGGCTCAGCCAATCAGGGGCTGCCTCTCAGCCCTAGCCTCCTGATTGGTAGGTGGTGTCACCTGACCAGGGCTGACCAATCAGAGCGAGGTGAACCTATGCCGGCTGCTGATTGGTCGCTGGAGTCAGCTGACTAGGCTAAGCCAATCAGGGGATGCCCCTCAGCCCTAGCGTCCTGATTGGTGGGTGTTGCCACCTGATCAGGGCTGACCAATCAGAGCGAGGGAAACCTGGGCCGGCTGCTGATTGGTCGCTGGGGTCAGCTGACTAGGCTCAGCCAATCAGGGGCTGCCCCTCAGCCCTAGCTTCCTGATTGGTGGGTGGTGTCACCTGACCAGGGCTGACCAATCAAAGCGAGGGAAACCTGGCCTGGCTGCTGATTGGTCGCTGGGGTCAGCTGACTAGGCTCAGCCAATCAGGGGCTGCCCCTCAGCCCTAGCCTCCTGATTGGTGGGTGGTGTCACCTGACCAGGGCTGACCAATCAGAGCGAGGGATTTCTAGGCCGGCTGCTGATTGGTCGCTGGGATCAGCTGACTAGGCTCAGCCAATCAGGGCCTGCCCCTCAGCCCTAGCCTCCTGATTGGTGGGTGGTGTCACCTGACCAGGGCTGACCAATCAGAGCGAGGGATTTCTAGGCCGGCTGCTGATTGGTCGCTGGAGTCAGCTGACTAGGCTCAGCCAATCAGGGGCTGCCCCTCAGCCCTAGCCTCCTGATTGGTGGGTGGTGTCACCTGACCAGGGCTGACCAATCAGAGCGAGGGATTCCTAGGCCGGGTGCTGATTGGTCGCTGGGGTCAGCTGACTAGGCTCAGCCAATCAGGGGCTGCCCCTCAGCCCTAGCGTCCTGATTGGTGGGTGTTGTCACCTGACCAGGGCTTACCAATCAGAGCGAGGGAAACCTGGGCCGGCTGCTGATTGGTCGCTGGGGTCAGCTGACTAGGCTCAGCCAATCAGGGGCTGCCCCTCAGCCCTAGCCTCCTGATTGGTGGGTGGTGTCACCTGACCAGGGCTGACCAATCAGAGCGAGGGATTCCTAGGCCGGCTGCTGATTGGTCGCTGGGGTCAGCTGACTAGGCTCAGCCAATCAGGGGCTGCCCCTCAGCCCTAGCCTCCTGATTGGTGGGTGGTGTCACCTGACCAGGGCTGACCAATCAGAGCGAGGGATTTCTAGGCCGGCTGCTGATTGGTCGCTGGGGTCAGCTGACTAGGCTCAGCCAATCAGGGGCTGCCCCTCAGCCCTAGCCTCCTGATTGGTGGGTGTTGTCACCTGACCAGGGCTGACCAATCAGAGCGAGGGATTCCTAGGCCGGCTGCTGATTGGTCGCTGGGGTCAGCTGACTAGGCTCAGCCAATCAGGGGCTGCCCCTCAGCCCTAGCCTCTTGATTGGTGGGTGGTGTCACCTGACCAGGGCTGACCAATCAGAGCGAGGGATTTCTAGGCCGGCTGCTGATTGGTCGCTGGGATCAGCTGACTAGGCTCAGCCAATCAGGGGCTGCCCCTCAGCCCTAGCTTCCTGATTGGTGGGTGGTGTCACCTGACCAGGGCTGACCAATCAGAGCGAGGGATTTCTAGGCCGGCTGCTGATTGGTCGCTGGAGTCAGCTGACTAGGCTCAGCCAATCAGGGGCTGCCCCTCAGCCCTAGCCTCCTGATTGGTGGGTGGTGTCACCTGACCAGGGCTGACCAATCAGAGCGAGGGATTCCTAGGCCGGCTGCTGATTGGTCGCTGGGGTCAGCTGATTAGGGCCCCTCAGCCCTAGCCTCCTGATTGCTTTGTATTATTATTTATGAATTATGAATTATGATTTATGAATTATGAATTAATATTAAATTGTTAAACGAATCCTTAATAAATGCCGCTTGTATTTACGGGCATCATTACTGGTGTGGGAAGGAGCCGGCAGTAGCCAGAATCAAACTCACGAGCAACGGGGTGGAAGTCGAACACCTTAACCACAACTCTAAGCCAGAGATACTGAGAGGCACCCGTCTCAGTAGCATATTGGTTTAGGTGTTACGTGATTTTAGTTTAGCTTTAGGTGATTCCCTGAGGCTTATTTTTTACGTCACCACGTAGACCAAAATTTAAGCCATATTGTCTCTGCCCCTACAAGCTACCATTCTTTAGTTTATTTAGAAGTCAGGCCAGCTGGAGGACTGTATTGTATAAAGGACTGATTTTCCATGCTTTGCCATCCAGTCTCTGTAGCCTAATGGCTAAGGTGTCGTGCTTGGTACCTTGACGCCCTGAGTTCAATTCCCCTAGGCTTCAACTGTGTCTGTTTTGGTTTTTAAGTAAGCACATAGACCAAAACATAAGCCATTTTGTCTTTGCCCTTGCAAGCCACCCTTCTTTAGTTTATTTAGTACATTTGTTTGGGAGTCAGGCTAGTTAAAGGGCTGTAAAAACGAAAAGATTGAAAACAGGGCCTTATACCTGTTCTCTGTGGTGCAATGGTAGAGATGTTGAATTTAGTTTTTGAGGTTTTGGGTTTAATTCACTCCAATTGATTTATTTGGTGTGTTTGTTTGGGAGGAAGGCACGCTACAAGATTGCAATGAGGTCAAAAACCAATGGATTGTTTGCAGGGGACAGGTTTGCTAGTGTCTGTAGTGTATATGCTACCCTTCTTTCGTTTATTAATTGTGTTTGTGAGGGAGACAAGCTAGGTGCCCCTCCTATATGACTATGTAGAGTAATGGTTAAGGAGCTGAACCCCAGTGCTTAAGGTCCAGGGTTCAATTCCCTTGTGCTCCATCTGAACTTTCTCTCAGCTCTCTTCTACATTTTTTTGTTTGGTGAGGGAGAAAAAAGCTATTGTTAGCAACCAGGTAGACCAAAACACAAGCCACCCAGTTCATGCATTTAAATTGAATGATTTACTCAAAGGGATTTGGGTCACTCTGTCAGCATTAGCCATTTTCCCCACATTTGAATATTTATATCATCATTCACAGGCCGTATAAAATCATCAACTTAAAAATTACCCCTGCATTGTATAGTTATCCCACCATACATCCCCACATTGTGTATTGATTTATGTGATGACCCTCAGCCACCCCTACATGTAAATGAATGCCCCATTGCCCCCCACACCCTTGTGTATTGTCCTCATTCATTTTCTTTGAGAAATCCAGGTGCTGTGGTTGCACATTTCCTTTCACTGTAACTCATCTAGTACTCATAGTTTCCTCAGAGAATTGTGTTGCTTCTTTACATGTAGAGATGTAGAGATACTGAGCCAAGACAGGCTTATCTTAGTCAAGCAGCAGCTGCCCCTCAGCCCTAGCATCCTGATTGGTAGGTGGTGTCACCTGACCAGGGCTGACCAATCAGAGCGAGGTGGACCTGGGCCGGCTGCTGATTGGTTGCTGGAGTCAGCTGACTAGGCTCAGCCAATCAGGGGCTGCCTCTCAGCCCTAGCCTCCTGATTGGTAGGTGGTGTCACCTGACCAGGGCTGACCAATCAGAGCGAGGTGAACCTGGGCCGGCTGCTGATTGGTCGCTGGAGTCAGCTGACTAGGCTAAGCCAATCAGGGGATGCCCCTCAGCCCTAGCGTCCTGATTGGTGGGTGTTGCCACCTGACCAGGGCTGACCAATCAGAGCGAGGGATTTCTAGGACGGCTGCTGATTGGTCGCTGGAGTCAGCTGACTAGGCTCAGCCAATCAGGGGCTGCCCCTCAGCCCTAGCCTCCTGATTGGTGGGTGGTGTCACCTGACCAGGGCTGACCAATCAGAGCGAGGGAAACCTGGGCCGGCTGCTGATTGGTCGCTGGGGTCAGCTGACTAGGCTCAGCCAATCAGGGGCTGCCCCTCAGCCCTAGCCTCCTGATTGGTGGGTGGTGTCACCTGACCAGGGCTGACCAATCAGAGCGAAGGATTCCTGGGCCGGCTGCTGATTGGTCGCTGGGATCAGCTGACTAGGCTCAGCCAATCAGGGGCTGCCCCTCAGCCCTAGCCTCCTGATTGGTGGGTGGTGTCACCTGACCAGGGCTGACCAATCAGAGCGAGGGATTTCTAGGCCGGCTGCTGATTGGTCGCTGGAGTCAGCTGACTAGGCTCAGCCAATCAGGGGCTGCCCCTCAGCCCTAGCCTCCTGATTGGTGGGTGGTGTCACCTGACCAGGGCTGACCAATCAGAGCGAGGGATTCCTAGGCCGGCTGCTGATTGGTCGCTGGGGTCAGCTGACTAGGCTCAGCCAATCAGGGGCTGCCCCTCAGCCCTAGCGTCCTGATTGGTGGGTGTTGTCACTTGACCAGGGCTGACCAATCAGAGCGAGGGAAACCTGGGCCGGCTGCTGATTGGTCGCTGGGGTCAGCTGACTAGGCTCAGCCAATCAGGGGCTGCCCCTCAGCCCTAGCCTCCTGATTGGTGGGTGGTGTCACCTGACCAGGGCTGACCAATCAGAGCGAGGGAAACCTGGGCCGGCTGCTGATTGGTCGCTGGGGTCAGCTGACTAGGCTCAGCCAATCAGGGGCTGCCCCTCAGCCCTAGCCTCCTGATTGGTGGGTGGTGTCACCTGACCAGGGCTGACCAATCAGAGCGAGGGATTCCTAGGCCGGCTGCTGATTGGTCGCTGGGGTCAGCTGACTAGGCTCAGCCAATCAGGGGCTGCCCCTCAGCCATAGCGTCCTGATTGGTGGGTGTTGTCACCTGACCAGGGCTGACCAATCAGAGCGAGGGAAACCTGGGCCGGCTGCTGATTGGTCGCTGGGGTCAGCTGACTAGGCTCAGCCAATCAGGGGCTGCCCCTCAGCCCTAGCCTCCTGATTGGTGGGTGGTGTCACCTGACCAGGGCTGACCAATCAGAGCGAGGGAAACCTGTGCTGGCTGCTGATTGGTCGCTGGGGTCAGCTGACTAGGCTCAGCCAATCAGGGGCTGCCCCTCAGCCCTAGCCTCCTGATTGGTGGGTGGTGTCACTTGACCAGGGCTGACCAATCAGAGCGAGGGATTCCTAGGCCGGCTGCTGATTGGTCGCTGGGGTCAGCTGACTAGGCTCAGCCAATCAGGGGCTGCCCCTCAGCCCTAGCCTCCTGATTGCTTTGTATTATTATTTATGAATTATGAATTATGAATTATGAATTAATATTAAATTGTTAAACGAATCCTTAATAAATGCCGCTTGTATTTACGGGCATCATTACTGGTGTGGGAACGAGCCGGCAGTGGCCAGAATCAAACTCACGAGCAACGGGGTGGAAGTCGAACACCTTAACCACAACTCTAAGCCAGAGATACTGAGAGGCACCCGTCTCAGTAGCATATTGGTTTAGGTGTTACGTGATTTTAGTTTAGCTTTAGGTGATTCCCTGAGGCTTATTTTTTACGTCACCACATAGACCAAAATTTAAGCCATATTGTCTCTGCCCCTACAAGCTACCATTCTTTAGTTTATTTAGAAGTCAGGCCAGCTGGAGGACTGTATTGTATAAAGGACTGATTTTCCAAGCTTTGCCATCCAGTCTCTGTAGCCTAATGGCTAAGGTGTCGTGCTTGGTACCTTGAAGCCCTGAGTTCAATTCCCCTAGGCTTCAACTGTGTCTGTTTTGGTTTTTAAGTAAGCACATAGACCAAAACATAAGCCATTTTGTCTTTGCCCTTGCAAGCCACCCTTCTTTAGTTTATTTAGTACATTTGTTTGGGAGTCAGGCTAGTTAAAGGGCTGTAAAAACGAAAAGATTGAAAACAGGGCCTTATACCTGTTCTCTGTGGTGCAATGGTAGAGATGTTGAATTTAGTTTTTGAGGTTTTGGGTTTAATTCACTCCAATTGATTTATTTGGTGTGTTTGTTTGGGAGGAAGGCACGCTACAAGATTGCAATGAGGTCAAAAACCAATGGATTGTTTGCAGGGGACAGGTTTGCTAGTGTCTGTAGTGTATATGCTACCCTTCTTTCGTTTATTAATTGTGTTTGTGAGGGAGACAAGCTAGGTGCCACCCCCATATGACTATGTAGAGTAATGGTTAAGGAGCTGAACCCCAGTGCTTAAGGTCCAGGGTTCAATTCCCTTGTGCTCCATCTGAACTTTCTCTCAGCTCTCTTCTACATTTTTTTTGTTTGGTGAGGGAGAAAAAAGCTATTGTTAGCAACCAGGTAGACCAAAACACAAGCCACCCAGTTCATGCATTTAAATTGAATGATTTACTCAAAGGGATTTGGGTCACTCTGTCAGCATTAGCCATTTTCCCCACATTTGAATATTTATATCATCATTCACAGGCCGTACAAAATCATCAACTTAAAAATTACCCCTGCATTGTATAGTTATCCCACCATACATCCCCACATTGTGTATTGATTTATGTGATGACCCTCAGCCACCCCTACATGTAAATGAATGCCCCATTGCCCCCCACACCCTTGTGTATTGTCCTCATCCATTTTCTTTGAGAAATCCAGGTGCTGTGGTTGCACATTTCCTTTCACTGTAACTCATCTAGTACTCATAGTTTCCTCAGAGAATTGTGTTGCTTCTTTACATGTAGAGATGTAGAGATACTGAGCCAAGACAGGCTTATCTTAGTCAAGCAGCAGCTGCCCCTCAACCCTAGCATCCTGATTGGTAGGTGGTGTCACCTGACCAGGGCTGACCAATCAGAGCGAGGTGGACCTGGGCCGGCTGCTGATTGGTTGCTGGAGTCAGCTGACTAGGCTCAGCCAATCAGGGGCTGCCTCTCAGCCCTAGCCTCCTGATTGGTAGGTGGTGTCACCTGACCAGGGCTGACCAATCAGAGCGAGGTGAACCTGGGCCGGCTGCTGATTGGTCGCTGGAGTCAGCTGACTAGGCTAAGCCAATCAGGGGATGCCCCTCAGCCCTAGCGTCCTGATTGGTGGGTGTTGCCACCTGACCAGGGCTGACCAATCAGAGCGAGGGATTTCTAGGACGGCTGCTGATTGGTCGCTGGAGTCAGCTGACTAGGCTCAGCCAATCAGGGGCTGCCCCTCAGCCCTAGCCTCCTGATTGGTGGGTGGTGTCACCTGACCAGGGCTGACCAATCAGAGCGAGGGAAACCTGGGCCGGCTGCTGATTGGTCGCTGGGGTCAGCTGACTAGGCTCAGCCAATCAGGGGCTGCCCCTCAGCCCTAGCCTCCTGATTGGTGGGTGGTGTCACCTGACCAGGGCTGACCAATCAGAGCGAAGGATTCCTGGGCCGGCTGCTGATTGGTCGCTGGGATCAGCTGACTAGGCTCAGCCAATCAGGGGCTGCCCCTCAGCCCTAGCCTCCTGATTGGTGGGTGGTGTCACCTGACCAGGGCTGACCAATCAGAGCGAGGGATTTCTAGGCCGGCTGCTGATTGGTCGCTGGAGTCAGCTGACTAGGCTCAGCCAATCAGGGGCTGCCCCTCAGCCCTAGCCTCCTGATTGGTGGGTGGTGTCACCTGACCAGGGCTGACCAATCAGAGCGAGGGATTCCTAGGCCGGCTGCTGATTGGTCGCTGGGGTCAGCTGACTAGGCTCAGCCAATCAGGGGCTGCCCCTCAGCCCTAGCTGAGGGCTAGGGCTGAGCAATCACCTGACCAGGGCTGACCAATCAGAGCGAGGGAAACCTGGGCCGGCTGCTGATTGGTCGCTGGGGTCAGCTGACTAGGCTCAGCCAATCAGGGGCTGCCCCTCAGCCCTAGCCTCCTGATTGGTGGGTGGTGTCACCTGACCAGGGCTGACCAATCAGAGCGAGGGAAACCTGTGCTGGCTGCTGATTGGTCGCTGGGGTCAGCTGACTAGGCTCAGCCAATCAGGGGCTGCCCCTCAGCCCTAGCCTCCTGATTGCTTTGTATTATTATTTATGAATTATGAATTATGATTTATGAATTATGAATTAATATTAAATTGTTAAACGAATCCTTAATAAATGCCGCTTGTATTTACGGGCATCACTACTGGTGTGGGAACGAGCCGGCAGTGGCCAGAATCAAACTCACGAGCAACGGGGTGGAAGTCGAACACCTTAACCACAACTCTAAGCCAGAGATACTGAGAGGCACCCGTCTCAGTAGCATATTGGTTTAGGTGTTACGTGATTTTGGTTTAGCTTTAGGTGATTGCCTGAGGCTTATTTTTTACGTCACCACGTAGACCAAAATTTAAGCCATATTGTCTCTGCCCCTACAAGCTACCATTCTTTAGTTTATTTAGAAGTCAGGCCAGCTGGAGGACTGTATTGTATAAAGGACTGATTTTCCAAGCTTTGCCATCCAGTCTCTGTAGCCTAATGGCTAAGGTGTCGTGCTTGGTACCTTGACGCCCTGAGTTCAATTCCGTTAGGCTTCAACTGTGTCTGTTTTGGTTTTTAAGTAAGCACATAGACCAAAACATAAGCCATTTTGTCTTTGCCCTTGCAAGCCACCCTTCTTTAGTTTATTTAGTACATTTGTTTGGGAGTCAGGCTAGTTAAATGGCTGTAAAAACGAAAAGATTGAAAACAGGGCCTTATACCTGTTCTCTGTGGTGCAATGGTAGAGATGTTGAATTTAGTTTTTGAGGTTTTGGGTTTAATTCACTCCAATTCATTTATTTGGTGTGTTTGTTTGGGAGGAAGGCACGCTACAAGATTGCAATGAGGTCAAAAACCAATGGATTGTTTGCAGGGGACAGGTTTGCTAGTGTCTGTAGTGTATATGCTACCCTTCTTTCGTTTATTAATTGTGTTTGTGAGGGAGACAAGCTAGGTGCCATTCCCATATGACTATGTAGAGTAATGGTTAAGGAGCTGAACCCCAGTGCTTAAGGTCCAGGGTTCAATTCCCTTGTGCGCCATCTGAACTTTCTCTCAGCTCTCTTCTACATTTTTTTTGTTTGGTGAGGGAGAAAAAAGCTATTGTTAGCAACCAGGTAGACCAAAACACAAGCCACCCAGTTCATGCATTTAAATTGAATGATTTACTCAAAGGGATTTGGGTCACTCTGTCAGCATTAGCCATTTTCCCCACATTTGAATATTTATATCATCATTCACAGGCCGTACAAAATCATCAACTTAAAAATTACCCCTGCATTGTATAGTTATCCCACCATACATCCCCACATTGTGTATTGATTTATGTGATGACCCTCAGCCACCCCTACATGTAAATGAATGCCCCATTGCCCCCCACACCCTTGTGTATTGTCCTCATCCATTTTCTTTGAGAAATCCAGGTGCTGTGGTTGCACATTTCCTTTCACTGTAACTCATCTAGTACTCATAGTTTCCTCAGAGAATTGTGTTGCTTCTTTACATGTAGAGATGTAGAGATACTGAGCCAAGACAGGCTTATCTTAGTCAAGCAGCAGCTGCCCCTCAGCCCTAGCATCCTGATTGGTAGGTGGTGTCACCTGACCAGGGCTGACCAATCAGAGCGAGGTGGACCTGGGCCGGCTGCTGATTGGTTGCTGGAGTCAGCTGACTAGGCTCAGCCAATCAGGGGCTGCCTCTCAGCCCTAGCCTCCTGATTGGTAGGTGGTGTCACCTGACCAGGGCTGACCAATGAGAGCGAGGTGAACCTGGGCCGGCTGCTGATTGGTCGCTGGAGTCAGCTGACTAGGCTAAGCCAATCAGGGGATGCCCCTCAGCCCTAGCGTCCTGATTGGTGGGTGTTACCACCTGACCAGGGCTGACCAATCAGAGCGAGGGAAAACTGGGCCGGCTGCTGATTGGTCGCTGGGGTCAGCTGACTAGGCTCAGCCAATCAGGGGCTGCCCCTCAGCCCTAGCCTCCTGATTGGTGGGTGGTGTCACCTGACCAGGGCTGACCAATCAGAGCGAGGGATTTCTAGGCCGGCTGCTGATTGGTCGCTGGGATCAGCTGACTAGGCTCAGCCAATCAGGGGCTGCCCCTCAGCCCTAGCCTCCTGATTGGTGGGTGGTGTCACCTGACCAGGGCTGACCAATCAGAGCGAGGGATTTCTAGGCCGGCTGCTGATTGGTCGCTGGGATCAGCTGACTAGGCTCAGCCAATCAGGGGCTGCCCCTCAGCCCTAGCCTCCTGATTGGTGGGTGGTGTCACCTGACCAGAGCTGACCAATCAGAGCGAGGGATTTCTAGGCCGGCTGCTGATTGGTCGCTGGAGTCAGCTGACTAGGCTCAGCCAATCAGGGGCTGCCCCTCAGCCCTAGCGTCCTGATTGGTGGGTGTTGTCACCTGACCAGGGCTGACCAATCAGAGCGAGGGAAACCTGGGCCGGCTGCTGATTGGTCGCTGGGGTCAGCTGACTAGGCTCAGCCAATCAGGGGCTGCCCCTCAGCCCTAGCCTCCTGATTGGTGGGTGGTGTCACCTGACCAGGGCTGACCAATCAGAGCGAGGGATTCCTAGGCCGGCTGCTGATTGGTCGCTGGGGTCAGCTGACTAGGCTCAGCCAATCAGGGGCTGCCCCTCAGCCCTAGCCTCCTGATTGGTGGGTGGTGTCACCTGACCAGGGCTGACCAATCAGAGCGAGGGATTTCTAGGCCGGCTGCTGATTGGTCGCTGGGATCAGCTGACTAGGCTCAGCCAATCAGGGGCTGCCCCTCAGCCCTAGCCTCCTGATTGGTGGGTGGTGTCACCTGACCAGGGCTGACCAATCAGAGCGAGGGATTCCTAGGCCGGGTGCTGATTCGTCGCTGGGGTCAGCTGACTAGGCTCAGCCAATCAGGGGCTGCCCCTCAGCCCTAGCGTCCTGATTGGTGGGTGTTGTCACCTGACCAGGGCTGACCAATCAGAGCGAGGGAAACCTGGGCCGGCTGCTGATTGGTCGCTGGGGTCAGCTGACTAGGCTCAGCCAATCAGGGGCTGCCCCTCAGCCCTAGCCTCCTGATTGGTGGGTGGTGTCACCTGACCAGGGCTGACCAATCAGAGCGAGGGATTCCTAGGCCGGCTTCTGATTGGTCGCTGGGGTCAGCTGACTAGGCTCAGCCAATCAGGGGCTGCCCCTCAGCCCTAGCCTCCTGATTGGTGGGTGGTGTCACCTGACCAGGGCTGACCAATCAGAGCGAGGGATTTCTAGGCCGGCTGCTGATTGGTCGCTGGGGTCAGCTGACTAGGCTCAGCCAATCAGGGGCTGCCCCTCAGCCCTAGCCTCCTGATTGGTGGGTGTTGTCACCTGACCAGGGCTGACCAATCAGAGCGAGGGATTCCTAGGCCGGCTGCTGATTGGTCGCTGGGGTCAGCTGACTAGGCTCAGCCAATCAGGGGCTGCCCCTCAGCCCTAGCCTCCTGATTGCTTTGTATTATTATTTATGAATTATGAATTATGATTTATGAATTATGAATTAATATTAAATTGTTAAACGAATCCTTAATAAATGCCGCTTGTATTTACGGGCATCATTACTGGTGTGGGAACGAGCCGGCAGTGGCCAGAATCAAACTCACGAGCAACGGGGTGGAAGTCGAACACCTTAACCACAACTCTAAGCCAGAGATACTGAGAGGCACCCGTCTCAGTAGCATATTGGTTTAGGTGTTACGTGATTTTGGTTTAGCTTTAGGTGATTGCCTGAGGCTTATTTTTTACGTCACCACGTAGACCAAAATTTAAGCCATATTGTCTCTGCCCCTACAAGCTACCATTCTTTAGTTTATTTAGAAGTCAGGCCAGCTGGAGGACTGTATTGTATAAAGGACTGATTTTCCAAGCTTTGCCATCCAGTCTCTGTAGCCTAATGGCTAAGGTGTCGTGCTTGGTACCTTGACGCCCTGAGTTCAATTCCGTTAGGCTTCAACTGTGTCTGTTTTGGTTTTTAAGTAAGCACATAGACCAAAACATAAGCCATTTTGTCTTTGCCCTTGCAAGCCACCCTTCTTTAGTTTATTTAGTACATTTGTTTGGGAGTCAGGCTAGTTAAATGGCTGTAAAAACGAAAAGATTGAAAACAGGGCCTTATACCTGTTCTCTGTGGTGCAATGGTAGAGATGTTGAATTTAGTTTTTGAGGTTTTGGGTTTAATTCACTCCAATTCATTTATTTGGTGTGTTTGTTTGGGAGGAAGGCACGCTACAAGATTGCAATGAGGTCAAAAACCAATGGATTGTTTGCAGGGGACAGGTTTGCTAGTGTCTGTAGTGTATATGCTACCCTTCTTTCGTTTATTAATTGTGTTTGTGAGGGAGACAAGCTAGGTGCCATTCCCATATGACTATGTAGAGTAATGGTTAAGGAGCTGAACCCCAGTGCTTAAGGTCCAGGGTTCAATTCCCTTGTGCGCCATCTGAACTTTCTCTCAGCTCTCTTCTACATTTTTTTTGTTTGGTGAGGGAGAAAAAAGCTATTGTTAGCAACCAGGTAGACCAAAACACAAGCCACCCAGTTCATGCATTTAAATTGAATGATTTACTCAAAGGGATTTGGGTCACTCTGTCAGCATTAGCCATTTTCCCCACATTTGAATATTTATATCATCATTCACAGGCCGTACAAAATCATCAACTTAAAAATTACCCCTGCATTGTATAGTTATCCCACCATACATCCCCACATTGTGTATTGATTTATGTGATGACCCTCAGCCACCCCTACATGTAAATGAATGCCCCATTGCCCCCCACACCCTTGTGTATTGTCCTCATCCATTTTCTTTGAGAAATCCAGGTGCTGTGGTTGCACATTTCCTTTCACTGTAACTCATCTAGTACTCATAGTTTCCTCAGAGAATTGTGTTGCTTCTTTACATGTAGAGATGTAGAGATACTGAGCCAAGACAGGCTTATCTTAGTCAAGCAGCAGCTGCCCCTCAGCCCTAGCATCCTGATTGGTAGGTGGTGTCACCTGACCAGGGCTGACCAATCAGAGCGAGGTGGACCTGGGCCGGCTGCTGATTGGTTGCTGGAGTCAGCTGACTAGGCTCAGCCAATCAGGGGCTGCCTCTCAGCCCTAGCCTCCTGATTGGTAGGTGGTGTCACCTGACCAGGGCTGACCAATGAGAGCGAGGTGAACCTGGGCCGGCTGCTGATTGGTCGCTGGAGTCAGCTGACTAGGCTAAGCCAATCAGGGGATGCCCCTCAGCCCTAGCGTCCTGATTGGTGGGTGTTACCACCTGACCAGGGCTGACCAATCAGAGCGAGGGAAAACTGGGCCGGCTGCTGATTGGTCGCTGGGGTCAGCTGACTAGGCTCAGCCAATCAGGGGCTGCCCCTCAGCCCTAGCCTCCTGATTGGTGGGTGGTGTCACCTGACCAGGGCTGACCAATCAGAGCGAGGGATTTCTAGGCCGGCTGCTGATTGGTCGCTGGGATCAGCTGACTAGGCTCAGCCAATCAGGGGCTGCCCCTCAGCCCTAGCCTCCTGATTGGTGGGTCGTGTCACCTGACCAGGGCTGACCAATCAGAGCGAGGGATTTCTAGGCCGGCTGCTGATTGGTCGCTGGGATCAGCTGACTAGGCTCAGCCAATCAGGGGCTGCCCCTCAGCCCTAGCCTCCTGATTGGTGGGTGGTGTCACCTGACCAGGGCTGACCAATCAGAGCGAGGGATTTCTAGGCCGGCTGCTGATTGGTCGCTGGAGTCAGCTGACTAGGCTCAGCCAATCAGGGGCTGCCCCTCAGCCCTAGCGTCCTGATTGGTGGGTGTTGTCACCTGACCAGGGCTGACCAATCAGAGCGAGGGAAACCTGGGCCGGCTGCTGATTGGTCGCTGGGGTCAGCTGACTAGGCTCAGCCAATCAGGGGCTGCCCCTCAGCCCTAGCCTCCTGATTGGTGGGTGGTGTCACCTGACCAGGGCTGACCAATCAGAGCGAGGGATTCCTAGGCCGGCTGCTGATTGGTCGCTGGGGTCAGCTGACTAGGCTCAGCCAATCAGGGGCTGCCCCTCAGCCCTAGCCTCCTGATTGGTGGGTGGTGTCACCTGACCAGGGCTGACCAATCAGAGCGAGGGATTTCTAGGCCGGCTGCTGATTGGTCGCTGGGATCAGCTGACTAGGCTCAGCCAATCAGGGGCTGCCCCTCAGCCCTAGCCTCCTGATTGGTGGGTGGTGTCACCTGACCAGGGCTGACCAATCAGAGCGAGGGATTCCTAGGCCGGGTGCTGATTGGTCGCTGGGGTCAGCTGACTAGGCTCAGCCAATCAGGGGCTGCCCCTCAGCCCTAGCGTCCTGATTGGTGGGTGTTGTCACCTGACCAGGGCTGACCAATCAGAGCGAGGGAAACCTGGGCCGGCTGCTGATTGGTCGCTGGGGTCAGCTGACTAGGCTCAGCCAATCAGGGGCTGCCCCTCAGCCCTAGCCTCCTGATTGGTGGGTGGTGTCACCTGACCAGGGCTGACCAATCAGAGCGAGGGATTCCTAGGCCGGCTGCTGATTGGTCGCTGGGGTCAGCTGACTAGGCTCAGCCAATCAGGGGCTGCCCCTCAGCCCTAGCCTCCTGATTGGTGGGTGGTGTCACCTGACCAGGGCTGACCAATCAGAGCGAGGGATTTCTAGGCCGGCTGCTGATTGGTCGCTGGGGTCAGCTGACTAGGCTCAGCCAATCAGGGGCTGCCCCTCAGCCCTAGCCTCCTGATTGGTGGGTGTTGTCACCTGACCAGGGCTGACCAATCAGAGCGAGGGATTCCTAGGCCGGCTGCTGATTGGTCGCTGGGGTCAGCTGACTAGGCTCAGCCAATCAGGGGCTGCCCCTCAGCCCTAGCCTCCTGATTGCTTTGTATTATTATTTATGAATTATGAATTATGAATTATGAATTAATATTAAATTGTTAAACGAATCCTTAATAAATGCCGCTTGTATTTACGGGCATCATTACTGGTGTGGGAACGAGCCGGCAGTGGCCAGAATCAAACTCACGAGCAACGGGGTGGAAGTCGAACACCTTAACCACAACTCTAGGCCAGAGATACTGAGAGGCACCCGTCTCAGTAGCATATTGGTTTAGGTGTTACGTGATTTTAGTTTAGCTTTAGGTGATTCCCTGAGGCTTATTTTTTACGTCACCACATAGACCAAAATTTAAGCCATATTGTCTCTGCCCCTACAAGCTACCATTCTTTAGTTTATTTAGAAGTCAGGCCAGCTGGAGGACTGTATTGTATAAAGGACTGATTTTCCAAGCTTTGCCATCCAGTCTCTGTAGCCTAATGGCTAAGGTGTCGTGCTTGGTACCTTGAAGCCCTGAGTTCAATTCCCCTAGGCTTCAACTGTGTCTGTTTTGGTTTTTAAGTAAGCACATAGACCAAAACATAAGCCATTTTGTCTTTGCCCTTGCAAGCCACCCTTCTTTAGTTTATTTAGTACATTTGTTTGGGAGTCAGGCTAGTTAAAGGGCTGTAAAAACGAAAAGATTGAAAACAGGGCCTTATACCTGTTCTCTGTGGTGCAATGGTAGAGATGTTGAATTTAGTTTTTGAGGTTTTGGGTTTAATTCACTCCAATTGATTTATTTGGTGTGTTTGTTTGGGAGGAAGGCACGCTACAAGATTGCAATGAGGTCAAAAACCAATGGATTGTTTGCAGGGGACAGGTTTGCTAGTGTCTGTAGTGTATATGCTACCCTTCTTTCGTTTATTAATTGTGTTTGTGAGGGAGACAAGCTAGGTGCCACCCCCATATGACTATGTAGAGTAATGGTTAAGGAGCTGAACCCCAGTGCTTAAGGTCCAGGGTTCAATTCCCTTGTGCTCCATCTGAACTTTCTCTCAGCTCTCTTCTACATTTTTTTTGTTTGGTGAGGGAGAAAAAAGCTATTGTTAGCAACCAGGTAGACCAAAACACAAGCCACCCAGTTCATGCATTTAAATTGAATGATTTACTCAAAGGGATTTGGGTCACTCTGTCAGCATTAGCCATTTTCCCCACATTTGAATATTTATATCATCATTCACAGGCCGTACAAAATCATCAACTTAAAAATTACCCCTGCATTGTATAGTTATCCCACCATACATCCCCACATTGTGTATTGATTTATGTGATGACCCTCAGCCACCCCTACATGTAAATGAATGCCCCATTGCCCCCCACACCCTTGTGTATTGTCCTCATCCATTTTCTTTGAGAAATCCAGGTGCTGTGGTTGCACATTTCCTTTCACTGTAACTCATCTAGTACTCATAGTTTCCTCAGAGAATTGTGTTGCTTCTTTACATGTAGAGATGTAGAGATACTGAGCCAAGACAGGCTTATCTTAGTCAAGCAGCAGCTGCCCCTCAACCCTAGCATCCTGATTGGTAGGTGGTGTCACCTGACCAGGGCTGACCAATCAGAGCGAGGTGGACCTGGGCCGGCTGCTGATTGGTTGCTGGAGTCAGCTGACTAGGCTCAGCCAATCAGGGGCTGCCTCTCAGCCCTAGCCTCCTGATTGGTAGGTGGTGTCACCTGACCAGGGCTGACCAATCAGAGCGAGGTGAACCTGGGCCGGCTGCTGATTGGTCGCTGGAGTCAGCTGACTAGGCTAAGCCAATCAGGGGATGCCCCTCAGCCCTAGCGTCCTGATTGGTGGGTGTTGCCACCTGACCAGGGCTGACCAATCAGAGCGAGGGATTTCTAGGACGGCTGCTGATTGGTCGCTGGAGTCAGCTGACTAGGCTCAGCCAATCAGGGGCTGCCCCTCAGCCCTAGCCTCCTGATTGGTGGGTGGTGTCACCTGACCAGGGCTGACCAATCAGAGCGAGGGAAACCTGGGCCGGCTGCTGATTGGTCGCTGGGGTCAGCTGACTAGGCTCAGCCAATCAGGGGCTGCCCCTCAGCCCTAGCCTCCTGATTGGTGGGTGGTGTCACCTGACCAGGGCTGACCAATCAGAGCGAAGGATTCCTGGGCCGGCTGCTGATTGGTCGCTGGGATCAGCTGACTAGGCTCAGCCAATCAGGGGCTGCCCCTCAGCCCTAGCCTCCTGATTGGTGGGTGGTGTCACCTGACCAGGGCTGACCAATCAGAGCGAGGGATTTCTAGGCCGGCTGCTGATTGGTCGCTGGAGTCAGCTGACTAGGCTCAGCCAATCAGGGGCTGCCCCTCAGCCCTAGCCTCCTGATTGGTGGGTGGTGTCACCTGACCAGGGCTGACCAATCAGAGCGAGGGATTCCTAGGCCGGCTGCTGATTGGTCGCTGGGGTCAGCTGACTAGGCTCAGCCAATCAGGGGCTGCCCCTCAGCCCTAGCTGAGGGCTAGGGCTGAGCAATCACCTGACCAGGGCTGACCAATCAGAGCGAGGGAAACCTGGGCCGGCTGCTGATTGGTCGCTGGGGTCAGCTGACTAGGCTCAGCCAATCAGGGGCTGCCCCTCAGCCCTAGCCTCCTGATTGGTGGGTGGTGTCACCTGACCAGGGCTGACCAATCAGAGCGAGGGAAACCTGTGCTGGCTGCTGATTGGTCGCTGGGGTCAGCTGACTAGGCTCAGCCAATCAGGGGCTGCCCCTCAGCCCTAGCCTCCTGATTGCTTTGTATTATTATTTATGAATTATGAATTATGATTTATGAATTATGAATTAATATTAAATTGTTAAACGAATCCTTAATAAATGCCGCTTGTATTTACGGGCATCATTACTGGTGTGGGAACGAGCCGGCAGTGGCCAGAATCAAACTCACGAGCAACGGGGTGGAAGTCGAACACCTTAACCACAACTCTAAGCCAGAGATACTGAGAGGCACCCGTCTCAGTAGCATATTGGTTTAGGTGTTACGTGATTTTGGTTTAGCTTTAGGTGATTGCCTGAGGCTTATTTTTTACGTCACCACGTAGACCAAAATTTAAGCCATATTGTCTCTGCCCCTACAAGCTACCATTCTTTAGTTTATTTAGAAGTCAGGCCAGCTGGAGGACTGTATTGTATAAAGGACTGATTTTCCAAGCTTTGCCATCCAGTCTCTGTAGCCTAATGGCTAAGGTGTCGTGCTTGGTACCTTGACGCCCTGAGTTCAATTCCGTTAGGCTTCAACTGTGTCTGTTTTGGTTTTTAAGTAAGCACATAGACCAAAACATAAGCCATTTTGTCTTTGCCCTTGCAAGCCACCCTTCTTTAGTTTATTTAGTACATTTGTTTGGGAGTCAGGCTAGTTAAAGGGCTGTAAAAACGAAAAGATTGAAAACAGGGCCTTATACCTGTTCTCTGTGGTGCAATGGTAGAGATGTTGAATTTAGTTTTTGAGGTTTTGGGTTTAATTCACTCCAATTCATTTATTTGGTGTGTTTGTTTGGGAGGAAGGCACGCTACAAGATTGCAATGAGGTCAAAAACCAATGGATTGTTTGCAGGGGACAGGTTTGCTAGTGTCTGTAGTGTATATGCTACCCTTCTTTCGTTTATTAATTGTGTTTGTGAGGGAGACAAGCTAGGTGCCATTCCCATATGACTATGTAGAGTAATGGTTAAGGAGCTGAACCCCAGTGCTTAAGGTCCAGGGTTCAATTCCCTTGTGCGCCATCTGAACTTTCTCTCAGCTCTCTTCTACATTTTTTTTGTTTGGTGAGGGAGAAAAAAGCTATTGTTAGCAACCAGGTAGACCAAAACACAAGCCACCCAGTTCATGCATTTAAATTGAATGATTTACTCAAAGGGATTTGGGTCACTCTGTCAGCATTAGCCATTTCCCCCACATTTGAATATTTATATCATCATTCACAGGCCGTACAAAATCATCAACTTAAAAATTACCCCTGCATTGTATAGTTATCCCACCATACATCCCCACATTGTGTATTGATTTATGTGATGACCCTCAGCCACCCCTACATGTAAATGAATGCCCCATTGCCCCCCACACCCTTGTGTATTGTCCTCATCCATTTTCTTTGAGAAATCCAGGTGCTGTGGTTGCACATTTCCTTTCACTGTAACTCATCTAGTACTCATAGTTTCCTCAGAGAATTGTGTTGCTTCTTTACATGTAGAGATGTAGAGATACTGAGCCAAGACAGGCTTATCTTAGTCAAGCAGCAGCTGCCCCTCAGCCCTAGCATCCTGATTGGTAGGTGGTGTCACCTGACCAGGGCTGACCAATCAGAGCGAGGTGGACCTGGGCCGGCTGCTGATTGGTTGCTGGAGTCAGCTGACTAGGCTCAGCCAATCAGGGGCTGCCTCTCAGCCCTAGCCTCCTGATTGGTAGGTGGTGTCACCTGACCAGGGCTGACCAATCAGAGCGAGGTGAACCTGGGCCGGCTGCTGATTGGTCGCTGGAGTCAGCTGACTAGGCTAAGCCAATCAGGGGATGCCCCTCAGCCCTAGCGTCCTGATTGGTGGGTGTTGCCACCTGACCAGGGCTGACCAATCAGAGCGAGGGAAAACTGGGCCGGCTGCTGATTGGTCGCTGGGGTCAGCTGACTAGGCTCAGCCAATCAGGGGCTGCCCCTCAGCCCTAGCCTCCTGATTGGTGGGTGGTGTCACCTGACCAGGGCTGACCAATCAGAGCGAGGGATTTCTAGGCCGGCTGCTGATTGGTCGCTGGGATCAGCTGACTAGGCTCAGCCAATCAGGGGCTGCCCCTCAGCCCTAGCCTCCTGATTGGTGGGTGGTGTCACCTGACCAGGGCTGACCAATCAGAGCGAGGGATTTCTAGGCCGGCTGCTGATTGGTCGCTGGGATCAGCTGACTAGGCTCAGCCAATCAGGGGCTGCCCCTCAGCCCTAGCCTCCTGATTGGTGGGTGGTGTCACCTGACCAGGGCTGACCAATCAGAGCGAGGGATTTCTAGGCCGGCTGCTGATTGGTCGCTGGAGTCAGCTGACTAGGCTCAGCCAATCAGGGGCTGCCCCTCAGCCCTAGCGTCCTGATTGGTGGGTGTTGTCACCTGACCAGGGCTGACCAATCAGAGCGAGGGAAACCTGGGCCGGCTGCTGATTGGTCGCTGGGGTCAGCTGACTAGGCTCAGCCAATCAGGGGCTGCCCCTCAGCCCTAGCCTCCTGATTGGTGGGTGGTGTCACCTGACCAGGGCTGACCAATCAGAGCGAGGGATTCCTAGGCCGGCTGCTGATTGGTCGCTGGGGTCAGCTGACTAGGCTCAGCCAATCAGGGGCTGCCCCTCAGCCCTAGCCTCCTGATTGGTGGGTGGTGTCACCTGACCAGGGCTGACCAATCAGAGCGAGGGATTTCTAGGCCGGCTGCTGATTGGTCGCTGGGATCAGCTGACTAGGCTCAGCCAATCAGGGGCTGCCCCTCAGCCCTAGCCTCCTGATTGGTGGGTGGTGTCACCTGACCAGGGCTGACCAATCAGAGCGAGGGATTCCTAGGCCGGGTGCTGATTGGTCGCTGGGGTCAGCTGACTAGGCTCAGCCAATCAGGGGCTGCCCCTCAGCCCTAGCGTCCTGATTGGTGGGTGTTGTCACCTGACCAGGGCTGACCAATCAGAGCGAGGGAAACCTGGGCCGGCTGCTGATTGGTCGCTGGGGTCAGCTGACTAGGCTCAGCCAATCAGGGGCTGCCCCTCAGCCCTAGCCTCCTGATTGGTGGGTGGTGTCACCTGACCAGGGCTGACCAATCAGAGCGAGGGATTCCTAGGCCGGCTGCTGATTGGTCGCTGGGGTCAGCTGACTAGGCTCAGCCAATCAGGGGCTGCCCCTCAGCCCTAGCCTCCTGATTGGTGGGTGGTGTCACCTGACCAGGGCTGACCAATCAGAGCGAGGGATTTCTAGGCCGGCTGCTGATTGGTCGCTGGGGTCAGCTGACTAGGCTCAGCCAATCAGGGGCTGCCCCTCAGCCCTAGCCTCCTGATTGGTGGGTGTTGTCACCTGACCAGGGCTGACCAATCAGAGCGAGGGATTCCTAGGCCGGCTGCTGATTGGTCGCTGGGGTCAGCTGACTAGGCTCAGCCAATCAGGGGCTGCCCCTCAGCCCTAGCCTCCTGATTGCTTTGTATTATTATTTATGAATTATGAATTATGAATTATGAATTAATATTAAATTGTTAAACGAATCCTTAATAAATGCCGCTTGTATTTACGGGCATCATTACTGGTGTGGGAACGAGCCGGCAGTGGCCAGAATCAAACTCACGAGCAACGGGGTGGAAGTCGAACACCTTAACCACAACTCTAGGCCAGAGATACTGAGAGGCACCCGTCTCAGTAGCATATTGGTTTAGGTGTTACGTGATTTTAGTTTAGCTTTAGGTGATTCCCTGAGGCTTATTTTTTACGTCACCACATAGACCAAAATTTAAGCCATATTGTCTCTGCCCCTACAAGCTACCATTCTTTAGTTTATTTAGAAGTCAGGCCAGCTGGAGGACTGTATTGTATAAAGGACTGATTTTCCAAGCTTTGCCATCCAGTCTCTGTAGCCTAATGGCTAAGGTGTCGTGCTTGGTACCTTGAAGCCCTGAGTTCAATTCCCCTAGGCTTCAACTGTGTCTGTTTTGGTTTTTAAGTAAGCACATAGACCAAAACATAAGCCATTTTGTCTTTGCCCTTGCAAGCCACCCTTCTTTAGTTTATTTAGTACATTTGTTTGGGAGTCAGGCTAGTTAAAGGGCTGTAAAAACGAAAAGATTGAAAACAGGGCCTTATACCTGTTCTCTGTGGTGCAATGGTAGAGATGTTGAATTTAGTTTTTGAGGTTTTGGGTTTAATTCACTCCAATTGATTTATTTGGTGTGTTTGTTTGGGAGGAAGGCACGCTACAAGATTGCAATGAGGTCAAAAACCAATGGATTGTTTGCAGGGGACAGGTTTGCTAGTGTCTGTAGTGTATATGCTACCCTTCTTTCGTTTATTAATTGTGTTTGTGAGGGAGACAAGCTAGGTGCCACCCCCATATGACTATGTAGAGTAATGGTTAAGGAGCTGAACCCCAGTGCTTAAGGTCCAGGGTTCAATTCCCTTGTGCTCCATCTGAACTTTCTCTCAGCTCTCTTCTACATTTTTTTTGTTTGGTGAGGGAGAAAAAAGCTATTGTTAGCAACCAGGTAGACCAAAACACAAGCCACCCAGTTCATGCATTTAAATTGAATGATTTACTCAAAGGGATTTGGGTCACTCTGTCAGCATTAGCCATTTTCCCCACATTTGAATATTTATATCATCATTCACAGGCCGTACAAAATCATCAACTTAAAAATTACCCCTGCATTGTATAGTTATCCCACCATACATCCCCACATTGTGTATTGATTTATGTGATGACCCTCAGCCACCCCTACATGTAAATGAATGCCCCATTGCCCCCCACACCCTTGTGTATTGTCCTCATCCATTTTCTTTGAGAAATCCAGGTGCTGTGGTTGCACATTTCCTTTCACTGTAACTCATCTAGTACTCATAGTTTCCTCAGAGAATTGTGTTGCTTCTTTACATGTAGAGATGTAGAGATACTGAGCCAAGACAGGCTTATCTTAGTCAAGCAGCAGCTGCCCCTCAACCCTAGCATCCTGATTGGTAGGTGGTGTCACCTGACCAGGGCTGACCAATCAGAGCGAGGTGGACCTGGGCCGGCTGCTGATTGGTTGCTGGAGTCAGCTGACTAGGCTCAGCCAATCAGGGGCTGCCTCTCAGCCCTAGCCTCCTGATTGGTAGGTGGTGTCACCTGACCAGGGCTGACCAATCAGAGCGAGGTGAACCTGGGCCGGCTGCTGATTGGTCGCTGGAGTCAGCTGACTAGGCTAAGCCAATCAGGGGATGCCCCTCAGCCCTAGCGTCCTGATTGGTGGGTGTTGCCACCTGACCAGGGCTGACCAATCAGAGCGAGGGATTTCTAGGACGGCTGCTGATTGGTCGCTGGAGTCAGCTGACTAGGCTCAGCCAATCAGGGGCTGCCCCTCAGCCCTAGCCTCCTGATTGGTGGGTGGTGTCACCTGACCAGGGCTGACCAATCAGAGCGAGGGAAACCTGGGCCGGCTGCTGATTGGTCGCTGGGGTCAGCTGACTAGGCTCAGCCAATCAGGGGCTGCCCCTCAGCCCTAGCCTCCTGATTGGTGGGTGGTGTCACCTGACCAGGGCTGACCAATCAGAGCGAAGGATTCCTGGGCCGGCTGCTGATTGGTCGCTGGGATCAGCTGACTAGGCTCAGCCAATCAGGGGCTGCCCCTCAGCCCTAGCCTCCTGATTGGTGGGTGGTGTCACCTGACCAGGGCTGACCAATCAGAGCGAGGGATTTCTAGGCCGGCTGCTGATTGGTCGCTGGAGTCAGCTGACTAGGCTCAGCCAATCAGGGGCTGCCCCTCAGCCCTAGCCTCCTGATTGGTGGGTGGTGTCACCTGACCAGGGCTGACCAATCAGAGCGAGGGATTCCTAGGCCGGCTGCTGATTGGTCGCTGGGGTCAGCTGACTAGGCTCAGCCAATCAGGGGCTGCCCCTCAGCCCTAGCTGAGGGCTAGGGCTGAGCAATCACCTGACCAGGGCTGACCAATCAGAGCGAGGGAAACCTGGGCCGGCTGCTGATTGGTCGCTGGGGTCAGCTGACTAGGCTCAGCCAATCAGGGGCTGCCCCTCAGCCCTAGCCTCCTGATTGGTGGGTGGTGTCACCTGACCAGGGCTGACCAATCAGAGCGAGGGAAACCTGTGCTGGCTGCTGATTGGTCGCTGGGGTCAGCTGACTAGGCTCAGCCAATCAGGGGCTGCCCCTCAGCCCTAGCCTCCTGATTGCTTTGTATTATTATTTATGAATTATGAATTATGATTTATGAATTATGAATTAATATTAAATTGTTAAACGAATCCTTAATAAATGCCGCTTGTATTTACGGGCATCATTACTGGTGTGGGAACGAGCCGGCAGTGGCCAGAATCAAACTCACGAGCAACGGGGTGGAAGTCGAACACCTTAACCACAACTCTAAGCCAGAGATACTGAGAGGCACCCGTCTCAGTAGCATATTGGTTTAGGTGTTACGTGATTTTGGTTTAGCTTTAGGTGATTGCCTGAGGCTTATTTTTTACGTCACCACGTAGACCAAAATTTAAGCCATATTGTCTCTGCCCCTACAAGCTACCATTCTTTAGTTTATTTAGAAGTCAGGCCAGCTGGAGGACTGTATTGTATAAAGGACTGATTTTCCAAGCTTTGCCATCCAGTCTCTGTAGCCTAATGGCTAAGGTGTCGTGCTTGGTACCTTGACGCCCTGAGTTCAATTCCGTTAGGCTTCAACTGTGTCTGTTTTGGTTTTTAAGTAAGCACATAGACCAAAACATAAGCCATTTTGTCTTTGCCCTTGCAAGCCACCCTTCTTTAGTTTATTTAGTACATTTGTTTGGGAGTCAGGCTAGTTAAAGGGCTGTAAAAACGAAAAGATTGAAAACAGGGCCTTATACCTGTTCTCTGTGGTGCAATGGTAGAGATGTTGAATTTAGTTTTTGAGGTTTTGGGTTTAATTCACTCCAATTCATTTATTTGGTGTGTTTGTTTGGGAGGAAGGCACGCTACAAGATTGCAATGAGGTCAAAAACCAATGGATTGTTTGCAGGGGACAGGTTTGCTAGTGTCTGTAGTGTATATGCTACCCTTCTTTCGTTTATTAATTGTGTTTGTGAGGGAGACAAGCTAGGTGCCATTCCCATATGACTATGTAGAGTAATGGTTAAGGAGCTGAACCCCAGTGCTTAAGGTCCAGGGTTCAATTCCCTTGTGCGCCATCTGAACTTTCTCTCAGCTCTCTTCTACATTTTTTTTGTTTGGTGAGGGAGAAAAAAGCTATTGTTAGCAACCAGGTAGACCAAAACACAAGCCACCCAGTTCATGCATTTAAATTGAATGATTTACTCAAAGGGATTTGGGTCACTCTGTCAGCATTAGCCATTTCCCCCACATTTGAATATTTATATCATCATTCACAGGCCGTACAAAATCATCAACTTAAAAATTACCCCTGCATTGTATAGTTATCCCACCATACATCCCCACATTGTGTATTGATTTATGTGATGACCCTCAGCCACCCCTACATGTAAATGAATGCCCCATTGCCCCCCACACCCTTGTGTATTGTCCTCATCCATTTTCTTTGAGAAATCCAGGTGCTGTGGTTGCACATTTCCTTTCACTGTAACTCATCTAGTACTCATAGTTTCCTCAGAGAATTGTGTTGCTTCTTTACATGTAGAGATGTAGAGATACTGAGCCAAGACAGGCTTATCTTAGTCAAGCAGCAGCTGCCCCTCAGCCCTAGCATCCTGATTGGTAGGTGGTGTCACCTGACCAGGGCTGACCAATCAGAGCGAGGTGGACCTGGGCCGGCTGCTGATTGGTTGCTGGAGTCAGCTGACTAGGCTCAGCCAATCAGGGGCTGCCTCTCAGCCCTAGCCTCCTGATTGGTAGGTGGTGTCACCTGACCAGGGCTGACCAATCAGAGCGAGGTGAACCTGGGCCGGCTGCTGATTGGTCGCTGGAGTCAGCTGACTAGGCTAAGCCAATCAGGGGATGCCCCTCAGCCCTAGCGTCCTGATTGGTGGGTGTTGCCACCTGACCAGGGCTGACCAATCAGAGCGAGGGAAAACTGGGCCGGCTGCTGATTGGTCGCTGGGGTCAGCTGACTAGGCTCAGCCAATCAGGGGCTGCCCCTCAGCCCTAGCCTCCTGATTGGTGGGTGGTGTCACCTGACCAGGGCTGACCAATCAGAGCGAGGGATTTCTAGGCCGGCTGCTGATTGGTCGCTGGGATCAGCTGACTAGGCTCAGCCAATCAGGGGCTGCCCCTCAGCCCTAGCCTCCTGATTGGTGGGTGGTGTCACCTGACCAGGGCTGACCAATCAGAGCGAGGGATTTCTAGGCCGGCTGCTGATTGGTCGCTGGGATCAGCTGACTAGGCTCAGCCAATCAGGGGCTGCCCCTCAGCCCTAGCCTCCTGATTGGTGGGTGGTGTCACCTGACCAGGGCTGACCAATCAGAGCGAGGGATTTCTAGGCCGGCTGCTGATTGGTCGCTGGAGTCAGCTGACTAGGCTCAGCCAATCAGGGGCTGCCCCTCAGCCCTAGCGTCCTGATTGGTGGGTGTTGTCACCTGACCAGGGCTGACCAATCAGAGCGAGGGAAACCTGGGCCGGCTGCTGATTGGTCGCTGGGGTCAGCTGACTAGGCTCAGCCAATCAGGGGCTGCCCCTCAGCCCTAGCCTCCTGATTGGTGGGTGGTGTCACCTGACCAGGGCTGACCAATCAGAGCGAGGTGGACCTGGGCCGGCTGCTGATTGGTCGCTGGGGTCAGCTGACTAGGCTCAGCCAATCAGGGGCTGCCTCTCAGCCCTAGCCTCCTGATTGGTAGGTGGTGTCACCTGACCAGGGCTGACCAATCAGAGCGAGGTGAACCTGGGCCGGCTGCTGATTGGTCGCTGGAGTCAGCTGACTAGGCTAAGCCAATCAGGGGATGCCCCTCAGCCCTAGCGTCCTGATTGGTGGGTGTTGCCACCTGACCAGGGCTGACCAATCAGAGCGAGGGATTTCTAGGACGGCTGCTGATTGGTCGCTGGAGTCAGCTGACTAGGCTCAGCCAATCAGGGGCTGCCCCTCAGCCCTAGCCTCCTGATTGGTGGGTGGTGTCACCTGACCAGGGCTGACCAATCAGAGCGAGGGAAACCTGGGCCGGCTGCTGATTGGTCGCTGGGGTCAGCTGACTAGGCTCAGCCAATCAGGGGCTGCCCCTCAGCCCTAGCCTCCTGATTGGTGGGTGGTGTCACCTGACCAGGGCTGACCAATCAGAGCGAGGGATTCCTAGGCCGGCTGCTGATTGGTCGCTGGGGTCAGCTGACTAGGCTCAGCCAATCAGGGGCTGCCCCTCAGCCCTAGCGTCCTGATTGGTGGGTGTTGTCACCTGACCAGGGCTGACCAATCAGAGCGAGGGAAACCTGGGCCGGCTGCTGATTGGTCGCTGGGGTCAGCTGACTAGGCTCAGCCAATCAGGGGCTGCCCCTCAGCCCTAGCCTCCTGATTGGTGGGTGGTGTCACCTGACCAGGGCTGACCAATCAGAGCGAGGGAAACCTGTGCTGGCTGCTGATTGGTCGCTGGGGTCAGCTGACTAGGCTCAGCCAATCAGGGGCTGCCCCTCAGCCCTAGCCTCCTGATTGGTGGGTGGTGTCACTTGACCAGGGCTGACCAATCAGAGCGAGGGATTCCTAGGCCGGCTGCTGATTGGTCGCTGGGGTCAGCTGACTAGGCTCAGCCAATCAGGGGCTGCCCCTCAGCCCTAGCCTCCTGATTGCTTTGTATTATTATTTATGAATTATGAATTATGAATTAATATTAAATTGTTAAACGAATCCTTAATAAATGCCGCTTGTATTTACGGGCATCATTACTGGTGTGGGAACGAGCCGGCAGTGGCCAGAATCAAACTCACGAGCAACGGGGTGGAAGTCGAACACCTTAACCACAACTCTAAGCCAGAGATACTGAGAGGCACCCGTCTCAGTAGCATATTGGTTTAGGTGTTACGTGATTTTAGTTTAGCTTTAGGTGATTCCCTGAGGCTTATTTTTTACGTCACCACATAGACCAAAATTTAAGCCATATTGTCTCTGCCCCTACAAGCTACCATTCTTTAGTTTATTTAGAAGTCAGGCCAGCTGGAGGACTGTATTGTATAAAGGACTGATTTTCCAAGCTTTGCCATCCAGTCTCTGTAGCCTAATGGCTAAGGTGTCGTGCTTGGTACCTTGAAGCCCTGAGTTCAATTCCCCTAGGCTTCAACTGTGTCTGTTTTGGTTTTTAAGTAAGCACATAGACCAAAACATAAGCCATTTTGTCTTTGCCCTTGCAAGCCACCCTTCTTTAGTTTATTTAGTACATTTGTTTGGGAGTCAGGCTAGTTAAAGGGCTGTAAAAACGAAAAGATTGAAAACAGGGCCTTATACCTGTTCTCTGTGGTGCAATGGTAGAGATGTTGAATTTAGTTTTTGAGGTTTTGGGTTTAATTCACTCCAATTGATTTATTTGGTGTGTTTGTTTGGGAGGAAGGCACGCTACAAGATTGCAATGAGGTCAAAAACCAATGGATTGTTTGCAGGGGACAGGTTTGCTAGTGTCTGTAGTGTATATGCTACCCTTCTTTCGTTTATTAATTGTGTTTGTGAGGGAGACAAGCTAGGTGCCACCCCCATATGACTATGTAGAGTAATGGTTAAGGAGCTGAACCCCAGTGCTTAAGGTCCAGGGTTCAATTCCCTTGTGCTCCATCTGAACTTTCTCTCAGCTCTCTTCTACATTTTTTTTGTTTGGTGAGGGAGAAAAAAGCTATTGTTAGCAACCAGGTAGACCAAAACACAAGCCACCCAGTTCATGCATTTAAATTGAATGATTTACTCAAAGGGATTTGGGTCACTCTGTCAGCATTAGCCATTTTCCCCACATTTGAATATTTATATCATCATTCACAGGCCGTACAAAATCATCAACTTAAAAATTACCCCTGCATTGTATAGTTATCCCACCATACATGCCCACATTGTGTATTGATTTATGTGATGACCCTCAGCCACCCCTACATGTAAATGAATGCCCCATTGCCCCCCACACCCTTGTGTATTGTCCTCATCCATTTTCTTTGAGAAATCCAGGTGCTGTGGTTGCACATTTCCTTTCACTGTAACTCATCTAGTACTCATAGTTTCCTCAGAGAATTGTGTTGCTTCTTTACATGTAGAGATGTAGAGATACTGAGCCAAGACAGGCTTATCTTAGTCAAGCAGCAGCTGCCCCTCAACCCTAGCATCCTGATTGGTAGGTGGTGTCACCTGACCAGGGCTGACCAATCAGAGCGAGGTGGACCTGGGCCGGCTGCTGATTGGTTGCTGGAGTCAGCTGACTAGGCTCAGCCAATCAGGGGCTGCCTCTCAGCCCTAGCCTCCTGATTGGTAGGTGGTGTCACCTGACCAGGGCTGACCAATCAGAGCGAGGTGAACCTGGGCCGGCTGCTGATTGGTCGCTGGAGTCAGCTGACTAGGCTAAGCCAATCAGGGGATGCCCCTCAGCCCTAGCGTCCTGATTGGTGGGTGTTGCCACCTGACCAGGGCTGACCAATCAGAGCGAGGGATTTCTAGGACGGCTGCTGATTGGTCGCTGGAGTCAGCTGACTAGGCTCAGCCAATCAGGGGCTGCCCCTCAGCCCTAGCCTCCTGATTGGTGGGTGGTGTCACCTGACCAGGGCTGACCAATCAGAGCGAGGGAAACCTGGGCCGGCTGCTGATTGGTCGCTGGGGTCAGCTGACTAGGCTCAGCCAATCAGGGGCTGCCCCTCAGCCCTAGCCTCCTGATTGGTGGGTGGTGTCACCTGACCAGGGCTGACCAATCAGAGCGAAGGATTCCTGGGCCGGCTGCTGATTGGTCGCTGGGATCAGCTGACTAGGCTCAGCCAATCAGGGGCTGCCCCTCAGCCCTAGCCTCCTGATTGGTGGGTGGTGTCACCTGACCAGGGCTGACCAATCAGAGCGAGGGATTTCTAGGCCGGCTGCTGATTGGTCGCTGGAGTCAGCTGACTAGGCTCAGCCAATCAGGGGCTGCCCCTCAGCCCTAGCCTCCTGATTGGTGGGTGGTGTCACCTGACCAGGGCTGACCAATCAGAGCGAGGGATTCCTAGGCCGGCTGCTGATTGGTCGCTGGGGTCAGCTGACTAGGCTCAGCCAATCAGGGGCTGCCCCTCAGCCCTAGCTGAGGGCTAGGGCTGAGCAATCACCTGACCAGGGCTGACCAATCAGAGCGAGGGAAACCTGGGCCGGCTGCTGATTGGTCGCTGGGGTCAGCTGACTAGGCTCAGCCAATCAGGGGCTGCCCCTCAGCCCTAGCCTCCTGATTGGTGGGTGGTGTCACCTGACCAGGGCTGACCAATCAGAGCGAGGGAAACCTGTGCTGGCTGCTGATTGGTCGCTGGGGTCAGCTGACTAGGCTCAGCCAATCAGGGGCTGCCCCTCAGCCCTAGCCTCCTGATTGCTTTGTATTATTATTTATGAATTATGAATTATGATTTATGAATTATGAATTAATATTAAATTGTTAAACGAATCCTTAATAAATGCCGCTTGTATTTACGGGCATCATTACTGGTGTGGGAACGAGCCGGCAGTGGCCAGAATCAAACTCACGAGCAACGGGGTGGAAGTCGAACACCTTAACCACAACTCTAAGCCAGAGATACTGAGAGGCACCCGTCTCAGTAGCATATTGGTTTAGGTGTTACGTGATTTTGGTTTAGCTTTAGGTGATTGCCTGAGGCTTATTTTTTACGTCACCACGTAGACCAAAATTTAAGCCATATTGTCTCTGCCCCTACAAGCTACCATTCTTTAGTTTATTTAGAAGTCAGGCCAGCTGGAGGACTGTATTGTATAAAGGACTGATTTTCCAAGCTTTGCCAACCAGTCTCTGTAGCCTAATGGCTAAGGTGTCGTGCTTGGTACCTTGACGCCCTGAGTTCAATTCCGTTAGGCTTCAACTGTGTCTGTTTTGGTTTTTAAGTAAGCACATAGACCAAAACATAAGCCATTTTGTCTTTGCCCTTGCAAGCCACCCTTCTTTAGTTTATTTAGTACATTTGTTTGGGAGTCAGGCTAGTTAAAGGGCTGTAAAAACGAAAAGATTGAAAACAGGGCCTTATACCTGTTCTCTGTGGTGCAATGGTAGAGATGTTGAATTTAGTTTTTGAGGTTTTGGGTTTAATTCACTCCAATTCATTTATTTGGTGTGTTTGTTTGGGAGGAAGGCACGCTACAAGATTGCAATGAGGTCAAAAACCAATGGATTGTTTGCAGGGGACAGGTTTGCTAGTGTCTGTAGTGTATATGCTACCCTTCTTTCGTTTATTAATTGTGTTTGTGAGGGAGACAAGCTAGGTGCCATTCCCATTCCCATATGACTATGTAGAGTAATGGTTAAGGAGCTGAACCCCAGTGCTTAAGGTCCAGGGTTCAATTCCCTTGTGCGCCATCTGAACTTTCTCTCAGCTCTCTTCTACATTTTTTTTGTTTGGTGAGGGAGAAAAAAGCTATTGTTAGCAACCAGGTAGACCAAAACACAAGCCACCCAGTTCATGCATTTAAATTGAATGATTTACTCAAAGGGATTTGGGTCACTCTGTCAGCATTAGCCATTTCCCCCACATTTGAATATTTATATCATCATTCACAGGCCGTACAAAATCATCAACTTAAAAATTACCCCTGCATTGTATAGTTATCCCACCATACATCCCCACATTGTGTATTGATTTATGTGATGACCCTCAGCCACCCCTACATGTAAATGAATGCCCCATTGCCCCCCACACCCTTGTGTATTGTCCTCATCCATTTTCTTTGAGAAATCCAGGTGCTGTGGTTGCACATTTCCTTTCACTGTAACTCATCTAGTACTCATAGTTTCCTCAGAGAATTGTGTTGCTTCTTTACATGTAGAGATGTAGAGATACTGAGCCAAGACAGGCTTATCTTAGTCAAGCAGCAGCTGCCCCTCAGCCCTAGCATCCTGATTGGTAGGTGGTGTCACCTGACCAGGGCTGACCAATCAGAGCGAGGTGGACCTGGGCCGGCTGCTGATTGGTTGCTGGAGTCAGCTGACTAGGCTCAGCCAATCAGGGGCTGCCTCTCAGCCCTAGCCTCCTGATTGGTAGGTGGTGTCACCTGACCAGGGCTGACCAATCAGAGCGAGGTGAACCTGGGCCGGCTGCTGATTGGTCGCTGGAGTCAGCTGACTAGGCTAAGCCAATCAGGGGATGCCCCTCAGCCCTAGCGTCCTGATTGGTGGGTGTTGCCACCTGACCAGGGCTGACCAATCAGAGCGAGGGAAAACTGGGCCGGCTGCTGATTGGTCGCTGGGGTCAGCTGACTAGGCTCAGCCAATCAGGGGCTGCCCCTCAGCCCTAGCCTCCTGATTGGTGGGTGGTGTCACCTGACCAGGGCTGACCAATCAGAGCGAGGGATTTCTAGGCCGGCTGCTGATTGGTCGCTGGGATCAGCTGACTAGGCTCAGCCAATCAGGGGCTGCCCCTCAGCCCTAGCCTCCTGATTGGTGGGTGGTGTCACCTGACCAGGGCTGACCAATCAGAGCGAGGGATTTCTAGGCCGGCTGCTGATTGGTCGCTGGGATCAGCTGACTAGGCTCAGCCAATCAGGGGCTGCCCCTCAGCCCTAGCCTCCTGATTGGTGGGTGGTGTCACCTGACCAGGGCTGACCAATCAGAGCGAGGGATTTCTAGGCCGGCTGCTGATTGGTCGCTGGAGTCAGCTGACTAGGCTCAGCCAATCAGGGGCTGCCCCTCAGCCCTAGCGTCCTGATTGGTGGGTGTTGTCACCTGACCAGGGCTGACCAATCAGAGCGAGGGAAACCTGGGCCGGCTGCTGATTGGTCGCTGGGGTCAGCTGACTAGGCTCAGCCAATCAGGGGCTGCCCCTCAGCCCTAGCCTCCTGATTGGTGGGTGGTGTCACCTGACCAGGGCTGACCAATCAGAGCGAGGGATTCCTAGGCCGGCTGCTGATTGGTCGCTGGGGTCAGCTGACTAGGCTCAGCCAATCAGGGGCTGCCCCTCAGCCCTAGCCTCCTGATTGGTGGGTGGTGTCACCTGACCAGGGCTGACCAATCAGAGCGAGGGATTTCTAGGCCGGCTGCTGATTGGTCGCTGGGATCAGCTGACTAGGCTCAGCCAATCAGGGGCTGCCCCTCAGCCCTAGCCTCCTGATTGGTGGGTGGTGTCACCTGACCAGGGCTGACCAATCAGAGCGAGGGATTCCTAGGCCGGGTGCTGATTGGTCGCTGGGGTCAGCTGACTAGGCTCAGCCAATCAGGGGCTGCCCCTCAGCCCTAGCGTCCTGATTGGTGGGTGTTGTCACCTGACCAGGGCTGACCAATCAGAGCGAGGGAAACCTGGGCCGGCTGCTGATTGGTCGCTGGGGTCAGCTGACTAGGCTCAGCCAATCAGGGGCTGCCCCTCAGCCCTAGCCTCCTGATTGGTGGGTGGTGTCACCTGACCAGGGCTGACCAATCAGAGCGAGGGATTCCTAGGCCGGCTGCTGATTGGTCGCTGGGGTCAGCTGACTAGGCTCAGCCAATCAGGGGCTGCCCCTCAGCCCTAGCCTCCTGATTGGTGGGTGGTGTCACCTGACCAGGGCTGACCAATCAGAGCGAGGGATTTCTAGGCCGGCTGCTGATTGGTCGCTGGGATCAGCTGACTAGGCTCAGCCAATCAGGGGCTGCCCCTCAGCCCTAGCCTCCTGATTGGTGGGTGGTGTCACCTGACCAGGGCTGACCAATCAGAGCGAGGGAAACCTGGGCCGGCTGCTGATTGGTCGCTGGGGTCAGCTGACTAGGCTCAGCCAATCAGGGGCTGCCCCTCAGCCCTAGCCTCCTGATTGGTGGGTGGTGTCACCTGACCAGGGCTGACCAATCAGAGCGAGGGAAACCTGTGCTGGCTGCTGATTGGTCGCTGGGGTCAGCTGACTAGGCTCAGCCAATCAGGGGCTGCCCCTCAGCCCTAGCCTCCTGATTGCTTTGTATTATTATTTATGAATTATGAATTATGATTTATGAATTATGAATTAATATTAAATTGTTAAACGAATCCTTAATAAATGCCGCTTGTATTTACGGGCATCACGGGCGACATTACTGGTGTGGGAAGGAGCCGGCAGTAGCCAGAATCAAACTCACGAGCAACGGGGTGGAAGTCGAACACCTTAACCACAACTCTAAGCCAGAGATACTGAGAGGCACCCGTCTCAGTAGCATATTGGTTTAGGTGTTACGTGATTTTAGTTTAGCTTTAGGTGATTCCCTGAGGCTTATTTTTTACGTCACCACGTAGACCAAAATTTAAGCCATATTGTCTCTGCCCCTACAAGCTACCATTCTTTAGTTTATTTAGAAGTCAGGCCAGCTGGAGGACTGTATTGTATAAAGGACTGATTTTCCATGCTTTGCCATCCAGTCTCTGTAGCCTAATGGCTAAGGTGTCGTGCTTGGTACCTTGACGCCCTGAGTTCAATTCCCCTAGGCTTCAACTGTGTCTGTTTTGGTTTTTAAGTAAGCACATAGACCAAAACATAAGCCATTTTGTCTTTGCCCTTGCAAGCCACCCTTCTTTAGTTTATTTAGTACATTTGTTTGGGAGTCAGGCTAGTTAAAGGGCTGTAAAAACGAAAAGATTGAAAACAGGGCCTTATACCTGTTCTCTGTGGTGCAATGGTAGAGATGTTGAATTTAGTTTTTGAGGTTTTGGGTTTAATTCACTCCAATTGATTTATTTGGTGTGTTTGTTTGGGAGGAAGGCACGCTACAAGATTGCAATGAGGTCAAAAACCAATGGATTGTTTGCAGGGGACAGGTTTGCTAGTGTCTGTAGTGTATATGCTACCCTTCTTTCGTTTATTAATTGTGTTTGTGAGGGAGACAAGCTAGGTGCCACTCCCATATGACTATGTAGAGTAATGGTTAAGGAGCTGAACCCCAGTGCTTAAGGTCCAGGGTTCAATTCCCTTGTGCTCCATCTGAACTTTCTCTCAGCTCTCTTCTACATTTTTTTTGTTTGGTGAGGGAGAAAAAAGCTATTGTTAGCAACCAGGTAGACCAAAACACAAGCCACCCAGTTCATGCATTTAAATTGAATGATTTACTCAAAGGGATTTGGGTCACTCTGTCAGCATTAGCCATTTTCCCCACATTTGAATATTTATATCATCATTCACAGGCCGTACAAAATCATCAACTTAAAAATTACCCCTGCATTGTATAGTTATCCCACCATACATCCCCACATTGTGTATTGATTTATGTGATGACCCTCAGCCACCCCTACAAGTAAATGAATGCCCCATTGCCCCCCACACCCTTGTGTATTGTCCTCATCCATTTTCTTTGAGAAATCCAGGTGCTGTGGTTGCACATTTCCTTTCACTGTAACTCATCTAGTACTCATAGTTTCCTCAGAGAATTGTGTTGCTTCTTTACATGTAGAGATGTAGAGATACTGAGCCAAGACAGGCTTATCTTAGTCAAGCAGCAGCTGCCCCTCAGCCCTAGCATCCTGATTGGTAGGTGGTGTCACCTGACCAGGGCTGACCAATCAGAGCGAGGTGGACCTGGGCCGGCTGCTGATTGGTTGCTGGAGTCAGCTGACTAGGCTCAGCCAATCAGGGGCTGCCTCTCAGCCCTAGCCTCCTGATTGGTAGGTGGTGTCACCTGACCAGGGCTGACCAATCAGAGCGAGGTGAACCTATGCCGGCTGCTGATTGGTCGCTGGAGTCAGCTGACTAGGCTAAGCCAATCAGGGGATGCCCCTCAGCCCTAGCGTCCTGATTGGTGGGTGTTGCCACCTGATCAGGGCTGACCAATCAGAGCGAGGGAAACCTGGGCCGGCTGCTGATTGGTCGCTGGGGTCAGCTGACTAGGCTCAGCCAATCAGGGGCTGCCCCTCAGCCCTAGCTTCCTGATTGGTGGGTGGTGTCACCTGACCAGGGCTGACCAATCAAAGCGAGGGAAACCTGGCCTGGCTGCTGATTGGTCGCTGGGGTCAGCTGACTAGGCTCAGCCAATCAGGGGCTGCCCCTCAGCCCTAGCCTCCTGATTGGTGGGTGGTGTCACCTGACCAGGGCTGACCAATCAGAGCGAGGGATTTCTAGGCCGGCTGCTGATTGGTCGCTGGGATCAGCTGACTAGGCTCAGCCAATCAGGGCCTGCCCCTCAGCCCTAGCCTCCTGATTGGTGGGTGGTGTCACCTGACCAGGGCTGACCAATCAGAGCGAGGGATTTCTAGGCCGGCTGCTGATTGGTCGCTGGAGTCAGCTGACTAGGCTCAGCCAATCAGGGGCTGCCCCTCAGCCCTAGCCTCCTGATTGGTGGGTGGTGTCACCTGACCAGGGCTGACCAATCAGAGCGAGGGATTCCTAGGCCGGGTGCTGATTGGTCGCTGGGGTCAGCTGACTAGGCTCAGCCAATCAGGGGCTGCCCCTCAGCCCTAGCGTCCTGATTGGTGGGTGTTGTCACCTGACCAGGGCTTACCAATCAGAGCGAGGGAAACCTGGGCCGGCTGCTGATTGGTCGCTGGGGTCAGCTGACTAGGCTCAGACAATCAGGGGCTGCCCCTCAGCCCTAGCCTCCTGATTGGTGGGTGGTGTCACCTGACCAGGGCTGACCAATCAGAGCGAGGGATTCCTAGGCCGGCTGCTGATTGGTCGCTGGGGTCAGCTGACTAGGCTCAGCCAATCAGGGGCTGCCCCTCAGCCCTAGCCTCCTGATTGGTGGGTGGTGTCACCTGACCAGGGCTGACCAATCAGAGCGAGGGATTTCTAGGCCGGCTGCTGATTGGTCGCTGGGGTCAGCTGACTAGGCTCAGCCAATCAGGGGCTGCCCCTCAGCCCTAGCCTCCTGATTGGTGGGTGTTGTCACCTGACCAGGGCTGACCAATCAGAGCGAGGGATTCCTAGGCCGGCTGCTGATTGGTCGCTGGGGTCAGCTGACTAGGCTCAGCCAATCAGGGGCTGCCCCTCAGCCCTAGCCTCTTGATTGGTGGGTGGTGTCACCTGACCAGGGCTGACCAATCAGAGCGAGGGATTTCTAGGCCGGCTGCTGATTGGTCGCTGGGATCAGCTGACTAGGCTCAGCCAATCAGGGGCTGCCCCTCAGCCCTAGCTTCCTGATTGGTGGGTGGTGTCACCTGACCAGGGCTGACCAATCAGAGCGAGGGATTTCTAGGCCGGCTGCTGATTGGTCGCTGGAGTCAGCTGACTAGGCTCAGCCAATCAGGGGCTGCCCCTCAGCCCTAGCCTCCTGATTGGTGGGTGGTGTCACCTGACCAGGGCTGACCAATCAGAGCGAGGGATTCCTAGGCCGGCTGCTGATTGGTCGCTGGGGTCAGCTGATTAGGGCCCCTCAGCCCTAGCCTCCTGATTGCTTTGTATTATTATTTATGAATTATGAATTATGATTTATGAATTATGAATTAATATTAAATTGTTAAACGAATCCTTAATAAATGCCGCTTGTATTTACGGGCATCATTACTGGTGTGGGAAGGAGCCGGCAGTAGCCAGAATCAAACTCACGAGCAACGGGGTGGAAGTCGAACACCTTAACCACAACTCTAAGCCAGAGATACTGAGAGGCACCCGTCTCAGTAGCATATTGGTTTAGGTGTTACGTGATTTTAGTTTAGCTTTAGGTGATTCCCTGAGGCTTATTTTTTACGTCACCACGTAGACCAAAATTTAAGCCATATTGTCTCTGCCCCTACAAGCTACCATTCTTTAGTTTATTTAGAAGTCAGGCCAGCTGGAGGACTGTATTGTATAAAGGACTGATTTTCCATGCTTTGCCATCCAGTCTCTGTAGCCTAATGGCTAAGGTGTCGTGCTTGGTACCTTGACGCCCTGAGTTCAATTCCCCTAGGCTTCAACTGTGTCTGTTTTGGTTTTTAAGTAAGCACATAGACCAAAACATAAGCCATTTTGTCTTTGCCCTTGCAAGCCACCCTTCTTTAGTTTATTTAGTACATTTGTTTGGGAGTCAGGCTAGTTAAAGGGCTGTAAAAACGAAAAGATTGAAAACAGGGCCTTATACCTGTTCTCTGTGGTGCAATGGTAGAGATGTTGAATTTAGTTTTTGAGGTTTTGGGTTTAATTCACTCCAATTGATTTATTTGGTGTGTTTGTTTGGGAGGAAGGCACGCTACAAGATTGCAATGAGGTCAAAAACCAATGGATTGTTTGCAGGGGACAGGTTTGCTAGTGTCTGTAGTGTATATGCTACCCTTCTTTCGTTTATTAATTGTGTTTGTGAGGGAGACAAGCTAGGTGCCACTCCCATATGACTATGTAGAGTAATGGTTAAGGAGCTGAACCCCAGTGCTTAAGGTCCAGGGTTCAATTCCCTTGTGCTCCATCTGAACTTTCTCTCAGCTCTCTTCTACATTTTTTTGTTTGGTGAGGGAGAAAAAAGCTATTGTTAGCAACCAGGTAGACCAAAACACAAGCCACCCAGTTCATGCATTTAAATTGAATGATTTACTCAAAGGGATTTGGGTCACTCTGTCAGCATTAGCCATTTCCCCCACATTTGAATATTTATATCATCATTCACAGGCCGTACAAAATCATCAACTTAAAAATTACCCCTGCATTGTATAGTTATCCCACCATACATCCCCACATTGTGTATTGATTTATGTGATGACCCTCAGCCACCCCTACATGTAAATGAATGCCCCATTGCCCCCCACACCCTTGTGTATTGTCCTCATCCATTTTCTTTGAGAAATCCAGGTGCTGTGGTTGCACATTTCCTTTCACTGTAACTCATCTAGTACTCATAGTTTCCTCAGAGAATTGTGTTGCTTCTTTACATGTAGAGATGTAGAGATACTGAGCCAAGACAGGCTTATCTTAGTCAAGCAGCAGCTGCCCCTCAGCCCTAGCATCCTGATTGGTAGGTGGTGTCACCTGACCAGGGCTGACCAATCAGAGCGAGGTGGACCTGGGCCGGCTGCTGATTGGTTGCTGGAGTCAGCTGACTAGGCTCAGCCAATCAGGGGCTGCCTCTCAGCCCTAGCCTCCTGATTGGTAGGTGGTGTCACCTGACCAGGGCTGACCAATCAGAGCGAGGTGAACCTGGGCCGGCTGCTGATTGGTCGCTGGAGTCAGCTGACTAGGCTAAGCCAATCAGGGGATGCCCCTCAGCCCTAGCGTCCTGATTGGTGGGTGTTGCCACCTGACCAGGGCTGACCAATCAGAGCGAGGGAAAACTGGGCCGGCTGCTGATTGGTCGCTGGGGTCAGCTGACTAGGCTCAGCCAATCAGGGGCTGCCCCTCAGCCCTAGCCTCCTGATTGGTGGGTGGTGTCACCTGACCAGGGCTGACCAATCAGAGCGAGGGATTTCTAGGCCGGCTGCTGATTGGTCGCTGGGATCAGCTGACTAGGCTCAGCCAATCAGGGGCTGCCCCTCAGCCCTAGCCTCCTGATTGGTGGGTGGTGTCACCTGACCAGGGCTGACCAATCAGAGCGAGGGATTTCTAGGCCGGCTGCTGATTGGTCGCTGGGATCAGCTGACTAGGCTCAGCCAATCAGGGGCTGCCCCTCAGCCCTAGCCTCCTGATTGGTGGGTGGTGTCACCTGACCAGGGCTGACCAATCAGAGCGAGGGATTTCTAGGCCGGCTGCTGATTGGTCGCTGGAGTCAGCTGACTAGGCTCAGCCAATCAGGGGCTGCCCCTCAGCCCTAGCGTCCTGATTGGTGGGTGTTGTCACCTGACCAGGGCTGACCAATCAGAGCGAGGGAAACCTGGGCCGGCTGCTGATTGGTCGCTGGGGTCAGCTGACTAGGCTCAGCCAATCAGGGGCTGCCCCTCAGCCCTAGCCTCCTGATTGGTGGGTGGTGTCACCTGACCAGGGCTGACCAATCAGAGCGAGGGATTCCTAGGCCGGCTGCTGATTGGTCGCTGGGGTCAGCTGACTAGGCTCAGCCAATCAGGGGCTGCCCCTCAGCCCTAGCCTCCTGATTGGTGGGTGGTGTCACCTGACCAGGGCTGACCAATCAGAGCGAGGGATTTCTAGGCCGGCTGCTGATTGGTCGCTGGGATCAGCTGACTAGGCTCAGCCAATCAGGGGCTGCCCCTCAGCCCTAGCCTCCTGATTGGTGGGTGGTGTCACCTGACCAGGGCTGACCAATCAGAGCGAGGGATTCCTAGGCCGGGTGCTGATTGGTCGCTGGGGTCAGCTGACTAGGCTCAGCCAATCAGGGGCTGCCCCTCAGCCCTAGCGTCCTGATTGGTGGGTGTTGTCACCTGACCAGGGCTGACCAATCAGAGCGAGGGAAACCTGGGCCGGCTGCTGATTGGTCGCTGGGGTCAGCTGACTAGGCTCAGCCAATCAGGGGCTGCCCCTCAGCCCTAGCCTCCTGATTGGTGGGTGGTGTCACCTGACCAGGGCTGACCAATCAGAGCGAGGGATTCCTAGGCCGGCTGCTGATTGGTCGCTGGGGTCAGCTGACTAGGCTCAGCCAATCAGGGGCTGCCCCTCAGCCCTAGCCTCCTGATTGGTGGGTGGTGTCACCTGACCAGGGCTGACCAATCAGAGCGAGGGATTTCTAGGCCGGCTGCTGATTGGTCGCTGGGATCAGCTGACTAGGCTCAGCCAATCAGGGGCTGCCCCTCAGCCCTAGCCTCCTGATTGGTGGGTGGTGTCACCTGACCAGGGCTGACCAATCAGAGCGAGGGAAACCTGGGCCGGCTGCTGATTGGTCGCTGGGGTCAGCTGACTAGGCTCAGCCAATCAGGGGCTGCCCCTCAGCCCTAGCCTCCTGATTGGTGGGTGGTGTCACCTGACCAGGGCTGACCAATCAGAGCGAGGGAAACCTGTGCTGGCTGCTGATTGGTCGCTGGGGTCAGCTGACTAGGCTCAGCCAATCAGGGGCTGCCCCTCAGCCCTAGCCTCCTGATTGCTTTGTATTATTATTTATGAATTATGAATTATGATTTATGAATTATGAATTAATATTAAATTGTTAAACGAATCCTTAATAAATGCCGCTTGTATTTACGGGCATCATTACTGGTGTGGGAAGGAGCCGGCAGTAGCCAGAATCAAACTCACGAGCAACGGGGTGGAAGTCGAACACCTTAACCACAACTCTAAGCCAGAGATACTGAGAGGCACCCGTCTCAGTAGCATATTGGTTTAGGTGTTACGTGATTTTAGTTTAGCTTTAGGTGATTCCCTGAGGCTTATTTTTTACGTCACCACGTAGACCAAAATTTAAGCCATATTGTCTCTGCCCCTACAAGCTACCATTCTTTAGTTTATTTAGAAGTCAGGCCAGCTGGAGGACTGTATTGTATAAAGGACTGATTTTCCATGCTTTGCCATCCAGTCTCTGTAGCCTAATGGCTAAGGTGTCGTGCTTGGTACCTTGACGCCCTGAGTTCAATTCCCCTAGGCTTCAACTGTGTCTGTTTTGGTTTTTAAGTAAGCACATAGACCAAAACATAAGCCATTTTGTCTTTGCCCTTGCAAGCCACCCTTCTTTAGTTTATTTAGTACATTTGTTTGGGAGTCAGGCTAGTTAAAGGGCTGTAAAAACGAAAAGATTGAAAACAGGGCCTTATACCTGTTCTCTGTGGTGCAATGGTAGAGATGTTGAATTTAGTTTTTGAGGTTTTGGGTTTAATTCACTCCAATTGATTTATTTGGTGTGTTTGTTTGGGAGGAAGGCACGCTACAAGATTGCAATGAGGTCAAAAACCAATGGATTGTTTGCAGGGGACAGGTTTGCTAGTGTCTGTAGTGTATATGCTACCCTTCTTTCGTTTATTAATTGTGTTTGTGAGGGAGACAAGCTAGGTGCCACTCCCATATGACTATGTAGAGTAATGGTTAAGGAGCTGAACCCCAGTGCTTAAGGTCCAGGGTTCAATTCCCTTGTGCTCCATCTGAACTTTCTCTCAGCTCTCTTCCACATTTTTTTGTTTGGTGAGGGAGAAAAAAGCTATTGTTAGCAACCAGGTAGACCAAAACACAAGCCACCCAGTTCATGCATTTAAATTGAATGATTTACTCAAAGGGATTTGGGTCACTCTGTCAGCATTAGCCATTTTCCCCACATTTGAATATTTATATCATCATTCACAGGCCGTATAAAATCATCAACTTAAAAATTACCCCTGCATTGTATAGTTATCCCACCATACATCCCCACATTGTGTATTGATTTATGTGATGACCCTCAGCCACCCCTACATGTAAATGAATGCCCCATTGCCCCCCACACCCTTGTGTATTGTCCTCATTCATTTTCTTTGAGAAATCCAGGTGCTGTGGTTGCACATTTCCTTTCACTGTAACTCATCTAGTACTCATAGTTTCCTCAGAGAATTGTGTTGCTTCTTTACATGTAGAGATGTAGAGATACTGAGCCAAGACAGGCTTATCTTAGTCAAGCAGCAGCTGCCCCTCAGCCCTAGCATCCTGATTGGTAGGTGGTGTCACCTGACCAGGGCTGACCAATCAGAGCGAGGTGGACCTGGGCCGGCTGCTGATTGGTTGCTGGAGTCAGCTGACTAGGCTCAGCCAATCAGGGGCTGCCTCTCAGCCCTAGCCTCCTGATTGGTAGGTGGTGTCACCTGACCAGGGCTGACCAATCAGAGCGAGGTGAACCTGGGCCGGCTGCTGATTGGTCGCTGGAGTCAGCTGACTAGGCTAAGCCAATCAGGGGATGCCCCTCAGCCCTAGCGTCCTGATTGGTGGGTGTTGCCACCTGACCAGGGCTGACCAATCAGAGCGAGGGATTTCTAGGACGGCTGCTGATTGGTCGCTGGAGTCAGCTGACTAGGCTCAGCCAATCAGGGGCTGCCCCTCAGCCCTAGCCTCCTGATTGGTGGGTGGTGTCACCTGACCAGGGCTGACCAATCAGAGCGAGGGAAACCTGGGCCGGCTGCTGATTGGTCGCTGGGGTCAGCTGACTAGGCTCAGCCAATCAGGGGCTGCCCCTCAGCCCTAGCCTCCTGATTGGTGGGTGGTGTCACCTGACCAGGGCTGACCAATCAGAGCGAAGGATTCCTGGGCCGGCTGCTGATTGGTCGCTGGGATCAGCTGACTAGGCTCAGCCAATCAGGGGCTGCCCCTCAGCCCTAGCCTCCTGATTGGTGGGTGGTGTCACCTGACCAGGGCTGACCAATCAGAGCGAGGGATTTCTAGGCCGGCTGCTGATTGGTCGCTGGAGTCAGCTGACTAGGCTCAGCCAATCAGGGGCTGCCCCTCAGCCCTAGCCTCCTGATTGGTGGGTGGTGTCACCTGACCAGGGCTGACCAATCAGAGCGAGGGATTCCTAGGCCGGCTGCTGATTGGTCGCTGGGGTCAGCTGACTAGGCTCAGCCAACCGGGGGCTGCCCCTCAGCCCTAGCGTCCTGATTGGTGGGTGTTGTCACTTGACCAGGGCTGACCAATCAGAGCGAGGGAAACCTGGGCCGGCTGCTGATTGGTCGCTGGGGTCAGCTGACTAGGCTCAGCCAATCAGGGGCTGCCCCTCAGCCCTAGCCTCCTGATTGGTGGGTGGTGTCACCTGACCAGGGCTGACCAATCAGAGCGAGGGAAACCTGGGCCGGCTGCTGATTGGTCGCTGGGGTCAGCTGACTAGGCTCAGCCAATCAGGGGCTGCCCCTCAGCCCTAGCCTCCTGATTGGTGGGTGGTGTCACCTGACCAGGTCTGACCAATCAGAGCGAGGGATTCCTAGGCCGGCTGCTGATTGGTCGCTGGGGTCAGCTGACTAGGCTCAGCCAATCAGGGGCTGCCCCTCAGCCATAGCGTCCTGATTGGTGGGTGTTGTCACCTGACCAGGGCTGACCAATCAGAGCGAGGGAAACCTGGGCCGGCTGCTGATTGGTCGCTGGGGTCAGCTGACTAGGCTCAGCCAATCAGGGGCTGCCCCTCAGCCCTAGCCTCCTGATTGGTGGGTGGTGTCACCTGACCAGGGCTGACCAATCAGAGCGAGGGAAACCTGTGCTGGCTGCTGATTGGTCGCTGGGGTCAGCTGACTAGGCTCAGCCAATCAGGGGCTGCCCCTCAGCCCTAGCCTCCTGATTGGTGGGTGGTGTCACTTGACCAGGGCTGACCAATCAGAGCGAGGGATTCCTAGGCCGGCTGCTGATTGGTCGCTGGGGTCAGCTGACTAGGCTCAGCCAATCAGGGGCTGCCCCTCAGCCCTAGCCTCCTGATTGCTTTGTATTATTATTTATGAATTATGAATTATGAATTATGAATTAATATTAAATTGTTAAACGAATCCTTAATAAATGCCGCTTGTATTTACGGGCATCATTACTGGTGTGGGAACGAGCCGGCAGTGGCCAGAATCAAACTCACGAGCAACGGGGTGGAAGTCGAACACCTTAACCACAACTCTAAGCCAGAGATACTGAGAGGCACCCGTCTCAGTAGCATATTGGTTTAGGTGTTACGTGATTTTAGTTTAGCTTTAGGTGATTCCCTGAGGCTTATTTTTTACGTCACCACATAGACCAAAATTTAAGCCATATTGTCTCTGCCCCTACAAGCTACCATTCTTTAGTTTATTTAGAAGTCAGGCCAGCTGGAGGACTGTATTGTATAAAGGACTGATTTTCCAAGCTTTGCCATCCAGTCTCTGTAGCCTAATGGCTAAGGTGTCGTGCTTGGTACCTTGAAGCCCTGAGTTCAATTCCCCTAGGCTTCAACTGTGTCTGTTTTGGTTTTTAAGTAAGCACATAGACCAAAACATAAGCCATTTTGTCTTTGCCCTTGCAAGCCACCCTTCTTTAGTTTATTTAGTACATTTGTTTGGGAGTCAGGCTAGTTAAAGGGCTGTAAAAACGAAAAGATTGAAAACAGGGCCTTATACCTGTTCTCTGTGGTGCAATGGTAGAGATGTTGAATTTAGTTTTTGAGGTTTTGGGTTTAATTCACTCCAATTGATTTATTTGGTGTGTTTGTTTGGGAGGAAGGCACGCTACAAGATTGCAATGAGGTCAAAAACCAATGGATTGTTTGCAGGGGACAGGTTTGCTAGTGTCTGTAGTGTATATGCTACCCTTCTTTCGTTTATTAATTGTGTTTGTGAGGGAGACAAGCTAGGTGCCACCCCCATATGACTATGTAGAGTAATGGTTAAGGAGCTGAACCCCAGTGCTTAAGGTCCAGGGTTCAATTCCCTTGTGCTCCATCTGAACTTTCTCTCAGCTCTCTTCTACATTTTTTTTGTTTGGTGAGGGAGAAAAAAGCTATTGTTAGCAACCAGGTAGACCGAAACACAAGCCACCCAGTTCATGCATTTAAATTGAATGATTTACTCAAAGGGATTTGGGTCACTCTGTCAGCATTAGCCATTTTCCCCACATTTGAATATTTATATCATCATTCACAGGCCGTACAAAATCATCAACTTAAAAATTACCCCTGCATTGTATAGTTATCCCACCATACATCCCCACATTGTGTATTGATTTATGTGATGACCCTCAGCCACCCCTACATGTAAATGAATGCCCCATTGCCCCCCACACCCTTGTGTATTGTCCTCATCCATTTTCTTTGAGAAATCCAGGTGCTGTGGTTGCACATTTCCTTTCACTGTAACTCATCTAGTACTCATAGTTTCCTCAGAGAATTGTGTTGCTTCTTTACATGTAGAGATGTAGAGATACTGAGCCAAGACAGGCTTATCTTAGTCAAGCAGCAGCTGCCCCTCAACCCTAGCATCCTGATTGGTAGGTGGTGTCACCTGACCAGGGCTGACCAATCAGAGCGAGGTGGACCTGGGCCGGCTGCTGATTGGTTGCTGGAGTCAGCTGACTAGGCTCAGCCAATCAGGGGCTGCCTCTCAGCCCTAGCCTCCTGATTGGTAGGTGGTGTCACCTGACCAGGGCTGACCAATCAGAGCGAGGTGAACCTGGGCCGGCTGCTGATTGGTCGCTGGAGTCAGCTGACTAGGCTAAGCCAATCAGGGGATGCCCCTCAGCCCTAGCGTCCTGATTGGTGGGTGTTGCCACCTGACCAGGGCTGACCAATCAGAGCGAGGGATTTCTAGGACGGCTGCTGATTGGTCGCTGGAGTCAGCTGACTAGGCTCAGCCAATCAGGGGCTGCCCCTCAGCCCTAGCCTCCTGATTGGTGGGTGGTGTCACCTGACCAGGGCTGACCAATCAGAGCGAGGGAAACCTGGGCCGGCTGCTGATTGGTCGCTGGGGTCAGCTGACTAGGCTCAGCCAATCAGGGGCTGCCCCTCAGCCCTAGCCTCCTGATTGGTGGGTGGTGTCACCTGACCAGGGCTGACCAATCAGAGCGAAGGATTCCTGGGCCGGCTGCTGATTGGTCGCTGGGATCAGCTGACTAGGCTCAGCCAATCAGGGGCTGCCCCTCAGCCCTAGCCTCCTGATTGGTGGGTGGTGTCACCTGACCAGGGCTGACCAATCAGAGCGAGGGATTTCTAGGCCGGCTGCTGATTGGTCGCTGGAGTCAGCTGACTAGGCTCAGCCAATCAGGGGCTGCCCCTCAGCCCTAGCCTCCTGATTGGTGGGTGGTGTCACCTGACCAGGGCTGACCAATCAGAGCGAGGGATTCCTAGGCCGGCTGCTGATTGGTCGCTGGGGTCAGCTGACTAGGCTCAGCCAATCAGGGGCTGCCCCTCAGCCCTAGCTGAGGGCTAGGGCTGAGCAATCACCTGACCAGGGCTGACCAATCAGAGCGAGGGAAACCTGGGCCGGCTGCTGATTGGTCGCTGGGGTCAGCTGACTAGGCTCAGCCAATCAGGGGCTGCCCCTCAGCCCTAGCCTCCTGATTGGTGGGTGGTGTCACCTGACCAGGGCTGACCAATCAGAGCGAGGGAAACCTGTGCTGGCTGCTGATTGGTCGCTGGGGTCAGCTGACTAGGCTCAGCCAATCAGGGGCTGCCCCTCAGCCCTAGCCTCCTGATTGCTTTGTATTATTATTTATGAATTATGAATTATGATTTATGAATTATGAATTAATATTAAATTGTTAAACGAATCCTTAATAAATGCCGCTTGTATTTACGGGCATCATTACTGGTGTGGGAACGAGCCGGCAGTGGCCAGAATCAAACTCACGAGCAACGGGGTGGAAGTCGAACACCTTAACCACAACTCTAAGCCAGAGATACTGAGAGGCACCCGTCTCAGTAGCATATTGGTTTAGGTGTTACGTGATTTTGGTTTAGCTTTAGGTGATTGCCTGAGGCTTATTTTTTACGTCACCACGTAGACCAAAATTTAAGCCATATTGTCTCTGCCCCTACAAGCTACCATTCTTTAGTTTATTTAGAAGTCAGGCCAGCTGGAGGACTGTATTGTATAAAGGACTGATTTTCCAAGCTTTGCCATCCAGTCTCTGTAGCCTAATGGCTAAGGTGTCGTGCTTGGTACCTTGACGCCCTGAGTTCAATTCCGTTAGGCTTCAACTGTGTCTGTTTTGGTTTTTAAGTAAGCACATAGACCAAAACATAAGCCATTTTGTCTTTGCCCTTGCAAGCCACCCTTCTTTAGTTTATTTAGTACATTTGTTTGGGAGTCAGGCTAGTTAAATGGCTGTAAAAACGAAAAGATTGAAAACAGGGCCTTATACCTGTTCTCTGTGGTGCAATGGTAGAGATGTTGAATTTAGTTTTTGAGGTTTTGGGTTTAATTCACTCCAATTCATTTATTTGGTGTGTTTGTTTGGGAGGAAGGCACGCTACAAGATTGCAATGAGGTCAAAAACCAATGGATTGTTTGCAGGGGACAGGTTTGCTAGTGTCTGTAGTGTATATGCTACCCTTCTTTCGTTTATTAATTGTGTTTGTGAGGGAGACAAGCTAGGTGCCATTCCCATATGACTATGTAGAGTAATGGTTAAGGAGCTGAACCCCAGTGCTTAAGGTCCAGGGTTCAATTCCCTTGTGCGCCATCTGAACTTTCTCTCAGCTCTCTTCTACATTTTTTTTGTTTGGTGAGGGAGAAAAAAGCTATTGTTAGCAACCAGGTAGACCAAAACACAAGCCACCCAGTTCATGCATTTAAATTGAATGATTTACTCAAAGGGATTTGGGTCACTCTGTCAGCATTAGCCATTTTCCCCACATTTGAATATTTATATCATCATTCACAGGCCGTACAAAATCATCAACTTAAAAATTACCCCTGCATTGTATAGTTATCCCACCATACATCCCCACATTGTGTATTGATTTATGTGATGACCCTCAGCCACCCCTACATGTAAATGAATGCCCCATTGCCCCCCACACCCTTGTGTATTGTCCTCATCCATTTTCTTTGAGAAATCCAGGTGCTGTGGTTGCACATTTCCTTTCACTGTAACTCATCTAGTACTCATAGTTTCCTCAGAGAATTGTGTTGCTTCTTTACATGTAGAGATGTAGAGATACTGAGCCAAGACAGGCTTATCTTAGTCAAGCAGCAGCTGCCCCTCAGCCCTAGCATCCTGATTGGTAGGTGGTGTCACCTGACCAGGGCTGACCAATCAGAGCGAGGTGGACCTGGGCCGGCTGCTGATTGGTTGCTGGAGTCAGCTGACTAGGCTCAGCCAATCAGGGGCTGCCTCTCAGCCCTAGCCTCCTGATTGGTAGGTGGTGTCACCTGACCAGGGCTGACCAATCAGAGCGAGGTGAACCTGGGCCGGCTGCTGATTGGTCGCTGGAGTCAGCTGACTAGGCTAAGCCAATCAGGGGATGCCCCTCAGCCCTAGCGTCCTGATTGGTGGGTGTTACCACCTGACCAGGGCTGACCAATCAGAGCGAGGGAAAACTGGGCCGGCTGCTGATTGGTCGCTGGGGTCAGCTGACTAGGCTCAGCCAATCAGGGGCTGCCCCTCAGCCCTAGCCTCCTGATTGGTGGGTGGTGTCACCTGACCAGGGCTGACCAATCAGAGCGAGGGATTTCTAGGCCGGCTGCTGATTGGTCGCTGGGATCAGCTGACTAGGCTCAGCCAATCAGGGGCTGCCCCTCAGCCCTAGCCTCCTGATTGGTGGGTGGTGTCACCTGACCAGGGCTGACCAATCAGAGCGAGGGATTTCTAGGCCGGCTGCTGATTGGTCGCTGGGATCAGCTGACTAGGCTCAGCCAATCAGGGGCTGCCCCTCAGCCCTAGCCTCCTGATTGGTGGGTGGTGTCACCTGACCAGGGCTGACCAATCAGAGCGAGGGATTTCTAGGCCGGCTGCTGATTGGTCGCTGGAGTCAGCTGACTAGGCTCAGCCAATCAGGGGCTGCCCCTCAGCCCTAGCGTCCTGATTGGTGGGTGTTGTCACCTGACCAGGGCTGACCAATCAGAGCGAGGGAAACCTGGGCCGGCTGCTGATTGGTCGCTGGGGTCAGCTGACTAGGCTCAGCCAATCAGGGGCTGCCCCTCAGCCCTAGCCTCCTGATTGGTGGGTGGTGTCACCTGACCAGGGCTGACCAATCAGAGCGAGGGATTCCTAGGCCGGCTGCTGATTGGTCGCTGGGGTCAGCTGACTAGGCTCAGCCAATCAGGGGCTGCCCCTCAGCCCTAGCCTCCTGATTGGTGGGTGGTGTCACCTGACCAGGGCTGACCAATCAGAGCGAGGGATTTCTAGGCCGGCTGCTGATTGGTCGCTGGGATCAGCTGACTAGGCTCAGCCAATCAGGGGCTGCCCCTCAGCCCTAGCCTCCTGATTGGTGGGTGGTGTCACCTGACCAGGGCTGACCAATCAGAGCGAGGGATTCCTAGGCCGGGTGCTGATTGGTCGCTGGGGTCAGCTGACTAGGCTCAGCCAATCAGGGGCTGCCCCTCAGCCCTAGCGTCCTGATTGGTGGGTGTTGTCACCTGACCAGGGCTGACCAATCAGAGCGAGGGAAACCTGGGCCGGCTGCTGATTGGTCGCTGGGGTCAGCTGACTAGGCTCAGCCAATCAGGGGCTGCCCCTCAGCCCTAGCCTCCTGATTGGTGGGTGGTGTCACCTGACCAGGGCTGACCAATCAGAGCGAGGGATTCCTAGGCCGGCTGCTGATTGGTCGCTGGGGTCAGCTGACTAGGCTCAGCCAATCAGGGGCTGCCCCTCAGCCCTAGCCTCCTGATTGGTGGGTGGTGTCACCTGACCAGGGCTGACCAATCAGAGCGAGGGATTTCTAGGCCGGCTGCTGATTGGTCGCTGGGGTCAGCTGACTAGGCTCAGCCAATCAGGGGCTGCCCCTCAGCCCTAGCCTCCTGATTGGTGGGTGTTGTCACCTGACCAGGGCTGACCAATCAGAGCGAGGGATTCCTAGGCCGGCTGCTGATTGGTCGCTGGGGTCAGCTGACTAGGCTCAGCCAATCAGGGGCTGCCCCTCAGCCCTAGCCTCCTGATTGCTTTGTATTATTATTTATGAATTATGAATTATGAATTATGAATTAATATTAAATTGTTAAACGAATCCTTAATAAATGCCGCTTGTATTTACGGGCATCATTACTGGTGTGGGAACGAGCCGGCAGTGGCCAGAATCAAACTCACGAGCAACGGGGTGGAAGTCGAACACCTTAACCACAACTCTAGGCCAGAGATACTGAGAGGCACCCGTCTCAGTAGCATATTGGTTTAGGTGTTACGTGATTTTAGTTTAGCTTTAGGTGATTCCCTGAGGCTTATTTTTTACGTCACCACATAGACCAAAATTTAAGCCATATTGTCTCTGCCCCTACAAGCTACCATTCTTTAGTTTATTTAGAAGTCAGGCCAGCTGGAGGACTGTATTGTATAAAGGACTGATTTTCCAAGCTTTGCCATCCAGTCTCTGTAGCCTAATGGCTAAGGTGTCGTGCTTGGTACCTTGAAGCCCTGAGTTCAATTCCCCTAGGCTTCAACTGTGTCTGTTTTGGTTTTTAATTAAGCACATAGACCAAAACATAAGCCATTTTGTCTTTGCCCTTGCAAGCCACCCTTCTTTAGTTTATTTAGTACATTTGTTTGGGAGTCAGGCTAGTTAAAGGGCTGTAAAAACGAAAAGATTGAAAACAGGGCCTTATACCTGTTCTCTGTGGTGCAATGGTAGAGATGTTGAATTTAGTTTTTGAGGTTTTGGGTTTAATTCACTCCAATTGATTTATTTGGTGTGTTTGTTTGGGAGGAAGGCACGCTACAAGATTGCAATGAGGTCAAAAACCAATGGATTGTTTGCAGGGGACAGGTTTGCTAGTGTCTGTAGTGTATATGCTACCCTTCTTTCGTTTATTAATTGTGTTTGTGAGGGAGACAAGCTAGGTGCCACCCCCATATGACTATGTAGAGTAATGGTTAAGGAGCTGAACCCCAGTGCTTAAGGTCCAGGGTTCAATTCCCTTGTGCTCCATCTGAACTTTCTCTCAGCTCTCTTCTACATTTTTTTTGTTTGGTGAGGGAGAAAAAAGCTATTGTTAGCAACCAGGTAGACCAAAACACAAGCCACCCAGTTCATGCATTTAAATTGAATGATTTACTCAAAGGGATTTGGGTCACTCTGTCAGCATTAGCCATTTTCCCCACATTTGAATATTTATATCATCATTCACAGGCCGTACAAAATCATCAACTTAAAAATTACCCCTGCATTGTATAGTTATCCCACCATACATCCCCACATTGTGTATTGATTTATGTGATGACCCTCAGCCACCCCTACATGTAAATGAATGCCCCATTGCCCCCCACACCCTTGTGTATTGTCCTCATCCATTTTCTTTGAGAAATCCAGGTGCTGTGGTTGCACATTTCCTTTCACTGTAACTCATCTAGTACTCATAGTTTCCTCAGAGAATTGTGTTGCTTCTTTACATGTAGAGATGTAGAGATACTGAGCCAAGACAGGCTTATCTTAGTCAAGCAGCAGCTGCCCCTCAACCCTAGCATCCTGATTGGTAGGTGGTGTCACCTGACCAGGGCTGACCAATCAGAGCGAGGTGGACCTGGGCCGGCTGCTGATTGGTTGCTGGAGTCAGCTGACTAGGCTCAGCCAATCAGGGGCTGCCTCTCAGCCCTAGCCTCCTGATTGGTAGGTGGTGTCACCTGACCAGGGCTGACCAATCAGAGCGAGGTGAACCTGGGCCGGCTGCTGATTGGTCGCTGGAGTCAGCTGACTAGGCTAAGCCAATCAGGGGATGCCCCTCAGCCCTAGCGTCCTGATTGGTGGGTGTTGCCACCTGACCAGGGCTGACCAATCAGAGCGAGGGATTTCTAGGACGGCTGCTGATTGGTCGCTGGAGTCAGCTGACTAGGCTCAGCCAATCAGGGGCTGCCCCTCAGCCCTAGCCTCCTGATTGGTGGGTGGTGTCACCTGACCAGGGCTGACCAATCAGAGCGAGGGAAACCTGGGCCGGCTGCTGATTGGTCGCTGGGGTCAGCTGACTAGGCTCAGCCAATCAGGGGCTGCCCCTCAGCCCTAGCCTCCTGATTGGTGGGTGGTGTCACCTGACCAGGGCTGACCAATCAGAGCGAAGGATTCCTGGGCCGGCTGCTGATTGGTCGCTGGGATCAGCTGACTAGGCTCAGCCAATCAGGGGCTGCCCCTCAGCCCTAGCCTCCTGATTGGTGGGTGGTGTCACCTGACCAGGGCTGACCAATCAGAGCGAGGGATTTCTAGGCCGGCTGCTGATTGGTCGCTGGAGTCAGCTGACTAGGCTCAGCCAATCAGGGGCTGCCCCTCAGCCCTAGCCTCCTGATTGGTGGGTGGTGTCACCTGACCAGGGCTGACCAATCAGAGCGAGGGATTCCTAGGCCGGCTGCTGATTGGTCGCTGGGGTCAGCTGACTAGGCTCAGCCAATCAGGGGCTGCCCCTCAGCCCTAGCTGAGGGCTAGGGCTGAGCAATCACCTGACCAGGGCTGACCAATCAGAGCGAGGGAAACCTGGGCCGGCTGCTGATTGGTCGCTGGGGTCAGCTGACTAGGCTCAGCCAATCAGGGGCTGCCCCTCAGCCCTAGCCTCCTGATTGGTGGGTGGTGTCACCTGACCAGGGCTGACCAATCAGAGCGAGGGAAACCTGTGCTGGCTGCTGATTGGTCGCTGGGGTCAGCTGACTAGGCTCAGCCAATCAGGGGCTGCCCCTCAGCCCTAGCCTCCTGATTGCTTTGTATTATTATTTATGAATTATGAATTATGATTTATGAATTATGAATTAATATTAAATTGTTAAACGAATCCTTAATAAATGCCGCTTGTATTTACGGGCATCATTACTGGTGTGGGAACGAGCCGGCAGTGGCCAGAATCAAACTCACGAGCAACGGGGTGGAAGTCGAACACCTTAACCACAACTCTAAGCCAGAGATACTGAGAGGCACCCGTCTCAGTAGCATATTGGTTTAGGTGTTACGTGATTTTGGTTTAGCTTTAGGTGATTGCCTGAGGCTTATTTTTTACGTCACCACGTAGACCAAAATTTAAGCCATATTGTCTCTGCCCCTACAAGCTACCATTCTTTAGTTTATTTAGAAGTCAGGCCAGCTGGAGGACTGTATTGTATAAAGGACTGATTTTCCAAGCTTTGCCATCCAGTCTCTGTAGCCTAATGGCTAAGGTGTCGTGCTTGGTACCTTGACGCCCTGAGTTCAATTCCGTTAGGCTTCAACTGTGTCTGTTTTGGTTTTTAAGTAAGCACATAGACCAAAACATAAGCCATTTTGTCTTTGCCCTTGCAAGCCACCCTTCTTTAGTTTATTTAGTACATTTGTTTGGGAGTCAGGCTAGTTAAAGGGCTGTAAAAACGAAAAGATTGAAAACAGGGCCTTATACCTGTTCTCTGTGGTGCAATGGTAGAGATGTTGAATTTAGTTTTTGAGGTTTTGGGTTTGATTCACTCCAATTCATTTATTTGGTGTGTTTGTTTGGGAGGAAGGCACGCTACAAGATTGCAATGAGGTCAAAAACCAATGGATTGTTTGCAGGGGACAGGTTTGCTAGTGTCTGTAGTGTATATGCTACCCTTCTTTCGTTTATTAATTGTGTTTGTGAGGGAGACAAGCTAGGTGCCATTCCCATATGACTATGTAGAGTAATGGTTAAGGAGCTGAACCCCAGTGCTTAAGGTCCAGGGTTCAATTCCCTTGTGCGTCATCTGAACTTTCTCTCAGCTCTCTTCTACATTTTTTTTGTTTGGTGAGGGAGAAAAAAGCTATTGTTAGCAACCAGGTAGACCAAAACACAAGCCACCCAGTTCATGCATTTAAATTGAATGATTTACTCAAAGGGATTTGGGTCACTCTGTCAGCATTAGCCATTTCCCCCACATTTGAATATTTATATCATCATTCACAGGCCGTACAAAATCATCAACTTAAAAATTACCCCTGCATTGTATAGTTATCCCACCATACATCCCCACATTGTGTATTGATTTATGTGATGACCCTCAGCCACCCCTACATGTAAATGAATGCCCCATTGCCCCCCACACCCTTGTGTATTGTCCTCATCCATTTTCTTTGAGAAATCCAGGTGCTGTGGTTGCACATTTCCTTTCACTGTAACTCATCTAGTACTCATAGTTTCCTCAGAGAATTGTGTTGCTTCTTTACATGTAGAGATGTAGAGATACTGAGCCAAGACAGGCTTATCTTAGTCAAGCAGCAGCTGCCCCTCAGCCCTAGCATCCTGATTGGTAGGTGGTGTCACCTGACCAGGGCTGACCAATCAGAGCGAGGTGGACCTGGGCCGGCTGCTGATTGGTTGCTGGAGTCAGCTGACTAGGCTCAGCCAATCAGGGGCTGCCTCTCAGCCCTAGCCTCCTGATTGGTAGGTGGTGTCACCTGACCAGGGCTGACCAATCAGAGCGAGGTGAACCTGGGCCGGCTGCTGATTGGTCGCTGGAGTCAGCTGACTAGGCTAAGCCAATCAGGGGATGCCCCTCAGCCCTAGCGTCCTGATTGGTGGGTGTTGCCACCTGACCAGGGCTGACCAATCAGAGCGAGGGAAAACTGGGCCGGCTGCTGATTGGTCGCTGGGGTCAGCTGACTAGGCTCAGCCAATCAGGGGCTGCCCCTCAGCCCTAGCCTCCTGATTGGTGGGTGGTGTCACCTGACCAGGGCTGACCAATCAGAGCGAGGGATTTCTAGGCCGGCTGCTGATTGGTCGCTGGGATCAGCTGACTAGGCTCAGCCAATCAGGGGCTGCCCCTCAGCCCTAGCCTCCTGATTGGTGGGTGGTGTCACCTGACCAGGGCTGACCAATCAGAGCGAGGGATTTCTAGGCCGGCTGCTGATTGGTCGCTGGGATCAGCTGACTAGGCTCAGCCAATCAGGGGCTGCCCCTCAGCCCTAGCCTCCTGATTGGTGGGTGGTGTCACCTGACCAGGGCTGACCAATCAGAGCGAGGGATTTCTAGGCCGGCTGCTGATTGGTCGCTGGAGTCAGCTGACTAGGCTCAGCCAATCAGGGGCTGCCCCTCAGCCCTAGCGTCCTGATTGGTGGGTGTTGTCACCTGACCAGGGCTGACCAATCAGAGCGAGGGAAACCTGGGCCGGCTGCTGATTGGTCGCTGGGGTCAGCTGACTAGGCTCAGCCAATCAGGGGCTGCCCCTCAGCCCTAGCCTCCTGATTGGTGGGTGGTGTCACCTGACCAGGGCTGACCAATCAGAGCGAGGGATTCCTAGGCCGGCTGCTGATTGGTCGCTGGGGTCAGCTGACTAGGCTCAGCCAATCAGGGGCTGCCCCTCAGCCCTAGCCTCCTGATTGGTGGGTGGTGTCACCTGACCAGGGCTGACCAATCAGAGCGAGGGATTTCTAGGCCGGCTGCTGATTGGTCGCTGGGATCAGCTGACTAGGCTCAGCCAATCAGGGGCTGCCCCTCAGCCCTAGCCTCCTGATTGGTGGGTGGTGTCACCTGACCAGGGCTGACCAATCAGAGCGAGGGATTCCTAGGCCGGGTGCTGATTGGTCGCTGGGGTCAGCTGACTAGGCTCAGCCAATCAGGGGCTGCCCCTCAGCCCTAGCGTCCTGATTGGTGGGTGTTGTCACCTGACCAGGGCTGACCAATCAGAGCGAGGGAAACCTGGGCCGGCTGCTGATTGGTCGCTGGGGTCAGCTGACTAGGCTCAGCCAATCAGGGGCTGCCCCTCAGCCCTAGCCTCCTGATTGGTGGGTGGTGTCACCTGACCAGGGCTGACCAATCAGAGCGAGGGATTCCTAGGCCGGCTGCTGATTGGTCGCTGGGGTCAGCTGACTAGGCTCAGCCAATCAGGGGCTGCCCCTCAGCCCTAGCCTCCTGATTGGTGGGTGGTGTCACCTGACCAGGGCTGACCAATCAGAGCGAGGGATTTCTAGGCCGGCTGCTGATTGGTCGCTGGGGTCAGCTGACTAGGCTCAGCCAATCAGGGGCTGCCCCTCAGCCCTAGCCTCCTGATTGGTGGGTGTTGTCACCTGACCAGGGCTGACCAATCAGAGCGAGGGATTTCTAGGCCGGCTGCTGATTGGTCGCTGGAGTCAGCTGACTAGGCTCAGCCAATCAGGGGCTGCCCCTCAGCCCTAGCGTCCTGATTGGTGGGTGTTGTCACCTGACCAGGGCTGACCAATCAGAGCGAGGGAAACCTGGGCCGGCTGCTGATTGGTCGCTGGGGTCAGCTGACTAGGCTCAGCCAATCAGGGGCTGCCCCTCAGCCCTAGCCTCCTGATTGGTGGGTGGTGTCACCTGACCAGGGCTGACCAATCAGAGCGAGGGATTCCTAGGCCGGCTGCTGATTGGTCGCTGGGGTCAGCTGACTAGGCTCAGCCAATCAGGGGCTGCCCCTCAGCCCTAGCCTCCTGATTGGTGGGTGGTGTCACCTGACCAGGGCTGACCAATCAGAGCGAGGGATTTCTAGGCCGGCTGCTGATTGGTCGCTGGGATCAGCTGACTAGGCTCAGCCAATCAGGGGCTGCCCCTCAGCCCTAGCCTCCTGATTGGTGGGTGGTGTCACCTGACCAGGGCTGACCAATCAGAGCGAGGGATTCCTAGGCCGGGTGCTGATTGGTCGCTGGGGTCAGCTGACTAGGCTCAGCCAATCAGGGGCTGCCCCTCAGCCCTAGCGTCCTGATTGGTGGGTGTTGTCACCTGACCAGGGCTGACCAATCAGAGCGAGGGAAACCTGGGCCGGCTGCTGATTGGTCGCTGGGGTCAGCTGACTAGGCTCAGCCAATCAGGGGCTGCCCCTCAGCCCTAGCCTCCTGATTGGTGGGTGGTGTCACCTGACCAGGGCTGACCAATCAGAGCGAGGGATTCCTAGGCCGGCTGCTGATTGGTCGCTGGGGTCAGCTGACTAGGCTCAGCCAATCAGGGGCTGCCCCTCAGCCCTAGCCTCCTGATTGGTGGGTGGTGTCACCTGACCAGGGCTGACCAATCAGAGCGAGGGATTTCTAGGCCGGCTGCTGATTGGTCGCTGGGGTCAGCTGACTAGGCTCAGCCAACCTGATTGGTGGGTGGTGTCACCTGACCAGGGCTGACCAATCAGAGCGAGGGATTTCTAGGCCGGCTGCTGATTGGTCGCTGGGGTCAGCTGACTAGGCTCAGCCAATCAGGGGCTGCCCCTCAGCCCTAGCCTCCTGATTGGTGGGTGTTGTCACCTGACCAGGGCTGACCAATCAGAGCGAGGGATTCCTAGGCCGGCTGCTGATTGGTCGCTGGGGTCAGCTGACTAGGCTCAGCCAATCAGGGGCTGCCCCTCAGCCCTAGCCTCCTGATTGCTTTGTATTATTATTTATGAATTATGAATTATGAATTATGAATTAATATTAAATTGTTAAACGAATCCTTAATAAATGCCGCTTGTATTTACGGGCATCATTACTGGTGTGGGAACGAGCCGGCAGTGGCCAGAATCAAACTCACGAGCAACGGGGTGGAAGTCGAACACCTTAACCACAACTCTAGGCCAGAGATACTGAGAGGCACCCGTCTCAGTAGCATATTGGTTTAGGTGTTACGTGATTTTAGTTTAGCTTTAGGTGATTCCCTGAGGCTTATTTTTTACGTCACCACATAGACCAAAATTTAAGCCATATTGTCTCTGCCCCTACAAGCTACCATTCTTTAGTTTATTTAGAAGTCAGGCCAGCTGGAGGACTGTATGGTATAAAGGACTGATTTTCCAAGCTTTGCCATCCAGTCTCTGTAGCCTAATGGCTAAGGTGTCGTGCTTGGTACCTTGAAGCCCTGAGTTCAATTCCCCTAGGCTTCAACTGTGTCTGTTTTGGTTTTTAAGTAAGCACATAGACCAAAACATAAGCCATTTTGTCTTTGCCCTTGCAAGCCACCCTTCTTTAGTTTATTTAGTACATTTGTTTGGGAGTCAGGCTAGTTAAAGGGCTGTAAAAACGAAAAGATTGAAAACAGGGCCTTATACCTGTTCTCTGTGGTGCAATGGTAGAGATGTTGAATTTAGTTTTTGAGGTTTTGGGTTTAATTCACTCCAATTGATTTATTTGGTGTGTTTGTTTGGGAGGAAGGCACGCTACAAGATTGCAATGAGGTCAAAAACCAATGGATTGTTTGCAGGGGACAGGTTTGCTAGTGTCTGTAGTGTATATGCTACCCTTCTTTCGTTTATTAATTGTGTTTGTGAGGGAGACAAGCTAGGTGCCACCCCCATATGACTATGTAGAGTAATGGTTAAGGAGCTGAACCCCAGTGCTTAAGGTCCAGGGTTCAATTCCCTTGTGCTCCATCTGAACTTTCTCTCAGCTCTCTTCTACATTTTTTTTGTTTGGTGAGGGAGAAAAAAGCTATTGTTAGCAACCAGGTAGACCAAAACACAAGCCACCCAGTTCATGCATTTAAATTGAATGATTTACTCAAAGGGATTTGGGTCACTCTGTCAGCATTAGCCATTTTCCCCACATTTGAATATTTATATCATCATTCACAGGCCGTACAAAATCATCAACTTAAAAATTACCCCTGCATTGTATAGTTATCCCACCATACATCCCCACATTGTGTATTGATTTATGTGATGACCCTCAGCCACCCCTACATGTAAATGAATGCCCCATTGCCCCCCACACCCTTGTGTATTGTCCTCATCCATTTTCTTTGAGAAATCCAGGTGCTGTGGTTGCACATTTCCTTTCACTGTAACTCATCTAGTACTCATAGTTTCCTCAGAGAATTGTGTTGCTTCTTTACATGTAGAGATGTAGAGATACTGAGCCAAGACAGGCTTATCTTAGTCAAGCAGCAGCTGCCCCTCAACCCTAGCATCCTGATTGGTAGGTGGTGTCACCTGACCAGGGCTGACCAATCAGAGCGAGGTGGACCTGGGCCGGCTGCTGATTGGTTGCTGGAGTCAGCTGACTAGGCTCAGCCAATCAGGGGCTGCCTCTCAGCCCTAGCCTCCTGATTGGTAGGTGGTGTCACCTGACCAGGGCTGACCAATCAGAGCGAGGTGAACCTGGGCCGGCTGCTGATTGGTCGCTGGAGTCAGCTGACTAGGCTAAGCCAATCAGGGGATGCCCCTCAGCCCTAGCGTCCTGATTGGTGGGTGTTGCCACCTGACCAGGGCTGACCAATCAGAGCGAGGGATTTCTAGGACGGCTGCTGATTGGTCGCTGGAGTCAGCTGACTAGGCTCAGCCAATCAGGGGCTGCCCCTCAGCCCTAGCCTCCTGATTGGTGGGTGGTGTCACCTGACCAGGGCTGACCAATCAGAGCGAGGGAAACCTGGGCCGGCTGCTGATTGGTCGCTGGGGTCAGCTGACTAGGCTCAGCCAATCAGGGGCTGCCCCTCAGCCCTAGCCTCCTGATTGGTGGGTGGTGTCACCTGACCAGGGCTGACCAATCAGAGCGAAGGATTCCTGGGCCGGCTGCTGATTGGTCGCTGGGATCAGCTGACTAGGCTCAGCCAATCAGGGGCTGCCCCTCAGCCCTAGCCTCCTGATTGGTGGGTGGTGTCACCTGACCAGGGCTGACCAATCAGAGCGAGGGATTTCTAGGCCGGCTGCTGATTGGTCGCTGGAGTCAGCTGACTAGGCTCAGCCAATCAGGGGCTGCCCCTCAGCCCTAGCCTCCTGATTGGTGGGTGGTGTCACCTGACCAGGGCTGACCAATCAGAGCGAGGGATTCCTAGGCCGGCTGCTGATTGGTCGCTGGGGTCAGCTGACTAGGCTCAGCCAATCAGGGGCTGCCCCTCAGCCCTAGCTGAGGGCTAGGGCTGAGCAATCACCTGACCAGGGCTGACCAATCAGAGCGAGGGAAACCTGGGCCGGCTGCTGATTGGTCGCTGGGGTCAGCTGACTAGGCTCAGCCAATCAGGGGCTGCCCCTCAGCCCTAGCCTCCTGATTGGTGGGTGGTGTCACCTGACCAGGGCTGACCAATCAGAGCGAGGGAAACCTGTGCTGGCTGCTGATTGGTCGCTGGGGTCAGCTGACTAGGCTCAGCCAATCAGGGGCTGCCCCTCAGCCCTAGCCTCCTGATTGCTTTGTATTATTATTTATGAATTATGAATTATGATTTATGAATTAAGAATTAATATTAAATTGTTAAACGAATCCTTAATAAATGCCGCTTGAATTTACGGGCATCATTACTGGTGTGGGAACGAGCCGGCAGTGGCCAGAATCAAACTCACGAGCAACGGGGTGGAAGTCGAACACCTTAACCACAACTCTAAGCCAGAGATACTGAGAGGCACCCGTCTCAGTAGCATATTGGTTTAGGTGTTACGTGATTTTGGTTTAGCTTTAGGTGATTGCCTGAGGCTTATTTTTTACGTCACCACGTAGACCAAAATTTAAGCCATATTGTCTCTGCCCCTACAAGCTACCATTCTTTAGTTTATTTAGAAGTCAGGCCAGCTGGAGGACTGTATTGTATAAAGGACTGATTTTCCAAGCTTTGCCATCCAGTCTCTGTAGCCTAATGGCTAAGGTGTCGTGCTTGGTACCTTGACGCCCTGAGTTCAATTCCGTTAGGCTTCAACTGTGTCTGTTTTGGTTTTTAAGTAAGCACATAGACCAAAACATAAGCCATTTTGTCTTTGCCCTTGCAAGCCACCCTTCTTTAGTTTATTTAGTACATTTGTTTGGGAGTCAGGCTAGTTAAAGGGCTGTAAAAACGAAAAGATTGAAAACAGGGCCTTATACCTGTTCTCTGTGGTGCAATGGTAGAGATGTTGAATTTAGTTTTTGAGGTTTTGGGTTTAATTCACTCCAATTCATTTATTTGGTGTGTTTGTTTGGGAGGAAGGCACGCTACAAGATTGCAATGAGGTCAAAAACCAATGGATTGTTTGCAGGGGACAGGTTTGCTAGTGTCTGTAGTGTATATGCTACCCTTCTTTCGTTTATTAATTGTGTTTGTGAGGGAGACAAGCTAGGTGCCATTCCCATATGACTATGTAGAGTAATGGTTAAGGAGCTGAACCCCAGTGCTTAAGGTCCAGGGTTCAATTCCCTTGTGCGCCATCTGAACTTTCTCTCAGCTCTCTTCTACATTTTTTTTGTTTGGTGAGGGAGAAAAAAGCTATTGTTAGCAACCAGGTAGACCAAAACACAAGCCACCCAGTTCATGCATTTAAATTGAATGATTTACTCAAAGGGATTTGGGTCACTCTGTCAGCATTAGCCATTTCCCCCACATTTGAATATTTATATCATCATTCACAGGCCGTACAAAATCATCAACTTAAAAATTACCCCTGCATTGTATAGTTATCCCACCATACATCCCCACATTGTGTATTGATTTATGTGATGACCCTCAGCCACCCCTACATGTAAATGAATGCCCCATTGCCCCCCACACCCTTGTGTATTGTCCTCATCCATTTTCTTTGAGAAATCCAGGTGCTGTGGTTGCACATTTCCTTTCACTGTAACTCATCTAGTACTCATAGTTTCCTCAGAGAATTGTGTTGCTTCTTTACATGTAGAGATGTAGAGATACTGAGCCAAGACAGGCTTATCTTAGTCAAGCAGCAGCTGCCCCTCAGCCCTAGCATCCTGATTGGTAGGTGGTGTCACCTGACCAGGGCTGACCAATCAGAGCGAGGTGGACCTGGGCCGGCTGCTGATTGGTTGCTGGAGTCAGCTGACTAGGCTCAGCCAATCAGGGGCTGCCTCTCAGCCCTAGCCTCCTGATTGGTAGGTGGTGTCACCTGACCAGGGCTGACCAATCAACCAGGGCTGACCAATCAGAGCGAGGTGAACCTGGGCCGGCTGCTGATTGGTCGCTGGAGTCAGCTGACTAGGCTAAGCCAATCAGGGGATGCCCCTCAGCCCTAGCGTCCTGATTGGTGGGTGTTGCCACCTGACCAGGGCTGACCAATCAGAGCGAGGGAAAACTGGGCCGGCTGCTGATTGGTCGCTGGGGTCAGCTGACTAGGCTCAGCCAATCAGGGGCTGCCCCTCAGCCCTAGCCTCCTGATTGGTGGGTGGTGTCACCTGACCAGGGCTGACCAATCAGAGCGAGGGATTTCTAGGCCGGCTGCTGATTGGTCGCTGGGATCAGCTGACTAGGCTCAGCCAATCAGGGGCTGCCCCTCAGCCCTAGCCTCCTGATTGGTGGGTTGTGTCACCTGACCAGGGCTGACCAATCAGAGCGAGGGATTTCTAGGCCGGCTGCTGATTGGTCGCTGGGATCAGCTGACTAGGCTCAGCCAATCAGGGGCTGCCCCTCAGCCCTAGCCTCCTGATTGGTGGGTGGTGTCACCTGACCAGGGCTGACCAATCAGAGCGAGGGATTTCTAGGCCGGCTGCTGATTGGTCGCTGGAGTCAGCTGACTAGGCTCAGCCAATCAGGGGCTGCCCCTCAGCCCTAGCGTCCTGATTGGTGGGTGTTGTCACCTGACCAGGGCTGACCAATCAGAGCGAGGGAAACCTGGGCCGGCTGCTGATTGGTCGCTGGGGTCAGCTGACTAGGCTCAGCCAATCAGGGGCTGCCCCTCAGCCCTAGCCTCCTGATTGGTGGGTGGTGTCACCTGACCAGGGCTGACCAATCAGAGCGAGGGATTCCTAGGCCGGCTGCTGATTGGTCGCTGGGGTCAGCTGACTAGGCTCAGCCAATCAGGGGCTGCCCCTCAGCCCTAGCCTCCTGATTGGTGGGTGGTGTCACCTGACCAGGGCTGACCAATCAGAGCGAGGGATTTCTAGGCCGGCTGCTGATTGGTCGCTGGGATCAGCTGACTAGGCTCAGCCAATCAGGGGCTGCCCCTCAGCCCTAGCCTCCTGATTGGTGGGTGGTGTCACCTGACCAGGGCTGACCAATCAGAGCGAGGGATTCCTAGGCCGGGTGCTGATTGGTCGCTGGGGTCAGCTGACTAGGCTCAGCCAATCAGGGGCTGCCCCTCAGCCCTAGCGTCCTGATTGGTGGGTGTTGTCACCTGACCAGGGCTGACCAATCAGAGCGAGGGATTCCTAGGCCGGCTGCTGATTGGTCGCTGGGGTCAGCTGACTAGGCTCAGCCAATCAGGGGCTGCCCCTCAGCCCTAGCCTCCTGATTGGTGGGTGGTGTCACCTGACCAGGGCTGACCAATCAGAGCGAGGGATTTCTAGGCCGGCTGCTGATTGGTCGCTGGGATCAGCTGACTAGGCTCAGCCAATCAGGGGCTGCCCCTCAGCCCTAGCCTCCTGATTGGTGGGTGGTGTCACCTGACCAGGGCTGACCAATCAGAGCGAGGGAAACCTGGGCCGGCTGCTGATTGGTCGCTGGGGTCAGCTGACTAGGCTCAGCCAATCAGGGGCTGCCCCTCAGCCCTAGCCTCCTGATTGGTGGGTGGTGTCACCTGACCAGGGCTGACCAATCAGAGCGAGGGAAACCTGTGCTGGCTGCTGATTGGTCGCTGGGGTCAGCTGACTAGGCTCAGCCAATCAGGGGCTGCCCCTCAGCCCTAGCCTCCTGATTGCTTTGTATTATTATTTATGAATTATGAATTATGATTTATGAATTATGAATTAATATTAAATTGTTAAACGAATCCTTAATAAATGCCGCTTGTATTTACGGGCATCACGGGCGACATTACTGGTGTGGGAAGGAGCCGGCAGTAGCCAGAATCAAACTCACGAGCAACAGGGTGGAAGTCGAACACCTTAACCACAACTCTAAGCCAGAGATACTGAGAGGCACCCGTCTCAGTAGCATATTGGTTTAGGTGTTACGTGATTTTAGTTTAGCTTTAGGTGATTCCCTGAGGCTTATTTTTTACGTCACCACGTAGACCAAAATTTAAGCCATATTGTCTCTGCCCCTACAAGCTACCATTCTTTAGTTTATTTAGAAGTCAGGCCAGCTGGAGGACTGTATTGTATAAAGGACTGATTTTCCATGCTTTGCCATCCAGTCTCTGTAGCCTAATGGCTAAGGTGTCGTGCTTGGTACCTTGACGCCCTGAGTTCAATTCCCCTAGGCTTCAACTGTGTCTGTTTTGGTTTTTAAGTAAGCACATAGACCAAAACATAAGCCATTTTGTCTTTGCCCTTGCAAGCCACCCTTCTTTAGTTTATTTAGTACATTTGTTTGGGAGTCAGGCTAGTTAAAGGGCTGTAAAAACGAAAAGATTGAAAACAGGGCCTTATACCTGTTCTCTGTGGTGCAATGGTAGAGATGTTGAATTTAGTTTTTGAGGTTTTGGGTTTAATTCACTCCAATTGATTTATTTGGTGTGTTTGTTTGGGAGGAAGGCACGCTACAAGATTGCAATGAGGTCAAAAACCAATGGATTGTTTGCAGGGGACAGGTTTGCTAGTGTCTGTAGTGTATATGCTACCCTTCTTTCGTTTATTAATTGTGTTTGTGAGGGAGACAAGCTAGGTGCCACTCCCATATGACTATGTAGAGTAATGGTTAAGGAGCTGAACCCCAGTGCTTAAGGTCCAGGGTTCAATTCCCTTGTGCTCCATCTGAACTTTCTCTCAGCTCTCTTCTACATTTTTTTTGTTTGGTGAGGGAGAAAAAAGCTATTGTTAGCAACCAGGTAGACCAAAACACAAGCCACCCAGTTCATGCATTTAAATTGAATGATTTACTCAAAGGGATTTGGGTCACTCTGTCAGCATTAGCCATTTTCCCCACATTTGAATATTTATATCATCATTCACAGGCCGTACAAAATCATCAACTTAAAAATTACCCCTGCATTGTATAGTTATCCCACCATACATCCCCACATTGTGTATTGATTTATGTGATGACCCTCAGCCACCCCTACATGTAAATGAATGCCCCATTGCCCCCCACACCCTTGTGTATTGTCCTCATCCATTTTCTTTGAGAAATCCAGGTGCTGTGGTTGCACATTTCCTTTCACTGTAACTCATCTAGTACTCATAGTTTCCTCAGAGAATTGTGTTGCTTCTTTACATGTAGAGATGTAGAGATACTGAGCCAAGACAGGCTTATCTTAGTCAAGCAGCAGCTGCCCCTCAGCCCTAGCATCCTGATTGGTAGGTGGTGTCACCTGACCAGGGCTGACCAATCAGAGCGAGGTGGACCTGGGCCGGCTGCTGATTGGTTGCTGGAGTCAGCTGACTAGGCTCAGCCAATCAGGGCCTGCCTCTCAGCCCTAGCCTCCTGATTGGTAGGTGGTGTCACCTGACCAGGGCTGACCAATCAGAGCGAGGTGAACCTATGCCGGCTGCTGATTGGTCGCTGGAGTCAGCTGACTAGGCTAAGCCAATCAGGGGATGCCCCTCAGCCCTAGCGTCCTGATTGGTGGGTGTTGCCACCTGACCAGGGCTGACCAATCAGAGCGAGGGAAACCTGGGCCGGCTGCTGATTGGTCGCTGGGGTCAGCTGACTAGGCTCAGCCAATCAGGGGCTGCCCCTCAGCCCTAGCTTCCTGATTGGTGGGTGGTGTCACCTGACCAGGGCTGACCAATCAAAGCGAGGGAAACCTGGCCTGGCTGCTGATTGGTCGCTGGGGTCAGCTGACTAGGCTCAGCCAATCAGGGGCTGCCCCTCAGCCCTAGCCTCCTGATTGGTGGGTGGTGTCACCTGACCAGGGCTGACCAATCAGAGCGAGGGATTTCTAGGCCGGCTGCTGATTGGTCGCTGGGATCAGCTGACTAGGCTCAGCCAATCAGGGCCTGCCCCTCAGCCCTAGCCTCCTGATTGGTGGGTGGTGTCACCTGACCAGGGCTGACCAATCAGAGCGAGGGATTTCTAGGCCGGCTGCTGATTGGTCGCTGGAGTCAGCTGACTAGGCTCAGCCAATCAGGGGCTGCCCCTCAGCCCTAGCCTCCTGATTGGTGGGTGGTGTCACCTGACCAGGGCTGACCAATCAGAGCGAGGGATTCCTAGGCCGGGTGCTGATTGGTCGCTGGGGTCAGCTGACTAGGCTCAGCCAATCAGGGGCTGCCCCTCAGCCCTAGCGTCCTGATTGGTGGGTGTTGTCACCTGACCAGGGCTGACCAATCAGAGCGAGGGAAACCTGGGCCGGCTGCTGATTGGTCGCTGGGGTCAGCTGACTAGGCTCAGCCAATCAGGGGCTGCCCCTCAGCCCTAGCCTCCTGATTGGTGGGTGGTGTCACCTGACCAGGGCTGACCAATCAGAGCGAGGGATTCCTAGGCCGGCTGCTGATTGGTCGCTGGGGTCAGCTGACTAGGCTCAGCCAATCAGGGGCTGCCCCTCAGCCCTAGCCTCCTGATTGGTGGGTGGTGTCACCTGACCAGGGCTGACCAATCAGAGCGAGGGATTTCTAGGCCGGCTGCTGATTGGTCGCTGGGGTCAGCTGACTAGGCTCAGCCAATCAGGGGCTGCCCCTCAGCCCTAGCCTCCTGATTGGTGGGTGTTGTCACCTGACCAGGGCTGACCAATCAGAGCGAGGGATTCCTAGGCCGGCTGCTGATTGGTCGCTGGGGTCAGCTGACTAGGCTCAGCCAATCAGGGGCTGCCCCTCAGCCCTAGCCTCCTGATTGGTGGGTGGTGTCACCTGACCAGGGCTGACCAATCAGAGCGAGGGAAACCTGGGCCGGCTGCTGATTGGTCGCTGGGGTCAGCTGACTAGGCTCAGCCAATCAGGGGCTGCCCCTCAGCCCTAGCCTCCTGATTGGTGGGTGGTGTCACCTGACCAGGGCTGACCAATCAGAGCGAGGGATTCCTAGGCCGGCTGCTGATTGGTCGCTGGGGTCAGCTGACTAGGCTCAGCCAATCAGGGGCTGCCCCTCAGCCCTAGCCTCCTGATTGGTGGGTGGTGTCACCTGACCAGGGCTGACCAATCAGAGCGAGGGATTCCTAGGCCGGCTGCTGATTGGTCGCTGGGGTCAGCTGATTAGGCTCAGCCAATCAGGGGCTGCCCCTCAGCCCTAGCCTCCTGATTGCTTTGTATTATTATTTATGAATTATGAATTATGATTTATGAATTATGAATTAATATTAAATTGTTAAACGAATCCTTAATAAAGGCCGCTTGTATTTACGGGCATCACGGGCGACATTACTGGTGTGGGAAGGAGCCGGCAGTAGCCAGAATCAAACTCACGAGCAACGGGGTGGAAGTCGAACACCTTAACCACAACTCTAAGCCAGAGATACTGAGAGGCACCCGTCTCAGTAGCATATTGGTTTAGGTGTTACGTGATTTTAGTTTAGCTTTAGGTGATTCCCTGAGGCTTATTTTTTACGTCACCACGTAGACCAAAATTTAAGCCATATTGTCTCTGCCCCTACAAGCTACCATTCTTTAGTTTATTTAGAAGTCAGGCCAGCTGGAGGACTGTATTGTATAAAGGACTGATTTTCCATGCTTTGCCATCCAGTCTCTGTAGCCTAATGGCTAAGGTGTCGTGCTTGGTACCTTGACGCCCTGAGTTCAATTCCCCTAGGCTTCAACTGTGTCTGTTTTGGTTTTTAAGTAAGCACATAGACCAAAACATAAGCCATTTTGTCTTTGCCCTTGCAAGCCACCCTTCTTTAGTTTATTTAGTACATTTGTTTGGGAGTCAGGCTAGTTAAAGGGCTGTAAAAACGAAAAGATTGAAAACAGGGCCTTATACCTGTTCTCTGTGGTGCAATGGTAGAGATGTTGAATTTAGTTTTTGAGGTTTTGGGTTTAATTCACTCCAATTGATTTATTTGGTGTGTTTGTTTGGGAGGAAGGCACGCTACAAGATTGCAATGAGGTCAAAAACCAATGGATTGTTTGCAGGGGACAGGTTTGCTAGTGTCTGTAGTGTATATGCTACCCTTCTTTCGTTTATTAATTGTGTTTGTGAGGGAGACAAGCTAGGTGCCACTCCCATATGACTATGTAGAGTAATGGTTAAGGAGCTGAACCCCAGTGCTTAAGGTCCAGGGTTCACTTCCCTTGTGCTCCATCTGAACTTTCTCTCAGCTCTCTTCTACATTTTTTTGTTTGGTGAGGGAGAAAAAAGCTATTGTTAGCAACCAGGTAGACCAAAACACAAGCCACCCAGTTCATGCATTTAAATTGAATGATTTACTCAAAGGGATTTGGGTCACTCTGTCAGCATTAGCCATTTTCCCCACATTTGAATATTTATATCATCATTCACAGGCCGTATAAAATCATCAACTTAAAAATTACCCCTGCATTGTATAGTTATCCCACCATACATCCCCACATTGTGTATTGATTTATGTGATGACCCTCAGCCACCCCTACATGTAAATGAATGCCCCATTGCCCCCCACACCCTTGTGTATTGTCCTCATTCATTTTCTTTGAGAAATCCAGGTGCTGTGGTTGCACATTTCCTTTCACTGTAACTCATCTAGTACTCATAGTTTCCTCAGAGAATTGTGTTGCTTCTTTACATGTAGAGATGTAGAGATACTGAGCCAAGACAGGCTTATCTTAGTCAAGCAGCAGCTGCCCCTCAGCCCTAGCATCCTGATTGGTAGGTGGTGTCACCTGACCAGGGCTGACCAATCAGAGCGAGGTGGACCTGGGCCGGCTGCTGATTGGTTGCTGGAGTCAGCTGACTAGGCTCAGCCAATCAGGGGCTGCCTCTCAGCCCTAGCCTCCTGATTGGTAGGTGGTGTCACCTGACCAGGGCTGACCAATCAGAGCGAGGTGAACCTGGGCCGGCTGCTGATTGGTCGCTGGAGTCAGCTGACTAGGCTAAGCCAATCAGGGGATGCCCCTCAGCCCTAGCGTCCTGATTGGTGGGTGTTGCCACCTGACCAGGGCTGACCAATCAGAGCGAGGGAAAACTGGGCCGGCTGCTGATTGGTCGCTGGGGTCAGCTGACTAGGCTCAGCCAATCAGGGGCTGCCCCTCAGCCCTAGCCTCCTGATTGGTGGGTGGTGTCACCTGACCAGGGCTGACCAATCAGAGCGAGGGATTTCTAGGCCGGCTGCTGATTGGTCGCTGGGATCAGCTGACTAGGCTCAGCCAATCAGGGGCTGCCCCTCAGCCCTAGCCTCCTGATTGGTGGGTGGTGTCACCTGACCAGGGCTGACCAATCAGAGCGAGGGATTTCTAGGCCGGCTGCTGATTGGTCGCTGGGATCAGCTGACTAGGCTCAGCCAATCAGGGGCTGCCCCTCAGCCCTAGCCTCCTGATTGGTGGGTGGTGTCACCTGACCAGGGCTGACCAATCAGAGCGAGGGATTTCTAGGCCGGCTGCTGATTGGTCGCTGGAGTCAGCTGACTAGGCTCAGCCAATCAGGGGCTGCCCCTCAGCCCTAGCGTCCTGATTGGTGGGTGTTGTCACCTGACCAGGGCTGACCAATCAGAGCGAGGGAAACCTGGGCCGGCTGCTGATTGGTCGCTGGGGTCAGCTGACTAGGCTCAGCCAATCAGGGGCTGCCCCTCAGCCCTAGCCTCCTGATTGGTGGGTGGTGTCACCTGACCAGGGCTGACCAATCAGAGCGAGGGATTCCTAGGCCGGCTGCTGATTGGTCGCTGGGGTCAGCTGACTAGGCTCAGCCAATCAGGGGCTGCCCCTCAGCCCTAGCCTCCTGATTGGTGGGTGGTGTCACCTGACCAGGGCTGACCAATCAGAGCGAGGGATTTCTAGGCCGGCTGCTGATTGGTCGCTGGGATCAGCTGACTAGGCTCAGCCAATCAGGGGCTGCCCCTCAGCCCTAGCCTCCTGATTGGTGGGTGGTGTCACCTGACCAGGGCTGACCAATCAGAGCGAGGGATTCCTAGGCCGGGTGCTGATTGGTCGCTGGGGTCAGCTGACTAGGCTCAGCCAATCAGGGGCTGCCCCTCAGCCCTAGCGTCCTGATTGGTGGGTGTTGTCACCTGACCAGGGCTGACCAATCAGAGCGAGGGAAACCTGGGCCGGCTGCTGATTGGTCGCTGGGGTCAGCTGACTAGGCTCAGCCAATCAGGGGCTGCCCCTCAGCCCTAGCCTCCTGATTGGTGGGTGGTGTCACCTGACCAGGGCTGACCAATCAGAGCGAGGGATTCCTAGGCCGGCTGCTGATTGGTCGCTGGGGTCAGCTGACTAGGCTCAGCCAATCAGGGGCTGCCCCTCAGCCCTAGCCTCCTGATTGGTGGGTGGTGTCACCTGACCAGGGCTGACCAATCAGAGCGAGGGATTTCTAGGCCGGCTGCTGATTGGTCGCTGGGGTCAGCTGACTAGGCTCAGCCAATCAGGGGCTGCCCCTCAGCCCTAGCCTCCTGATTGGTGGGTGTTGTCACCTGACCAGGGCTGACCAATCAGAGCGAGGGATTCCTAGGCCGGCTGCTGATTGGTCGCTGGGGTCAGCTGACTAGGCTCAGCCAATCAGGGGCTGCCCCTCAGCCCTAGCCTCCTGATTGCTTTGTATTATTATTTATGAATTATGAATTATGAATTATGAATTAATATTAAATTGTTAAACGAATCCTTAATAAATGCCGCTTGTATTTACGGGCATCATTACTGGTGTGGGAACGAGCCGGCAGTGGCCAGAATCAAACTCACGAGCAACGGGGTGGAAGTCGAACACCTTAACCACAACTCTAGGCCAGAGATACTGAGAGGCACCCGTCTCAGTAGCATATTGGTTTAGGTGTTACGTGATTTTAGTTTAGCTTTAGGTGATTCCCTGAGGCTTATTTTTTACGTCACCACATAGACCAAAATTTAAGCCATATTGTCTCTGCCCCTACAAGCTACCATTCTTTAGTTTATTTAGAAGTCAGGCCAGCTGGAGGACTGTATTGTATAAAGGACTGATTTTCCAAGCTTTGCCATCCAGTCTCTGTAGCCTAATGGCTAAGGTGTCGTGCTTGGTACCTTGAAGCCCTGAGTTCAATTCCCCTAGGCTTCAACTGTGTCTGTTTTGGTTTTTAAGTAAGCACATAGACCAAAACATAAGCCATTTTGTCTTTGCCCTTGCAAGCCACCCTTCTTTAGTTTATTTAGTACATTTGTTTGGGAGTCAGGCTAGTTAAAGGGCTGTAAAAACGAAAAGATTGAAAACAGGGCCTTATACCTGTTCTCTGTGGTGCAATGGTAGAGATGTTGAATTTAGTTTTTGAGGTTTTGGGTTTAATTCACTCCAATTGATTTATTTGGTGTGTTTGTTTGGGAGGAAGGCACGCTACAAGATTGCAATGAGGTCAAAAACCAATGGATTGTTTGCAGGGGACAGGTTTGCTAGTGTCTGTAGTGTATATGCTACCCTTCTTTCGTTTATTAATTGTGTTTGTGAGGGAGACAAGCTAGGTGCCACCCCCATATGACTATGTAGAGTAATGGTTAAGGAGCTGAACCCCAGTGCTTAAGGTCCAGGGTTCAATTCCCTTGTGCTCCATCTGAACTTTCTCTCAGCTCTCTTCTACATTTTTTTTGTTTGGTGAGGGAGAAAAAAGCTATTGTTAGCAACCAGGTAGACCAAAACACAAGCCACCCAGTTCATGCATTTAAATTGAATGATTTACTCAAAGGGATTTGGGTCACTCTGTCAGCATTAGCCATTTTCCCCACATTTGAATATTTATATCATCATTCACAGGCCGTACAAAATCATCAACTTAAAAATTACCCCTGCATTGTATAGTTATCCCACCATACATCCCCACATTGTGTATTGATTTATGTGATGACCCTCAGCCACCCCTACATGTAAATGAATGCCCCATTGCCCCCCACACCCTTGTGTATTGTCCTCATCCATTTTCTTTGAGAAATCCAGGTGCTGTGGTTGCACATTTCCTTTCACTGTAACTCATCTAGTACTCATAGTTTCCTCAGAGAATTGTGTTGCTTCTTTACATGTAGAGATGTAGAGATACTGAGCCAAGACAGGCTTATCTTAGTCAAGCAGCAGCTGCCCCTCAACCCTAGCATCCTGATTGGTAGGTGGTGTCACCTGACCAGGGCTGACCAATCAGAGCGAGGTGGACCTGGGCCGGCTGCTGATTGGTTGCTGGAGTCAGCTGACTAGGCTCAGCCAATCAGGGGCTGCCTCTCAGCCCTAGCCTCCTGATTGGTAGGTGGTGTCACCTGACCAGGGCTGACCAATCAGAGCGAGGTGAACCTGGGCCGGCTGCTGATTGGTCGCTGGAGTCAGCTGACTAGGCTAAGCCAATCAGGGGATGCCCCTCAGCCCTAGCCTGAGGGGCCTCCTGATTGGTGGGTGGTGTCACCTGACCAGGGCTGACCAATCAGAGCGAGGGATTTCTAGGCCGGCTGCTGATTGGTCGCTGGAGTCAGCTGACTAGGCTCAGCCAATCAGGGGCTGCCCCTCAGCCCTAGCCTCCTGATTGGTGGGTGGTGTCACCTGACCAGGGCTGACCAATCAGAGCGAGGGATTTCTAGGCCGGCTTCCTGGGCCGGCTGCTGATTGGTCGCTGGGATCAGCTGACTAGGCTCAGCCAATCAGGGGCTGCCCCTCAGCCCTAGCCTGAGGGGCCTCCTGATTGGTGGGTGGTGTCACCTGACCAGGGCTGACCAATCAGAGCGAGGGATTTCTAGGCCGGCTGCTGATTGGTCGCTGGAGTCAGCTGACTAGGCTCAGCCAATCAGGGGCTGCCCCTCAGCCCTAGCCTCCTGATTGGTGGGTGGTGTCACCTGACCAGGGCTGACCAATCAGAGCGAGGGATTCCTAGGCCGGCTGCTGATTGGTCGCTGGGGTCAGCTGACTAGGCTCAGCCAATCAGGGGCTGCCCCTCAGCCCTAGCTGAGGGCTAGGGCTGAGCAATCACCTGACCAGGGCTGACCAATCAGAGCGAGGGAAACCTGGGCCGGCTGCTGATTGGTCGCTGGGGTCAGCTGACTAGGCTCAGCCAATCAGGGGCTGCCCCTCAGCCCTAGCCTCCTGATTGGTGGGTGGTGTCACCTGACCAGGGCTGACCAATCAGAGCGAGGGAAACCTGTGCTGGCTGCTGATTGGTCGCTGGGGTCAGCTGACTAGGCTCAGCCAATCAGGGGCTGCCCCTCAGCCCTAGCCTCCTGATTGCTTTGTATTATTATTTATGAATTATGAATTATGATTTATGAATTATGAATTAATATTAAATTGTTAAACGAATCCTTAATAAATGCCGCTTGTATTTACGGGCATCATTACTGGTGTGGGAACGAGCCGGCAGTGGCCAGAATCAAACTCACGAGCAACGGGGTGGAAGTCGAACACCTTAACCACAACTCTAAGCCAGAGATACTGAGAGGCACCCGTCTCAGTAGCATATTGGTTTAGGTGTTACGTGATTTTGGTTTAGCTTTAGGTGATTGCCTGAGGCTTATTTTTTACGTCACCACGTAGACCAAAATTTAAGCCATATTGTCTCTGCCCCTACAAGCTACCATTCTTTAGTTTATTTAGAAGTCAGGCCAGCTGGAGGACTGTATTGTATAAAGGACTGATTTTCCAAGCTTTGCCATCCAGTCTCTGTAGCCTAATGGCTAAGGTGTCGTGCTTGGTACCTTGACGCCCTGAGTTCAATTCCGTTAGGCTTCAACTGTGTCTGTTTTGGTTTTTAAGTAAGCACATAGACCAAAACATAAGCCATTTTGTCTTTGCCCTTGCAAGCCACCCTTCTTTAGTTTATTTAGTACATTTGTTTGGGAGTCAGGCTAGTTAAAGGGCTGTAAAAACGAAAAGATTGAAAACAGGGCCTTATACCTGTTCTCTGTGGTGCAATGGTAGAGATGTTGAATTTAGTTTTTGAGGTTTTGGGTTTAATTCACTCCAATTGATTTATTTGGTGTGTTTGTTTGGGAGGAAGGCACGCTACAAGATTGCAATGAGGTCAAAAACCAATGGATTGTTTGCAGGGGACAGGTTTGCTAGTGTCTGTAGTGTATATGCTACCCTTCTTTCGTTTATTAATTGTGTTTGTGAGGGAGACAAGCTAGGTGCCACTCCCATATGACTATGTAGAGTAATGGTTAAGGAGCTGAACCCCAGTGCTTAAGGTCCAGGGTTCAATTCCCTTGTGCTCCATCTGAACTTTCTCTCAGCTCTCTTCTACATTTTTTTTGTTTGGTGAGGGAGAAAAAAGCTATTGTTAGCAACCAGGTAGACCAAAACACAAGCCACCCAGTTCATGCATTTAAATTGAATGATTTACTCAAAGGGATTTGGGTCACTCTGTCAGCATTAGCCATTTTCCCCACATTTGAATATTTATATCATCATTCACAGGCCGTACAAAATCATCAACTTAAAAATTACCCCTGCATTGTATAGTTATCCCACCATACATCCCCACATTGTGTATTGATTTATGTGATGACCCTCAGCCACCCCTACATGTAAATGAATGCCCCATTGCCCCCCACACCCTTGTGTATTGTCCTCATCCATTTTCTTTGAGAAATCCAGGTGCTGTGGTTGCACATTTCCTTTCACTGTAACTCATCTAGTACTCATAGTTTCCTCAGAGAATTGTGTTGCTTCTTTACATGTAGAGATGTAGAGATACTGAGCCAAGACAGGCTTATCTTAGTCAAGCAGCAGCTGCCCCTCAGCCCTAGCATCCTGATTGGTAGGTGGTGTCACCTGACCAGGGCTGACCAATCAGAGCGAGGTGGACCTGGGCCGGCTGCTGATTGGTTGCTGGAGTCAGCTGACTAGGCTCAGCCAATCAGGGGCTGCCTCTCAGCCCTAGCCTCCTGATTGGTAGGTGGTGTCACCTGACCAGGGCTGACCAATCAGAGCGAGGTGAACCTATGCCGGCTGCTGATTGGTCGCTGGAGTCAGCTGACTAGGCTAAGCCAATCAGGGGATGCCCCTCAGCCCTAGCGTCCTGATTGGTGGGTGTTGCCACCTGACCAGGGCTGACCAATCAGAGCGAGGGAAACCTGGGCCGGCTGCTGATTGGTCGCTGGGGTCAGCTGACTAGGCTCAGCCAATCAGGGGCTGCCTCTCAGCCCTAGCTTCCTGATTGGTGGGTGGTGTCACCTGACCAGGGCTGACCAATCAAAGCGAGGGAAACCTGGCCTGATTTTCCATGCTTTGCCATCCAGTCTCTGTAGCCTAATGGCTAAGGTGTCGTGCTTGGTACCTTGACGCCCTGAGTTCAATTCCCCTAGGCTTCAACTGTGTCTGTTTTGGTTTTTAAGTAAGCACATAGACCAAAACATAAGCCATTTTGTCTTTGCCCTTGCAAGCCACCCTTCTTTAGTTTATTTAGTACATTTGTTTGGGAGTCAGGCTAGTTAAAGGGCTGTAAAAACGAAAAGATTGAAAACAGGGCCTTATACCTGTTCTCTGTGGTGCAATGGTAGAGATGTTGAATTTAGTTTTTGAGGTTTTGGGTTTAATTCACTCCAATTGATTTATTTGGTGTGTTTGTTTGGGAGGAAGGCACGCTACAAGATTGCAATGAGGTCAAAAACCAATGGATTGTTTGCAGGGGACAGGTTTGCTAGTGTCTGTAGTGTATATGCTACCCTTCTTTCGTTTATTAATTGTGTTTGTGAGGGAGACAAGCTAGGTGCCACTCCCATATGACTATGTAGAGTAATGGTTAAGGAGCTGAACCCCAGTGCTTAAGGTCCAGGGTTCACTTCCCTTGTGCTCCATCTGAACTTTCTCTCAGCTCTCTTCTACATTTTTTTGTTTGGTGAGGGAGAAAAAAGCTATTGTTAGCAACCAGGTAGACCAAAACACAAGCCACCCAGTTCATGCATTTAAATTGAATGATTTACTCAAAGGGATTTGGGTCACTCTGTCAGCATTAGCCATTTTCCCCACATTTGAATATTTATATCATCATTCACAGGCCGTATAAAATCATCAACTTAAAAATTACCCCTGCATTGTATAGTTATCCCACCATACATCCCCACATTGTGTATTGATTTATGTGATGACCCTCAGCCACCCCTACATGTAAATGAATGCCCCATTGCCCCCCACACCCTTGTGTATTGTCCTCATTCATTTTCTTTGAGAAATCCAGGTGCTGTGGTTGCACATTTCCTTTCACTGTAACTCATCTAGTACTCATAGTTTCCTCAGAGAATTGTGTTGCTTCTTTACATGTAGAGATGTAGAGATACTGAGCCAAGACAGGCTTATCTTAGTCAAGCAGCAGCTGCCCCTCAGCCCTAGCATCCTGATTGGTAGGTGGTGTCACCTGACCAGGGCTGACCAATCAGAGCGAGGTGGACCTGGGCCGGCTGCTGATTGGTTGCTGGAGTCAGCTGACTAGGCTCAGCCAATCAGGGGCTGCCTCTCAGCCCTAGCCTCCTGATTGGTAGGTGGTGTCACCTGACCAGGGCTGACCAATCAGAGCGAGGTGAACCTGGGCCGGCTGCTGATTGGTCGCTGGAGTCAGCTGACTAGGCTAAGCCAATCAGGGGATGCCCCTCAGCCCTAGCGTCCTGATTGGAGGGTGTTGCCACCTGACCAGGGCTGACCAATCAGAGCGAGGGATTTCTAGGACGGCTGCTGATTGGTCGCTGGAGTCAGCTGACTAGGCTCAGCCAATCAGGGGCTGCCCCTCAGCCCTAGCCTCCTGATTGGTGGGTGGTGTCACCTGACCAGGGCTGACCAATCAGAGCGAGGGAAACCTGGGCCGGCTGCTGATTGGTCGCTGGGGTCAGCTGACTAGGCTCAGCCAATCAGGGGCTGCCCCTCAGCCCTAGCCTCCTGATTGGTGGGTGGTGTCACCTGACCAGGGCTGACCAATCAGAGCGAAGGATTCCTGGGCCGGCTGCTGATTGGTCGCTGGGATCAGCTGACTAGGCTCAGCCAATCAGGGGCTGCCCCTCAGCCCTAGCCTCCTGATTGGTGGGTGGTGTCACCTGACCAGGGCTGACCAATCAGAGCGAGGGATTTCTAGGCCGGCTGCTGATTGGTCGCTGGAGTCAGCTGACTAGGCTCAGCCAATCAGGGGCTGCCCCTCAGCCCTAGCCTCCTGATTGGTGGGTGGTGTCACCTGACCAGGGCTGACCAATCAGAGCGAGGGATTCCTAGGCCGGCTGCTGATTGGTCGCTGGGGTCAGCTGACTAGGCTCAGCCAATCAGGGGCTGCCCCTCAGCCCTAGCGTCCTGATTGGTGGGTGTTGTCACCTGACCAGGGCTGACCAATCAGAGCGAGGGAAACCTGGGCCAGCTGCTGATTGGTCGCTGGGGTCAGCTGACTAGGCTCAGCCAATCAGGGGCTGCCCCTCAGCCCTAGCCTCCTGATTGGTGGGTGGTGTCACCTGACCAGGGCTGACCAATCAGAGCGAGGGAAACCTGTGCTGGCTGCTGATTGGTCGCTGGGGTCAGCTGACTAGGCTCAGCCAATCAGGGGCTGCCCCTCAGCCCTAGCCTCCTGATTGGTGGGTGGTGTCACCTGACCAGGGCTGACCAATCAGAGCGAGGGATTCCTAGGCCGGCTGCTGATTGGTCGCTGGGGTCAGCTGACTAGGCTCAGCCAATCAGGGGCTGCCCCTCAGCCCTAGCCTCCTGATTGCTTTGTATTATTATTTATGAATTATGAATTATGATTTATGAATTATGAATTAATATAAAATTGTTAAACGAATCCTTAATAAATGCCGCTTGTATTTACGGGCATCACGGGCGACATTACTGGTGTGGGAAGGAGCCGGCAGTAGCCAGAATCAAACTCACGAGCAACGGGGTGGAAGTCGAACACCTTAACCACAACTCTAAGCCAGAGATACTGAGAGGCACCCGTCTCAGTAGCATATTGGTTTAGGTGTTACGTGATTTTAGTTTAGCTTTAGGTGATTCCCTGAGGCTTATTTTTTACGTCACCACGTAGACCAAAATTTAAGCCATATTGTCTCTGCCCCTACAAGCTACCATTCTTTAGTTTATTTAGAAGTCAGGCCAGCTGGAGGACTGTATTGTATAAAGGACTGATTTTCCATGCTTTGCCATCCAGTCTCTGTAGCCTAATGGCTAAGGTGTCGTGCTTGGTACCTTGACGCCCTGAGTTCAATTCCCCTAGGCTTCAACTGTGTCTGTTTTGGTTTTTAAGTAAGCACATAGACCAAAACATAAGCCATTTTGTCTTTGCCCTTGCAAGCCACCCTTCTTTAGTTTATTTAGTACATTTGTTTGGGAGTCAGGCTAGTTAAAGGGCTGTAAAAACGAAAAGATTGAAAACAGGGCCTTATACCTGTTCTCTGTGGTGCAATGGTAGAGATGTTGAATTTAGTTTTTGAGGTTTTGGGTTTAATTCACTCCAATTGATTTATTTGGTGTGTTTGTTTGGGAGGAAGGCACGCTACAAGATTGCAATGAGGTCAAAAACCAATGGATTGTTTGCAGGGGACAGGTTTGCTAGTGTCTGTAGTGTATATGCTACCCTTCTTTCGTTTATTAATTGTGTTTGTGAGGGAGACAAGCTAGGTGCCACTCCCATATGACTATGTAGAGTAATGGTTAAGGAGCTGAACCCCAGTGCTTAAGGTCCAGGGTTCAATTCCCTTGTGCTCCATCTGAACTTTCTCTCAGCTCTCTTCTACATTTTTTTTGTTTGGTGAGGGAGAAAAAAGCTATTGTTAGCAACCAGGTAGACCAAAACACAAGCCACCCAGTTCATGCATTTAAATTGAATGATTTACTCAAAGGGATTTGGGTCACTCTGTCAGCATTAGCCATTTTCCCCACATTTGAATATTTATATCATCATTCACAGGCCGTACAAAATCATCAACTTAAAAATTACCCCTGCATTGTATAGTTATCCCACCATACATCCCCACATTGTGTATTGATTTATGTGATGACCCTCAGCCACCCCTACATGTAAATGAATGCCCCATTGCCCCCCACACCCTTGTGTATTGTCCTCATCCATTTTCTTTGAGAAATCCAGGTGCTGTGGTTGCACATTTCCTTTCACTGTAACTCATCTAGTACTCATAGTTTCCTCAGAGAATTGTGTTGCTTCTTTACATGTAGAGATGTAGAGATACTGAGCCAAGACAGGCTTATCTTAGTCAAGCAGCAGCTGCCCCTCAGCCCTAGCATCCTGATTGGTAGGTGGTGTCACCTGACCAGGGCTGACCAATCAGAGCGAGGTGGACCTGGGCCGGCTGCTGATTGGTTGCTGGAGTCAGCTGACTAGGCTCAGCCAATCAGGGGCTGCCTCTCAGCCCTAGCCTCCTGATTGGTAGGTGGTGTCACCTGACCAGGGCTGACCAATCAGAGCGAGGTGAACCTATGCCGGCTGCTGATTGGTCGCTGGAGTCAGCTGACTAGGCTAAGCCAATCAGGGGATGCCCCTCAGCCCTAGCGTCCTGATTGGTGGGTGTTGCCACCTGACCAGGGCTGACCAATCAGAGCGAGGGAAACCTGGGCCGGCTGCTGATTGGTCGCTGGGGTCAGCTGACTAGGCTCAGCCAATCAGGGGCTGCCCCTCAGCCCTAGCTTCCTGATTGGTGGGTGGTGTCACCTGACCAGGGCTGACCAATCAAAGCGAGGGAAACCTGGCCTGGCTGCTGATTGGTCGCTGGGGTCAGCTGACTAGGCTCAGCCAATCAGGGGCTGCCCCTCAGCCCTAGCCTCCTGATTGGTGGGTGGTGTCACCTGACCAGGGCTGACCAATCAGAGCGAGGGATTTCTAGGCCGGCTGCTGATTGGTCGCTGGGATCAGCTGACTAGGCTCAGCCAATCAGGGCCTGCCCCTCAGCCCTAGCCTCCTGATTGGTGGGTGGTGTCACCTGACCAGGGCTGACCAATCAGAGCGAGGGATTTCTAGGCCGGCTGCTGATTGGTCGCTGGAGTCAGCTGACTAGGCTCAGCCAATCAGGGGCTGCCCCTCAGCCCTAGCCTCCTGATTGGTGGGTGGTGTCACCTGACCAGGGCTGACCAATCAGAGCGAGGGATTCCTAGGCCGGGTGCTGATTGGTCGCTGGGGTCAGCTGACTAGGCTCAGCCAATCAGGGGCTGCCCCTCAGCCCTAGCGTCCTGATTGGTGGGTGTTGTCACCTGACCAGGGCTGACCAATCAGAGCGAGGGAAACCTGGGCCGGCTGCTGATTGGTCGCTGGGGTCAGCTGACTAGGCTCAGCCAATCAGGGGCTGCCCCTCAGCCCTAGCCTCCTGATTGGTGGGTGGTGTCACCTGACCAGGGCTGACCAATCAGAGCGAGGGATTCCTAGGCCGGCTGCTGATTGGTCGCTGGGGTCAGCTGACTAGGCTCAGCCAATCAGGGGCTGCCCCTCAGCCCTAGCCTCCTGATTGGTGGGTGGTGTCACCTGACCAGGGCTGACCAATCAGAGCGAGGGATTTCTAGGCCGGCTGCTGATTGGTCGCTGGGGTCAGCTGACTAGGCTCAGCCAATCAGGGGCTGCCCCTCAGCCCTAGCCTCCTGATTGGTGGGTGTTGTCACCTGACCAGGGCTGACCAATCAGAGCGAGGGATTCCTAGGCCGGCTGCTGATTGGTCGCTGGGGTCAGCTGACTAGGCTCAGCCAATCAGGGGCTGCCCCTCAGCCCTAGCCTCCTGATTGGTGGGTGGTGTCACCTGACCAGGGCTGACCAATCAGAGCGAGGGAAACCTGGGCCGGCTGCTGATTGGTCGCTGGGGTCAGCTGACTAGGCTCAGCCAATCAGGGGCTGCCCCTCAGCCCTAGCCTCCTGATTGGTGGGTGGTGTCACCTGACCAGGGCTGACCAATCAGAGCGAGGGATTCCTAGGCCGGCTGCTGATTGGTCGCTGGGGTCAGCTGACTAGGCTCAGCCAATCAGGGGCTGCCCCTCAGCCCTAGCCTCCTGATTGGTGGGTGGTGTCACCTGACCAGGGCTGACCAATCAGAGCGAGGGATTCCTAGGCCGGCTGCTGATTGGTCGCTGGGGTCAGCTGATTAGGCTCAGCCAATCAGGGGCTGCCCCTCAGCCCTAGCCTCCTGATTGCTTTGTATTATTATTTATGAATTATGAATTATGATTTATGAATTATGAATTAATATTAAATTGTTAAACGAATCCTTAATAAATGCCGCTTGTATTTACGGGCATCACGGGCGACATTACTGGTGTGGGAAGGAGCCGGCAGTAGCCAGAATCAAACTCACGAGCAACGGGGTGGAAGTCGAACACCTTAACCACAACTCTAAGCCAGAGATACTGAGAGGCACCCGTCTCAGTAGCATATTGGTTTAGGTGTTACGTGATTTTAGTTTAGCTTTAGGTGATTCCCTGAGGCTTATTTTTTACGTCACCACGTAGACCAAAATTTAAGCCATATTGTCTCTGCCCCTACAAGCTACCATTCTTTAGTTTATTTAGAAGTCAGGCCAGCTGGAGGACTGTATTGTATAAAGGACTGATTTTCCATGCTTTGCCATCCAGTCTCTGTAGCCTAATGGCTAAGGTGTCGTGCTTGGTACCTTGACGCCCTGAGTTCAATTCCCCTAGGCTTCAACTGTGTCTGTTTTGGTTTTTAAGTAAGCACATAGACCAAAACATAAGCCATTTTGTCTTTGCCCTTGCAAGCCACCCTTCTTTAGTTTATTTAGTACATTTGTTTGGGAGTCAGGCTAGTTAAAGGGCTGTAAAAACGAAAAGATTGAAAACAGGGCCTTATACCTGTTCTCTGTGGTGCAATGGTAGAGATGTTGAATTTAGTTTTTGAGGTTTTGGGTTTAATTCACTCCAATTGATTTATTTGGTGTGTTTGTTTGGGAGGAAGGCACGCTACAAGATTGCAATGAGGTCAAAAACCAATGGATTGTTTGCAGGGGACAGGTTTGCTAGTGTCTGTAGTGTATATGCTACCCTTCTTTCGTTTATTAATTGTGTTTGTGAGGGAGACAAGCTAGGTGCCACTCCCATATGACTATGTAGAGTAATGGTTAAGGAGCTGAACCCCAGTGCTTAAGGTCCAGGGTTCAATTCCCTTGTGCTCCATCTGAACTTTCTCTCAGCTCTCTTCTACATTTTTTTGTTTGGTGAGGGAGAAAAAAGCTATTGTTAGCAACCAGGTAGACCAAAACACAAGCCACCCAGTTCATGCATTTAAATTGAATGATTTACTCAAAGGGATTTGGGTCACTCTGTCAGCATTAGCCATTTTCCCCACATTTGAATATTTATATCATCATTCACAGGCCGTATAAAATCATCAACTTAAAAATTACCCCTGCATTGTATAGTTATCCCACCATACATCCCCACATTGTGTATTGATTTATGTGATGACCCTCAGCCACCCCTACATGTAAATGAATGCCCCATTGCCCCCCACACCCTTGTGTATTGTCCTCATTCATTTTCTTTGAGAAATCCAGGTGCTGTGGTTGCACATTTCCTTTCACTGTAACTCATCTAGTACTCATAGTTTCCTCAGAGAATTGTGTTGCTTCTTTACATGTAGAGATGTAGAGATACTGAGCCAAGACAGGCTTATCTTAGTCAAGCAGCAGCTGCCCCTCAGCCCTAGCATCCTGATTGGTAGGTGGTGTCACCTGACCAGGGCTGACCAATCAGAGCGAGGTGGACCTGGGCCGGCTGCTGATTGGTTGCTGGAGTCAGCTGACTAGGCTCAGCCAATCAGGGGCTGCCTCTCAGCCCTAGCCTCCTGATTGGTAGGTGGTGTCACCTGACCAGGGCTGACCAATCAGAGCGAGGTGAACCTGGGCCGGCTGCTGATTGGTCGCTGGAGTCAGCTGACTAGGCTAAGCCAATCAGGGGATGCCCCTCAGCCCTAGCGTCCTGATTGGTGGGTGTTGCCACCTGACCAGGGCTGACCAATCAGAGCGAGGGATTTCTAGGACGGCTGCTGATTGGTCGCTGGAGTCAGCTGACTAGGCTCAGCCAATCAGGGGCTGCCCCTCAGCCCTAGCCTCCTGATTGGTGGGTGGTGTCACCTGACCAGGGCTGACCAATCAGAGCGAGGGAAACCTGGGCCGGCTGCTGATTGGTCGCTGGGGTCAGCTGACTAGGCTCAGCCAATCAGGGGCTGCCCCTCAGCCCTAGCCTCCTGATTGGTGGGTGGTGTCACCTGACCAGGGCTGACCAATCAGAGCGAAGGATTCCTGGGCCGGCTGCTGATTGGTCGCTGGGATCAGCTGACTAGGCTCAGCCAATCAGGGGCTGCCCCTCAGCCCTAGCCTCCTGATTGGTGGGTGGTGTCACCTGACCAGGGCTGACCAATCAGAGCGAGGGATTTCTAGGCCGGCTGCTGATTGGTCGCTGGAGTCAGCTGACTAGGCTCAGCCAATCAGGGGCTGCCCCTCAGCCCTAGCCTCCTGATTGGTGGGTGGTGTCACCTGACCAGGGCTGACCAATCAGAGCGAGGGATTCCTAGGCCGGCTGCTGATTGGTCGCTGGGGTCAGCTGACTAGGCTCAGCCAATCAGGGGCTGCCCCTCAGCCCTAGCGTCCTGATTGGTGGGTGTTGTCACCTGACCAGGGCTGACCAATCAGAGCGAGGGAAACCTGGGCCGGCTGCTGATTGGTCGCTGGGGTCAGCTGACTAGGCTCAGCCAATCAGGGGCTGCCCCTCAGCCCTAGCCTCCTGATTGGTGGGTGGTGTCACCTGACCAGGGCTGACCAATCAGAGCGAGGGAAACCTGTGCTGGCTGCTGATTGGTCGCTGGGGTCAGCTGACTAGGCTCAGCCAATCAGGGGCTGCCCCTCAGCCCTAGCCTCCTGATTGGTGGGTGGTGTCACCTGACCAGGGCTGACCAATCAGAGCGAGGGATTCCTAGGCCGGCTGCTGATTGGTCGCTGGGGTCAGCTGACTAGGCTCAGCCAATCAGGGGCTGCCCCTCAGCCCTAGCCTCCTGATTGCTTTGTATTATTATTTATGAATTATGAATTATGATTTATGAATTATGAATTAATATTAAATTGTTAAACGAATCCTTAATAAATGCCGCTTGTATTTACGGGCATCACGAGCGACATTACTGGTGTGGGAAGGAGCCGGCAGTAGCCAGAATCAAAATCACGAGCAACGGGGTGGAAGTCGAACACCTTAACCACAACTCTAAGCCAGAGATACTGAGAGGCACCCGTCTCAGTAGCATATTGGTTTAGGTGTTACGTGATTTTAGTTTAGCTTTAGGTGATTCCCTGAGGCTTATTTTTTACGTCACCACGTAGACCAAAATTTAAGCCATATTGTCTCTGCCCCTACAAGCTACCATTCTTTAGTTTATTTAGAAGTCAGGCCAGCTGGAGGACTGTATTGTATAAAGGACTGATTTTCCAAGCTTTGCCATACAGTCTCTGTAGCCTAATGGCTAAGGTGTCGTGCTTGGTACATTGAAGCCCTGAGTTCAATTCCCCTAGGCTTCATCTGTGTCTGTTTTGGTTTTTAAGTAAGCACATAGACCAAAACATAAGCCATTTTGTCTTTGCCCTTGCAAGCCACCCTTCTTTAGTTTATTTAGTACATTTGTTTGGGAGTCAGGCTAGTTAAAGGGCTGTAAAAACGAAAAGATTGAAAACAGGGCCTTATACCTGTTCTCTGTGGTGCAATGGTAGAGATGTTGAATTTAGTTTTTGAGGTTTTGGGTTTAATTCACTCCAATTGATTTATTTGGTGTGTTTGTTTGGGAGGAAGGCACGCTACAAGATTGCAATGAGGTCAAAAACCAATGGATTGTTTGCAGGGGACAGGTTTGCTAGTGTCTGTAGTGTATATGCTACCCTTCTTTCGTTTATTAATTGTGTTTGTGAGGGAGACAAGCTAGGTGCCATTCCCATATGACTATGTAGAGTAATGGTTAAGGAGCTGAACCCCAGTGCTTAAGGTCCAGGGTTCAATTCCCTTGTGCTCCATCTGAACTTTCTCTCAGCTCTCTTCTACATTTTTTTTGTTTGGTGAGGGAGAAAAAAGCTATTGTTAGCAACCAGGTAGACCAAAACACAAGCCACCCAGTTCATGCATTTAAATTGAATGATTTACTCAAAGGGATTTGGGTCACTCTGTCAGCATTAGCCATTTTCCCCACATTTGAATATTTATATCATCATTCACAGGCCGTACAAAATCATCAACTTAAAAATTACCCCTGCATTGTATAGTTATCCCACCATACATCCCCACATTGTGTATTGATTTATGTGATGACCCTCAGCCACCCCTACATGTAAATGAATGCCCCATTGCCCCCCACACCCTTGTGTATTGTCCTCATCCATTTTCTTTGAGAAATCCAGGTGCTGTGGTTGCACATTTCCTTTCACTGTAACTCATCTAGTACTCATAGTTTCCTCAGAGAATTGTGTTGCTTCTTTACATGTAGAGATGTAGAGATACTGAGCCAAGACAGGCTTATCTTAGTCAAGCAGCAGCTGCCCCTCAGCCCTAGCATCCTGATTGGTAGGTGGTGTCACCTGACCAGGGCTGACCAATCAGAGCGAGGTGGACCTGGGCCGGCTGCTGATTGGTTGCTGGAGTCAGCTGACTAGGCTCAGCCAATCAGGGGCTGCCTCTCAGCCCTAGCCTCCTGATTGGTAGGTGGTGTCACCTGACCAGGGCTGACCAATCAGAGCGAGGTGAACCTGGGCCGGCTGCTGATTGGTCGCTGGAGTCAGCTGACTAGGCTAAGCCAATCAGGGGATGCCCCTCAGCCCTAGCGTCCTGATTGGTGGGTGTTGCCACCTGACCAGGGCTGACCAATCAGAGCGAGGGATTTCTAGGACGGCTGCTGATTGGTCGCTGGAGTCAGCTGACTAGGCTCAGCCAATCAGGGGCTGCCCCTCAGCCCTAGCCTCCTGATTGGTGGGTGGTGTCACCTGACCAGGGCTGACCAATCAGAGCGAGGGAAACCTGGGCCGGCTGCTGATTGGTCGCTGGGGTCAGCTGACTAGGCTCAGCCAATCAGGGGCTGCCCCTCAGCCCTAGCCTCCTGATTGGTGGGTGGTGTCACCTGACCAGGGCTGACCAATCAGAGCGAGGGATTTCTAGGCCGGCTGCTGATTGGTCGCTGGGATCAGCTGACTAGGCTCAGCCAATCAGGGCCTGCCCCTCAGCCCTAGCCTCCTGATTGGTGGGTGGTGTCACCTGACCAGGGCTGACCAATCAGAGCGAGGGATTTCTAGGCCGGCTGCTGATTGGTCGCTGGAGTCAGCTGACTAGGCTCAGCCAATCAGGGGCTGCCCCTCAGCCCTAGCCTCCTGATTGGTGGGTGGTGTCACCTGACCAGGGCTGACCAATCAGAGCGAGGGATTCCTAGGCCGGGTGCTGATTGGTCGCTGGGGTCAGCTGACTAGGCTCAGCCAATCAGGGGCTGCCCCTCAGCCCTAGCGTCCTGATTGGTGGGTGTTGTCACCTGACCAGGGCTGACCAATCAGAGCGAGGGAAACCTGGGCCGGCTGCTGATTGGTCGCTGGGGTCAGCTGACTAGGCTCAGCCAATCAGGGGCTGCCCCTCAGCCCTAGCCTCCTGATTGGTGGGTGGTGTCACCTGACCAGGGCTGACCAATCAGAGCGAGGGATTCCTAGGCCGGCTGCTGATTGGTCGCTGGGGTCAGCTGACTAGGCTCAGCCAATCAGGGGCTGCCCCTCAGCCCTAGCCTCCTGATTGGTGGGTGGTGTCACCTGACCAGGGCTGACCAATCAGAGCGAGGGATTTCTAGGCCGGCTGCTGATTGGTCGCTGGGGTCAGCTGACTAGGCTCAGCCAATCAGGGGCTGCCCCTCAGCCCTAGCCTCCTGATTGGTGGGTGGTGTCACCTGACCAGGGCTGACCAATCAGAGCGAGGGATTCCTAGGCCGGCTGCTGATTGGTCGCTGGGGTCAGCTGATTAGGCTCAGCCAATCAGGGGCTGCCCCTCAGCCCTAGCCTCCTGATTGCTTTGTATTATTATTTATGAATTATGAATTATGATTTATGAATTATGAATTAATATTAAATTGTTAAACGAATCCTTAATAAATGCCGCTTGTATTTACGGGCATCACGGGCGACATTACTGGTGTGGGAAGGAGCCGGCAGTAGCCAGAATCAAACTCACGAGCAACGGGGTGGAAGTCGAACACCTTAACCACAACTCTAAGCCAGAGATACTGAGAGGCACCCGTCTCAGTAGCATATTGGTTTAGGTGTTACGTGATTTTAGTTTAGCTTTAGGTGATTCCCTGAGGCTTATTTTTTACGTCACCACGTAGACCAAAATTTAAGCCATATTGTCTCTGCCCCTACAAGCTACCATTCTTTAGTTTATTTAGAAGTCAGGCCAGCTGGAGGACTGTATTGTATAAAGGACTGATTTTCCATGCTTTGCCATCCAGTCTCTGTAGCCTAATGGCTAAGGTGTCGTGCTTGGTACCTTGACGCCCTGAGTTCAATTCCCCTAGGCTTCAACTGTGTCTGTTTTGGTTTTTAACCCCTTCGAGACAAAGGCTGATTTTACTTCTTGTACCCTTTGTGACAATGGCCTTTTTAACATTTCTGCGCTGCTCGTGTTTAGCTGTAATTTTCTTCTTTCCCGTTTACTGAACCCACACACATTAGATATTGTTTTTTTCAGGACAAGAAGGGCTTTCTTTAGATGACATTGTTTTGATTGTATCATATTATTTACTATTAAAAAAATTATAAAATATGGTGAAAAATTTAGAAAAAATTGACTGTTTCTAACTTTTAGTTGAAAAATCTTTTACTCATCTATAAAAGGTAATGAAAAAACCTGCTAAATAGATTCTACTATTTGTCCTGAGTTTAGAAATACCCAATGTTTTTATGTTTTTTTGCTTTTTTCTACCCATTATGGGGCAATAAGTACAGGTAGCGTTTTGCTATTTCAAAGCCATTTTTTCCAAATCTGGTAATTCTTCCCCCCTTGTGCCATTTCGGGTATCTTTGAACCCGGCCAATGCAATTTACCCCATCAAGTCATATATTTTTGAAAACTAGACAGCCCAGGGTATTCCAAATGCTAGTATTTTAACTCTTTCCATGCACCATATCTACCACCAGTCTTTGTCAAACTTTATGGTAGTCATTTTTTTGCATTTGTTTTGTCATACACATTTTACTTCAGGTATGAATTAAAATGTTCTCGTTTATGTCACTATCACAAAACACCCCAATATGTGTTCTGCAACATCTCCTGAGCGCAGCGATACACCACATGAATGATTTTGCCTGGCTGTTTGGGGGCAAAAGGGCCACATTTGGGGCATGCGCATTTTTCAATGTTGAACTTTGGCATTTGGGGATCCACTGCCCATGCCCTATTTGGTACATCTTTGAGCCGGGCCATTTCAGTGTGCCCAATAAACCCATATATTTTTGAAAACTAGACAGCCCAGGGTATTTCAAATGCTAGTATTTTAACTCTTTCCATGCACCATATCTACCACCAGTCTTTGTCAAACTTTGTGGTAGTCATTTTTTTGCATTTGGTTTTCCACACACATTTTAATTCAGGTATGAATTAAAATGTTCTCGTATATGTCACTATCACAAAACACCCCAATATGTGTTCAGCAACATCTCCTGAGTACAGCGATACCTCACATGAATGATTTTGCCTGGCTGTTTGGGGCAAAAGGGCCACATTTGGGGCATGCGCTTTTTTCAATGTTGAACTTTGGCATTTGGGATCCACTGCCCATGCCTTATTTGGTACATCTTTGAGCCGGGCCATTTCAGTGTGCCCAACAAAACCATATATTTTTCAAAACTAGACACCACAGGGTATTTTAAATGCTGGTATTTTAACTCTTTGCATGCACACATTTTACCACCAGCATTTTTTCAAAGTTTGCAGTAATATTTTTGTGTGTGTATTTTTCCCACACACACCTACTTTATGTATGAATTTACAGCTCCTGGTATATGCCGCTGTCACACGACACCCCATAATGTGTTCAGCAACATCTCCTGAGTGCAGTGATACCCCACATGCATGGGTTTGTCATTTTTTGGGGGAACTAAAAGGCCACATTTGGTACGTGTGCATTTTTCTAATTGGAAATTAGATGTGTGGCCATCCTCCCCCCCCCGTGTTAATTGGGACGTTGTTGAACCTGGCCCATTCAATTTACCCCATCAAATCATACATTTTTTAAAAGTAGACACCCCACGGGCATTTAATATGCCAGTATTTTAACTCTTTCCATGCGAGAATTGTTTTAAGCTAATATGCTAATTTTAGGACTTGCTCACAAAAATATTTTTTATATATATATATTTTTTATTATTATTATTTTTTTCAACTTGGAGGTTCCCCTGATAGTGACATCAGTTGGAAATGATTTTTACATTTTACTGTTTTTTTACTATTTTTTTCTAATTATTATTAATTTTATTTTATTTTTTAATTTATTTTTACTAATCACATAGTGATTAGAAAGCTGGGCTCCATTGACTTGCATGGTGAATGCAGTACCTGTATTCAACCTGCAAGTGGAGCCAAAGTTCTCTAGATGGTCTGGACCATCTAGCGAACTTTTAAAATTTGTGGTTCCTGTTACAGGACGGCGGCCATCTTCCTTGATGGCGAAGATTGCCGGCAGCTGCGGCTGTGACCGCTCTCCGGAGCGGTCACAGCCCATCAAAAGGTTAGTGTTTGGTGTCGCTGGATGCCTCCTGATCGAGGCATTCCAGCGACACCATTTAAGTTTAGGAGGTGATCGTCGATCGCCTCCTAAACGCTTTTAAAACGGGCGTCCGCCACCATACAAAGTATGGCGGATGTTGATGCCCCGTGGAGGGGCCAGAGATGGCCCCTTCGTGCCGATCGCGGCGTTGCTGAATGCCTCGAGGTCGAGGCATTCAGCAACGCTTTTTGGGTGCAGAAAGCGATAGTAGATCGCTTTCTGCACCCGTTTAAAAACGTGCCGGTCCTGGCACGTCAATTGTCGTAAAGCACATGCTTTTCCGTGCCGTGCCAGGACCGGCAATTGTCATTAAGGGGTTAAGTAAGCACATAGACCAAAACATAAGCCATTTTGTCTTTGCCCTTGCAAGCCACCCTTCTTTAGTTTATTTAGTACATTTGTTTGGGAGTCAGGCTAGTTAAAGGGCTGTAAAAACGAAAAGATTGAAAACAGGGCCTTATACCTGTTCTCTGTGGTGCAATGGTAGAGATGTTGAATTTAGTTTTTGAGGTTTTGGGTTTAATTCACTCCAATTGATTTATTTGGTGTGTTTGTTTGGGAGGAAGGCACGCTACAAGATTGCAATGAGGTCAAAAACCAATGGATTGTTTGCAGGGGACAGGTTTGCTAGTGTCTGTAGTGTATATGCTACCCTTCTTTCGTTTATTAATTGTGTTTGTGAGGGAGACAAGCTAGGTGCCACTCCCATATGACTATGTAGAGTAATGGTTAAGGAGCTGAACCCCAGTGCTTAAGGTCCAGGGTTCAATTCCCTTGTGCTCCATCTGAACTTTCTCTCAGCTCTCTTCTACATTTTTTTGTTTGGTGAGGGAGAAAAAAGCTATTGTTAGCAACCAGGTAGACCAAAACACAAGCCACCCAGTTCATGCATTTAAATTGAATGATTTACTCAAAGGGATTTGGGTCACTCTGTCAGCATTAGCCATTTTCCCCACATTTGAATATTTATATCATCATTCACAGGCCGTATAAAATCATCAACTTAAAAATTACCCCTGCATTGTATAGTTATCCCACCATACATCCCCACATTGTGTATTGATTTATGTGATGACCCTCAGCCACCCCTACATGTAAATGAATGCCCCATTGCCCCCCACACCCTTGTGTATTGTCCTCATTCATTTTCTTTGAGAAATCCAGGTGCTGTGGTTGCACATTTCCTTTCACTGTAACTCATCTAGTACTCATAGTTTCCTCAGAGAATTGTGTTGCTTCTTTACATGTAGAGATGTAGAGATACTGAGCCAAGACAGGCTTATCTTAGTCAAGCAGCAGCTGCCCCTCAGCCCTAGCATCCTGATTGGTAGGTGGTGTCACCTGACCAGGGCTGACCAATCAGAGCGAGGTGGACCTGGGCCGGCTGCTGATTGGTTGCTGGAGTCAGCTGACTAGGCTCAGCCAATCAGGGGCTGCCTCTCAGCCCTAGCCTCCTGATTGGTAGGTGGTGTCACCTGACCAGGGCTGACCAATCAGAGCGAGGTGAACCTGGGCCGGCTGCTGATTGGTCGCTGGAGTCAGCTGACTAGGCTAAGCCAATCAGGGGATGCCCCTCAGCCCTAGCGTCCTGATTGGTGGGTGTTGCCACCTGACCAGGGCTGACCAATCAGAGCGAGGGATTTCTAGGACGGCTGCTGATTGGTCGCTGGAGTCAGCTGACTAGGCTCAGCCAATCAGGGGCTGCCCCTCAGCCCTAGCCTCCTGATTGGTGGGTGGTGTCACCTGACCAGGGCTGACCAATCAGAGCGAGGGAAACCTGGGCCGGCTGCTGATTGGTCGCTGGGGTCAGCTGACTAGGCTCAGCCAATCAGGGGCTGCCCCTCAGCCCTAGCCTCCTGATTGGTGGGTGGTGTCACCGGACCAGGGCTGACCAATCAGAGCGAAGGATTCCTGGGCCGGCTGCTGATTGGTCGCTGGGATCAGCTGACTAGGCTCAGCCAATCAGGGGCTGCCCCTCAGCCCTAGCCTCCTGATTGGTGGGTGGTGTCACCTGACCAGGGCTGACCAATCAGAGCGAGGGATTTCTAGGCCGGCTGCTGATTGGTCGCTGGAGTCAGCTGACTAGGCTCAGCCAATCAGGGGCTGCCCCTCAGCCCTAGCCTCCTGATTGGTGGGTGGTGTCACCTGACCAGGGCTGACCAATCAGAGCGAGGGATTCCTAGGCCGGCTGCTGATTGGTCGCTGGGGTCAGCTGACTAGGCTCAGCCAATCAGGGGCTGCCCCTCAGCCCTAGCGTCCTGATTGGTGGGTGTTGTCACCTGACCAGGGCTGACCAATCAGAGCGAGGGAAACCTGGGCCGGCTGCTGATTGGTCGCTGGGGTCAGCTGACTAGGCTCAGCCAATCAGGGGCTGCCCCTCAGCCCTAGCCTCCTGATTGGTGGGTGGTGTCACCTGACCAGGGCTGACCAATCAGAGCGAGGGAAACCTGTGCTGGCTGCTGATTGGTCGCTGGGGTCAGCTGACTAGGCTCAGCCAATCAGGGGCTGCCCCTCAGCCCTAGCCTCCTGATTGGTGGGTGGTGTCACCTGACCAGGGCTGACCAATCAGAGCGAGGGATTCCTAGGCCGGCTGCTGATTGGTCGCTGGGGTCAGCTGACTAGGCTCAGCCAATCAGGGGCTGCCCCTCAGCCCTAGCCTCCTGATTGCTTTGTATTATTATTTATGAATTATGAATTATGATTTATGAATTATGAATTAATATTAAATTGTTAAACGAATCCTTAATAAATGCCGCTTGTATTTACGGGCATCACGAGCGACATTACTGGTGTGGGAAGGAGCCGGCAGTAGCCAGAATCAAAATCACGAGCAACGGGGTGGAAGTCGAACACCTTAACCACAACTCTAAGCCAGAGATACTGAGAGGCACCCGTCTCAGTAGCATATTGGTTTAGGTGTTACGTGATTTTAGTTTAGCTTTAGGTGATTCCCTGAGGCTTATTTTTTACGTCACCACGTAGACCAAAATTTAAGCCATATTGTCTCTGCCCCTACAAGCTACCATTCTTTAGTTTATTTAGAAGTCAGGCCAGCTGGAGGACTGTATTGTATAAAGGACTGATTTTCCAAGCTTTGCCATACAGTCTCTGTAGCCTAATGGCTAAGGTGTCGTGCTTGGTACATTGAAGCCCTGAGTTCAATTCCCCTAGGCTTCATCTGTGTCTGTTTTGGTTTTTAAGTAAGCACATAGACCAAAACATAAGCCATTTTGTCTTTGCCCTTGCAAGCCACCCTTCTTTAGTTTATTTAGTACATTTGTTTGGGAGTCAGGCTAGTTAAAGGGCTGTAAAAACGAAAAGATTGAAAACAGGGCCTTATACCTGTTCTCTGTGGTGCAATGGTAGAGATGTTGAATTTAGTTTTTGAGGTTTTGGGTTTAATTCACTCCAATTGATTTATTTGGTGTGTTTGTTTGGGAGGAAGGCACGCTACAAGATTGCAATGAGGTCAAAAACCAATGGATTGTTTGCAGGGGACAGGTTTGCTAGTGTCTGTAGTGTATATGCTACCCTTCTTTCGTTTATTAATTGTGTTTGTGAGGGAGACAAGCTAGGTGCCATTCCCATATGACTATGTAGAGTAATGGTTAAGGAGCTGAACCCCAGTGCTTAAGGTCCAGGGTTCAATTCCCTTGTGCTCCATCTGAACTTTCTCTCAGCTCTCTTCTACATTTTTTTTGTTTGGTGAGGGAGAAAAAAGCTGTTGTTAGCAACCAGGTAGACCAAAACACAAGCCACCCAGTTCATGCATTTAAATTGAATGATTTACTCAAAGGGATTTGGGTCACTCTGTCAGCATTAGCCATTTTCCCCACATTTGAATATTTATATCATCATTCACAGGCCGTACAAAATCATCAACTTAAAAATTACCCCTGCATTGTATAGTTATCCCACCATACATCCCCACATTGTGTATTGATTTATGTGATGACCCTCAGCCACCCCTACATGTAAATGAATGTCCCATTGCCCCCCACACCCTTGTGTATTGTCCTCATCCATTTTCTTTGAGAAATCCAGGTGCTGTGGTTGCACATTTCCTTTCACTGTAACTCATCTAGTACTCATAGTTTCCTCAGAGAATTGTGTTGCTTCTTTACATGTAGAGATGTAGAGATACTGAGCCAAGACAGGCTTATCTTAGTCAAGCAGCAGCTGCCCCTCAGCCCTAGCATCCTGATTGGTAGGTGGTGTCACCTGACCAGGGCTGACCAATCAGAGCGAGGTGGACCTGGGCCGGCTGCTGATTGGTTGCTGGAGTCAGCTGACTAGGCTCAGCCAATCAGGGGCTGCCTCTCAGCCCTAGCCTCCTGATTGGTAGGTGGTGTCACCTGACCAGGGCTGACCAATCAGAGCGAGGTGAACCTGGGCCGGCTGCTGATTGGTCGCTGGAGTCAGCTGACTAGGCTAAGCCAATCAGGGGATGCCCCTCAGCCCTAGCGTCCTGATTGGTGGGTGTTGCCACCTGACCAGGGCTGACCAATCAGAGCGAGGGATTTCTAGGACGGCTGCTGATTGGTCGCTGGAGTCAGCTGACTAGGCTCAGCCAATCAGGGGCTGCCCCTCAGCCCTAGCCTCCTGATTGGTGGGTGGTGTCACCTGACCAGGGCTGACCAATCAGAGCGAGGGAAACCTGGGCCGGCTGCTGATTGGTCGCTGGGGTCAGCTGACTAGGCTCAGCCAATCAGGGGCTGCCCCTCAGCCCTAGCCTCCTGATTGGTGGGTGGTGTCACCTGACCAGGGCTGACCAATCAGAGCGAAGGATTCCTGGGCCGGCTGCTGATTGGTCGCTGGGATCAGCTGACTAGGCTCAGCCAATCAGGGGCTGCCCCTCAGCCCTAGCCTCCTGATTGGTGGGTGGTGTCACCTGACCAGGGCTGACCAATCAGAGCGAGGGATTTCTAGGCCGGCTGCTGATTGGTCGCTGGAGTCAGCTGACTAGGCTCAGCCAATCAGGGGCTGCCCCTCAGCCCTAGCCTCCTGATTGGTGGGTGGTGTCACCTGACCAGGGCTGACCAATCAGAGCGAGGGATTCCTAGGCCGGCTGCTGATTGGTCGCTGGGGTCAGCTGACTAGGCTCAGCCAATCAGGGGCTGCCCCTCAGCCCTAGCTGAGGGCTAGGGCTGAGCAATCACCTGACCAGGGCTGACCAATCAGAGCGAGGGAAACCTGGGCCGGCTGCTGATTGGTCGCTGGGGTCAGCTGACTAGGCTCAGCCAATCAGGGGCTGCCCCTCAGCCCTAGCCTCCTGATTGGTGGGTGGTGTCACCTGACCAGGGCTGACCAATCAGAGCGAGGGAAACCTGTGCTGGCTGCTGATTGGTCGCTGGGGTCAGCTGACTAGGCTCAGCCAATCAGGGGCTGCCCCTCAGCCCTAGCCTCCTGATTGGTGGGTGGTGTCACCTGACCAGGGCTGACCAATCAGAGCGAGGGATTCCTAGGCCGGCTGCTGATTGGTCGCTGGGGTCAGCTGACTAGGCTCAGCCAATCAGGGGCTGCCCCTCAGCCCTAGCCTCCTGATTGCTTTGTATTATTATTTATGAATTATGAATTATGATTTATGAATTATGAATTAATATTAAATTGTTAAACGAATCCTTAATAAATGCCGCTTGTATTTACGGGCATCATTACTGGTGTGGGAACGAGCCGGCAGTGGCCAGAATCAAACTCACGAGCAACGGGGTGGAAGTCGAACACCTTAACCACAACTCTAAGCCAGAGATACTGAGAGGCACCCGTCTCAGTAGCATATTGGTTTAGGTGTTACGTGATTTTAGTTTAGCTTTAGGTGATTGCCTGAGGCTTATTTTTTACGTCACCACGTAGACCAAAATTTAAGCCATATTGTCTCTGCCCCTACAAGCTACCATTCTTTAGTTTATTTAGAAGTCAGGCCAGCTGGAGGACTGTATTGTATAAAGGACTGATTTTCCAAGCTTTGCCATCCAGTCTCTGTAGCCTAATGGCTAAGGTGTCGTGCTTGGTACCTTGAAGCCCTGAGTTCAATTCCCCTAGGCTTCAACTGTGTCTGTTTTGGTTTTTAAGTAAGCACATAGACCAAAACATAAGCCATTTTGTCTTTGCCCTTGCAAGCCACCCTTCTTTAGTTTATTTAGTACATTTGTTTGGGAGTCAGGCTAATTAAAGGGCTGTAAAAACGAAAAGATTGAAAACAGGGCCTTATACCTGTTCTCTGTGGTGCAATGGTAGAGATGTTGAATTTAGTTTTTGAGGTTTTGGGTTTAATTCACTCCAATTCATTTATTTGGTGTGTTTGTTTGGGAGGAAGGCACGCTACAAGATTGCAATGAGGTCAAAAACCAATGGATTGTTTGCAGGGGACAGGTTTGCAAGTGTCTGTAGTGTATATGCTACCCTTCTTTCGTTTATTAATTGTGTTTGTGAGGGAGACAAGCTAGGTGCCATTCCCATATGACTATGTAGAGTAATGGTTAAGGAGCTGAACCCCAGTGCTTAAGGTCGAGGGTTCAATTCCCTTGTGCTCCATCTGAACTTTCTCTCAGCTCTCTTCTACATTTTTTTTGTTTGGTGAGGGAGAAAAAAGCTATTGTTAGCAACCAGGTAGACCAAAACACAAGCCACCCAGTTCATGCATTTAAATTGAATGATTTACTCAAAGGGATTTGGGTCACTCTGTCAGCATTAGCCATTTTCCCCACATTTGAATATTTATATCATCATTCACAGGCCGTACAAAATCATCAACTTAAAAATTACCCCTGCATTGTATAGTTATCCCACCATACATCCCCACATTGTGTATTGATTTATGTGATGACCCTCAGCCACCCCTACATGTAAATGAATGCCCCATTGCCCCCCACACCCTTGTGTATTGTCCTCATCCATTTTCTTTGAGAAATCCAGGTGCTGTGGTTGCACATTTCCTTTCACTGTAACTCATCTAGTACTCATAGTTTCCTCAGAGAATTGTGTTGCTTCTTTACATGTAGAGATGTAGAGATACTGAGCCAAGACAGGCTTATCTTAGTCAAGCAGCAGCTGCCCCTCAGCCCTAGCATCCTGATTGGTAGGTGGTGTCACCTGACCAGGGCTGACCAATCAGAGCGAGGTGGACCTGGGCCGGCTGCTGATTGGTTGCTGGAGTCAGCTGACTAGGCTCAGCCAATCAGGGGCTGCCTCTCAGCCCTAGCCTCCTGATTGGTAGGTGGTGTCACCTGACCAGGGCTGACCAATCAGAGCGAGGTGAACCTGGGCCGGCTGCTGATTGGTCGCTGGAGTCAGCTGACTAGGCTAAGCCAATCAGGGGATGCCCCTCAGCCCTAGCGTCCTGATTGGTGGGTGTTGCCACCTGACCAGGGCTGACCAATCAGAGCGAGGGAAAACTGGGCCGGCTGCTGATTGGTCGCTGGGGTCAGCTGACTAGGCTCAGCCAATCAGGGGCTGCCCCTCAGCCCTAGCCTCCTGATTGGTGGGTGGTGTCACCTGACCAGGGCTGACCAATCAGAGCGAGGGATTTCTAGGCCGGCTGCTGATTGGTCGCTGGGATCAGCTGACTAGGCTCAGCCAATCAGGGGCTGCCCCTCAGCCCTAGCCTCCTGATTGGTGGGTGGTGTCACCTGACCAGGGCTGACCAATCAGAGCGAGGGATTTCTAGGCCGGCTGCTGATTGGTCGCTGGAGTCAGCTGACTAGGCTCAGCCAATCAGGGGCTGCCCCTCAGCCCTAGCGTCCTGATTGGTGGGTGTTGTCACCTGACCAGGGCTGACCAATCAGAGCGAGGGAAACCTGGGCCGGCTGCTGATTGGTCGCTGGGGTCAGCTGACTAGGCTCAGCCAATCAGGGGCTGCCCCTCAGCCCTAGCCTCCTGATTGGTGGGTGGTGTCACCTGACCAGGGCTGACCAATCAGAGCGAGGGATTCCTAGGCCGGCTGCTGATTGGTCGCTGGGGTCAGCTGACTAGGCTCAGCCAATCAGGGGCTGCCCCTCAGCCCTAGCCTCCTGATTGGTGGGTGGTGTCACCTGACCAGGGCTGACCAATCAGAGCGAGGGAAACCTGTGCTGGCTGCTGATTGGTCGCTGGGGTCAGCTGACTAGGCTCAGCCAATCAGGGGCTGCCCCTCAGCCCTAGCCTCCTGATTGCTTTGTATTATTATTTATGAATTATGAATTATGATTTATGAATTATGAATTAATATTAAATTGTTAAACGAATCCTTAATAAATGCCGCTTGTATTTACTGGAATCACGGGCGACATTACTGGTGTGGGAAGGAGCCGGCAGTAGCCAGAATCAAACTCACGAGCAACGGGGTGGAAGTCGAACACCTTAACCACAACTCTAAGCCAGAGATACTGAGAGGCACCCGTCTCAGTAGCATATTGGTTTAGGTGTTACGTGATTTTAGTTTAGCTTTAGGTGATTCCCTGAGGCTTATTTTTTACGTCACCACGTAGACCAAAATTTAAGCCATATTGTCTCTGCCCCTACAAGCTACCATTCTTTAGTTTATTTAGAAGTCAGGCCAGCTGGAGGACTGTATTGTATAAAGGACTGATTTTCCATGCTTTGCCATCCAGTCTCTGTAGCCTAATGGCTAAGGTGTCGTGCTTGGTACCTTGACGCCCTGAGTTCAATTCCCCTAGGCTTCAACTGTGTCTGTTTTGGTTTTTAAGTAAGCACATAGACCAAAACATAAGCCATTTTGTCTTTGCCCTTGCAAGCCACCCTTCTTTAGTTTATTTAGTACATTTGTTTGGGAGTCAGGCTAGTTAAAGGGCTGTAAAAACGAAAAGATTGAAAACAGGGCCTTATACCTGTTCTCTGTGGTGCAATGGTAGAGATGTTGAATTTAGTTTTTGAGGTTTTGGGTTTAATTCACTCCAATTGATTTATTTGGTGTGTTTGTTTGGGAGGAAGGCACGCTACAAGATTGCAATGAGGTCAAAAACCAATGGATTGTTTGCAGGGGACAGGTTTGTTAGTGTCTGTAGTGTATATGCTACCCTTCTTTCGTTTATTAATTGTGTTTGTGAGGGAGACAAGCTAGGTGCCACTCCCATATGACTATGTAGAGTAATGGTTAAGGAGCTGAACCCCAGTGCTTAAGGTCCAGGGTTCAATTCCCTTGTGCTCCATCTGAACTTTCTCTCAGCTCTCTTCTACATTTTTTTTGTTTGGTGAGGGAGAAAAAAGCTATTGTTAGCAACCAGGTAGACCAAAACACAAGCCACCCAGTTCATGCATTTAAATTGAATGATTTACTCAAAGGGATTTGGGTCACTCTGTCAGCATTAGCCATTTTCCCCACATTTGAATATTTATATCATCATTCACAGGCCGTACAAAATCATCAACTTAAAAATTACCCCTGCATTGTATAGTTATCCCACCATACATCCCCACATTGTGTATTGATTTATGTGATGACCCTCAGCCACCCCTACATGTAAATGAATGCCCCATTGCCCCCCACACCCTTGTGTATTGTCCTCATCCATTTTCTTTGAGAAATCCAGGTGCTGTGGTTGCACATTTCCTTTCACTGTAACTCATCTAGTACTCATAGTTTCCTCAGAGAATTGTGTTGCTTCTTTACATGTAGAGATGTAGAGATACTGAGCCAAGACAGGCTTATCTTAGTCAAGCAGCAGCTGCCCCTCAGCCCTAGCATCCTGATTGGTAGGTGGTGTCACCTGACCAGGGCTGACCAATCAGAGCGAGGTGGACCTGGGCCGGCTGCTGATTGGTTGCTGGAGTCAGCTGACTAGGCTCAGCCAATCAGGGGCTGCCTCTCAGCCCTAGCCTCCTGATTGGTAGGTGGTGTCACCTGACCAGGGCTGACCAATCAGAGCGAGGTGAACCTATGCCGGCTGCTGATTGGTCGCTGGAGTCAGCTGACTAGGCTAAGCCAATCAGGGGATGCCCCTCAGCCCTAGCGTCCTGATTGGTGGGTGTTGCCACCTGACCAGGGCTGACCAATCAGAGCGAGGGAAACCTGGGCCGGCTGCTGATTGGTCGCTGGGGTCAGCTGACTAGGCTCAGCCAATCAGGGGCTGCCCCTCAGCCCTAGCTTCCTGATTGGTGGGTGGTGTCACCTGACCAGGGCTGACCAATCAAAGCGAGGGAAACCTGGCCTGGCTGCTGATTGGTCGCTGGGGTCAGCTGACTAGGCTCAGCCAATCAGGGGCTGCCCCTCAGCCCTAGCCTCCTGATTGGTGGGTGGTGTCACCTGACCAGGGCTGACCAATCAGAGCGAGGGATTTCTAGGCCGGCTGCTGATTGGTCGCTGGGATCAGCTGACTAGGCTCAGCCAATCAGGGCCTGCCCCTCAGCCCTAGCCTCCTGATTGGTGGGTGGTGTCACCTGACCAGGGCTGACCAATCAGAGCGAGGGATTTCTAGGCCGGCTGCTGATTGGTCGCTGGAGTCAGCTGACTAGGCTCAGCCAATCAGGGGCTGCCCCTCAGCCCTAGCCTCCTGATTGGTGGGTGGTGTCACCTGACCAGGGCTGACCAATCAGAGCGAGGGATTCCTAGGCCGGGTGCTGATTGGTCGCTGGGGTCAGCTGACTAGGCTCAGCCAATCAGGGGCTGCCCCTCAGCCCTAGCGTCCTGATTGGTGGGTGTTGTCACCTGACCAGGGCTGACCAATCAGAGCGAGGGAAACCTGGGCCGGCTGCTGATTGGTCGCTGGGGTCAGCTGACTAGGCTCAGCCAATCAGGGGCTGCCCCTCAGCCCTAGCCTCCTGATTGGTGGGTGGTGTCACCTGACCAGGGCTGACCAATCAGAGCGAGGGATTCCTAGGCCGGCTGCTGATTGGTCGCTGGGGTCAGCTGACTAGGCTCAGCCAATCAGGGGCTGCCCCTCAGCCCTAGCCTCCTGATTGGTGGGTGGTGTCACCTGACCAGGGCTGACCAATCAGAGCGAGGGATTTCTAGGCCGGCTGCTGATTGGTCGCTGGGGTCAGCTGACTAGGCTCAGCCAATCAGGGGCTGCCCCTCAGCCCTAGCCTCCTGATTGGTGGGTGTTGTCACCTGACCAGGGCTGACCAATCAGAGCGAGGGATTCCTAGGCCGGCTGCTGATTGGTCGCTGGGGTCAGCTGACTAGGCTCAGCCAATCAGGGGCTGCCCCTCAGCCCTAGCCTCCTGATTGGTGGGTGGTGTCACCTGACCAGGGCTGACCAATCAGAGCGAGGGATTTCTAGGCCGGCTGCTGATTGGTCGCTGGGATCAGCTGACTAGGCTCAGCCAATCAGGGGCTGCCCCTCAGCCCTAGCTTCCTGATTGGTGGGTGGTGTCACCTGACCAGGGCTGACCAATCAGAGCGAGGGATTTCTAGGCCGGCTGCTGATTGGTCGCTGGAGTCAGCTGACTAGGCTCAGCCAATCAGGGGCTGCCCCTCAGCCCTAGCCTCCTGATTGGTGGGTGGTGTCACCTGACCAGGGCTGACCAATCAGAGCGAGGGATTCCTAGGCCGGCTGCTGATTGGTCGCTGGGGTCAGCTGATTAGGCTCAGCCAATCAGGGGCTGCCCCTCAGCCCTAGCCTCCTGATTGCTTTGTATTATTATTTATGAATTATGAATTATGATTTATGAATTATGAATTAATATTAAATTGTTAAACGAATCCTTAATAAATGCCGCTTGTATTTACGGGCATCACGGGCGACATTACTGGTGTGGGAAGGAGCCGGCAGTAGCCAGAATCAAACTCACGAGCAACGGGGTGGAAGTCGAACACCTTAACCACAACTCTAAGCCAGAGCTACTGAGAGGCACCCGTCTCAGTAGCATATTGGTTTAGGTGTTACGTGATTTTAGTTTAGCTTTAGGTGATTCCCTGAGGCTTATTTTTTACGTCACCACGTAGACCAAAATTTAAGCCATATTGTCTCTGCCCCTACAAGCTACCATTCTTTAGTTTATTTAGAAGTCAGGCCAGCTGGAGGACTGTATTGTATAAAGGACTGATTTTCCAAGCTTTGCCATCCAGTGTCTGTAGCCTAATGGCTAAGGTGTCGTGCTTGGTACCTTGAAGCCCTGAGTTCAATTCCCCTAGGCTTCAACTGTGTCTGTTTTGGTTTTTAAGTAAGCACATAGACCAAAACATAAGCCATTTTGTCTTTGCCCTTGCAAGCCACCCTTCTTTAGTTTATTTAGTACATTTGTTTGGGAGTCAGGCTAGTTAAAGGGCTGTAAAAACGAAAAGATTGAAAACAGGGCCTTATACCTGTTCTCTGTGGTGCAATGGTAGAGATGTTGAATTTAGTTTTTGAGGTTTTGGGTTTAATTCACTCCAATTGATTTATTTGGTGTGTTTGTTTGGGAGGAAGGCACGCTACAAGATTGCAATGAGGTCAAAAACCAATGGATTGTTTGCAGGGGACAGGTTTGCTAGTGTCTGTAGTGTATATGCTACCCTTCTTTCGTTTATTAATTGTGTTTGTGAGGGAGACAAGCTAGGTGCCACCCCCATATGACTATGTAGAGTAATGGTTAAGGAGCTGAACCCCAGTGCTTAAGGTCCAGGGTTCAATTCCCTTGTGCTCCATCTGAACTTTCTCTCAGCTCTCTTCTACATTTTTTTTGTTTGGTGAGGGAGAAAAAAGCTATTGTTAGCAACCAGGTAGACCAAAACACAAGCCACCCAGTTCATGCATTTAAATTGAATGATTTACTCAAAGGGATTTGGGTCACTCTGTCAGCATTAGCCATTTTCCCCACATTTGAATATTTATATCATCATTCACAGGCCGTACAAAATCATCAACTTAAAAATTACCCCTGCATTGTATAGTTATCCCACCATACATCCCCACATTGTGTATTGATTTATGTGATGACCCTCAGCCACCCCTACATGTAAATGAATGCCCCATTGCCCCCCACACCCTTGTGTATTGTCCTCATCCATTTTCTTTGAGAAATCCAGGTGCTGTGGTTGCACATTTCCTTTCACTGTAACTCATCTAGTACTCATAGTTTCCTCAGAGAATTGTGTTGCTTCTTTACATGTAGAGATGTAGAGATACTGAGCCAAGACAGGCTTATCTTAGTCAAGCAGCAGCTGCCCCTCAGCCCTAGCATCCTGATTGGTAGGTGGTGTCACCTGACCAGGGCTGACCAATCAGAGCGAGGTGGACCTGGGCCGGCTGCTGATTGGTTGCTGGAGTCAGCTGACTAGGCTCAGCCAATCAGGGGCTGCCTCTCAGCCCTAGCCTCCTGATTGGTAGGTGGTGTCACCTGACCAGGGCTGACCAATCAGAGCGAGGTGAACCTGGGCCGGCTGCTGATTGGTCGCTGGAGTCAGCTGACTAGGCTAAGCCAATCAGGGGATGCCCCTCAGCCCTAGCGTCCTGATTGGTGGGTGTTGCCACCTGACCAGGGCTGACCAATCAGAGCGAGGGAAAACTGGGCCGGCTGCTGATTGGTCGCTGGGGTCAGCTGACTAGGCTCAGCCAATCAGGGGCTGCCCCTCAGCCCTAGCCTCCTGATTGGTGGGTGGTGTCACCTGACCAGGGCTGACCAATCAGAGCGAGGGATTTCTAGGCCGGCTGCTGATTGGTCGCTGGGATCAGCTGACTAGGCTCAGCCAATCAGGGGCTGCCCCTCAGCCCTAGCCTCCTGATTGGTGGGTGGTGTCACCTGACCAGGGCTGACCAATCAGAGCGAGGGATTTCTAGGCCGGCTGCTGATTGGTCGCTGGGATCAGCTGACTAGGCTCAGACAATCAGGGGCTGCCCCTCAGCCCTAGCCTCCTGATTGGTGGGTGGTGTCACCTGACCAGGGCTGACCAATCAGAGCGAGGGATTTCTAGGCCGGCTGCTGATTGGTCGCTGGAGTCAGCTGACTAGGCTCAGCCAATCAGGGGCTGCCCCTCAGCCCTAGCGTCCTGATTGGTGGGTGTTGTCACCTGACCAGGGCTGACCAATCAGAGCGAGGGAAACCTGGGCCGGCTGCTGATTGGTCGCTGGGGTCAGCTGACTAGGCTCAGCCAATCAGGGGCTGCCCCTCAGCCCTAGCCTCCTGATTGGTGGGTGGTGTCACCTGACCAGGGCTGACCAATCAGAGCGAGGGATTCCTAGGCCGGCTGCTGATTGGTCGCTGGGGTCAGCTGACTAGGCTCAGCCAATCAGGGGCTGCCCCTCAGCCCTAGCCTCCTGATTGGTGGGTGGTGTCACCTGACCAGGGCTGACCAATCAGAGCGAGGGATTTCTAGGCCGGCTGCTGATTGGTCGCTGGGATCAGCTGACTAGGCTCAGCCAATCAGGGGCTGCCCCTCAGCCCTAGCCTCCTGATTGGTGGGTGGTGTCACCTGACCAGGGCTGACCAATCAGAGCGAGGGATTCCTAGGCCGGGTGCTGATTGGTCGCTGGGGTCAGCTGACTAGGCTCAGCCAATCAGGGGCTGCCCCTCAGCCCTAGCGTCCTGATTGGTGGGTGTTGTCACCTGACCAGGGCTGACCAATCAGAGCGAGGGAAACCTGGGCCGGCTGCTGATTGGTCGCTGGGGTCAGCTGACTAGGCTCAGCCAATCAGGGGCTGCCCCTCAGCCCTAGCCTCCTGATTGGTGGGTGGTGTCACCTGACCAGGGCTGACCAATCAGAGCGAGGGATTCCTAGGCCGGCTGCTGATTGGTCGCTGGGGTCAGCTGACTAGGCTCAGCCAATCAGGGGCTGCCCCTCAGCCCTAGCCTCCTGATTGGTGGGTGGTGTCACCTGACCAGGGCTGACCAATCAGAGCGAGGGATTTCTAGGCCGGCTGCTGATTGGTCGCTGGGGTCAGCTGACTAGGCTCAGCCAATCAGGGGCTGCCCCTCAGCCCTAGCCTCCTGATTGGTGGGTGGTGTCACCTGACCAGGGCTGACCAATCAGAGCGAGGGAAACCTGTGCTGGCTGCTGATTGGTCGCTGGGGTCAGCTGACTAGGCTCAGCCAATCAGGGGCTGCCCCTCAGCCCTAGCCTCCTGATTGCTTTGTATTATTATTTATGAATTATGAATTATGATTTATGAATTATGAATTAATATTAAATTGTTAAACGAATCCTTAATAAATGCCGCTTGTATTTACGGGCATCACGGGCGACATTACTGGTGTGGGAAGGAGCCGGCAGTAGCCAGAATCAAACTCACGAGCAACGGGGTGGAAGTCGAACACCTTAACCACAACTCTAAGCCAGAGATACTGAGAGGCACCCGTCTCAGTAGCATATTGGTTTAGGTGTTACGTGATTTTAGTTTAGCTTTAGGTGATTCCCTGAGGCTTATTTTTTACGTCACCACGTAGACCAAAATTTAAGCCATATTGTCTCTGCCCCTACAAGCTACCATTCTTTAGTTTATTTAGAAGTCAGGCCAGCTGGAGGACTGTATTGTATAAAGGACTGATTTTCCATGCTTTGCCATCCAGTCTCTGTAGCCTAATGGCTAAGGTGTCGTGCTTGGTACCTTGACGCCCTGAGTTCAATTCCCCTAGGCTTCAACTGTGTCTGTTTTGGTTTTTAAGTAAGCACATAGACCAAAACATAAGCCATTTTGTCTTTGCCCTTGCAAGCCACCCTTCTTTAGTTTATTTAGTACATTTGTTTGGGAGTCAGGCTAGTTAAAGGGCTGTAAAAACGAAAAGATTGAAAACAGGGCCTTATACCTGTTCTCTGTGGTGCAATGGTAGAGATGTTGAATTTAGTTTTTGAGGTTTTGGGTTTAATTCACTCCAATTGATTTATTTGGTGTGTTTGTTTGGGAGGAAGGCACGCTACAAGATTGCAATGAGGTCAAAAACCAATGGATTGTTTGCAGGGGACAGGTTTGCTAGTGTCTGTAGTGTATATGCTACCCTTCTTTCGTTTATTAATTGTGTTTGTGAGGGAGACAAGCTAGGTGCCACTCCCATATGACTATGTAGAGTAATGGTTAAGGAGCTGAACCCCAGTGCTTAAGGTCCAGGGTTCAATTCCCTTGTGCTCCATCTGAACTTTCTCTCAGCTCTCTTCTACATTTTTTTTGTTTGGTGAGGGAGAAAAAAGCTATTGTTAGCAACCAGGTAGACCAAAACACAAGCCACCCAGTTCATGCATTTAAATTGAATGATTTACTCAAAGGGATTTGGGTCACTCTGTCAGCATTAGCCATTTTCCCCACATTTGAATATTTATATCATCATTCACAGGCCGTACAAAATCATCAACTTAAAAATTACCCCTGCATTGTATAGTTATCCCACCATACATCCCCACATTGTGTATTGATTTATGTGATGACCCTCAGCCACCCCTACATGTAAATGAATGCCCCATTGCCCCCCACACCCTTGTGTATTGTCCTCATCCATTTTCTTTGAGAAATCCAGGTGCTGTGGTTGCACATTTCCTTTCACTGTAACTCATCTAGTACTCATAGTTTCCTCAGAGAATTGTGTTGCTTCTTTACATGTAGAGATGTAGAGATACTGAGCCAAGACAGGCTTATCTTAGTCAAGCAGCAGCTGCCCCTCAGCCCTAGCATCCTGATTGGTAGGTGGTGTCACCTGACCAGGGCTGACCAATCAGAGCGAGGTGGACCTGGGCTGGCTGCTGATTGGTTGCTGGAGTCAGCTGACTAGGCTCAGCCAATCAGGGGCTGCCTCTCAGCCCTAGCCTCCTGATTGGTAGGTGGTGTCACCTGACCAGGGCTGACCAATCAGAGCGAGGTGAACCTGGGCCGGCTGCTGATTGGTCGCTGGAGTCAGCTGACTAGGCTAAGCCAATCAGGGGATGCCCCTCAGCCCTAGCGTCCTGATTGGTGGGTGTTGCCACCTGACCAGGGCTGACCAATCAGAGCGAGGGAAAACTGGGCCGGCTGCTGATTGGTCGCTGGGGTCAGCTGACTAGGCTCAGCCAATCAGGGGCTGCCCCTCAGCCCTAGCTTCCTGATTGGTGGGTGGTGTCACCTGACCAGGGCTGACCAATCAAAGCGAGGGAAACCTGGCCTGGCTGCTGATTGGTCGCTGGGGTCAGCTGACTAGGCTCAGCCAATCAGGGGCTGCCCCTCAGCCCTAGCCTCCTGATTGGTGGGTGGTGTCACCTGACCAGGGCTGACCAATCAGAGCGAGGGATTTCTAGGCCGGCTGCTGATTGGTCGCTGGGATCACCTGACTAGGCTCAGCCAATCAGGGCCTGCCCCTCAGCCCTAGCCTCCTGATTGGTGGGTGGTGTCACCTGACCAGGGCTGACCAATCAGAGCGAGGGATTTCTAGGCCGGCTGCTGATTGGTCGCTGGGATCAGCTGACTAGGCTCAGCCAATCAGGGGCTGCCCCTCAGCCCTAGCCTCCTGATTGGTGGGTGGTGTCACCTGACCAGGGCTGACCAATCAGAGCGAGGGATTTCTAGGCCGGCTGCTGATTGGTCGCTGGAGTCAGCTGACTAGGCTCAGCCAATCAGGGGCTGCCCCTCAGCCCTAGCCTCCTGATTGGTGGGTGGTGTCACCTGACCAGGGCTGACCAATCAGAGCGAGGGATTCCTAGGCCGGGTGCTGATTGGTCGCTGGGGTCAGCTGACTAGGCTCAGCCAATCAGGGGCTGCCCCTCAGCCCTAGCGTCCTGATTGGTGGGTGTTGTCACCTGACCAGGGCTGACCAATCAGAGCGAGGGAAACCTGGGCCGGCTGCTGATTGGTCGCTGGGGTCAGCTGACTAGGCTCAGCCAATCAGGGGCTGCCCCTCAGCCCTAGCCTCCTGATTGGTGGGTGGTGTCACCTGACCAGGGCTGACCAATCAGAGCGAGGGATTCCTAGGCCGGCTGCTGATTGGTCGCTGGGGTCAGCTGACTAGGCTCAGCCAATCAGGGGCTGCCCCTCAGCCCTAGCCTCCTGAATTGAATGATTTACTCAAAGGGATTTGGGTCACTCTGTCAGCATTAGCCATTTTCCCCACATTTGAATATTTATATCATCATTCACAGGCCGTATAAAATCATCAACTTAAAAATTACCCCTGCATTGTATAGTTATCCCACCATACATCCCCACATTGTGTATTGATTTATGTGATGACCCTCAGCCACCCCTACATGTAAATGAATGCCCCATTGCCCCCCACACCCTTGTGTATTGTCCTCATTCATTTTCTTTGAGAAATCCAGGTGCTGTGGTTGCACATTTCCTTTCACTGTAACTCATCTAGTACTCATAGTTTCCTCAGAGAATTGTGTTGCTTCTTTACATGTAGAGATGTAGAGATACTGAGCCAAGACAGGCTTATCTTAGTCAAGCAGCAGCTGCCCCTCAGCCCTAGCATCCTGATTGGTAGGTGGTGTCACCTGACCAGGGCTGACCAATCAGAGCGAGGTGGACCTGGGCCGGCTGCTGATTGGTTGCTGGAGTCAGCTGACTAGGCTCAGCCAATCAGGGGCTGCCTCTCAGCCCTAGCCTCCTGATTGGTAGGTGGTGTCACCTGACCAGGGCTGACCAATCAGAGCGAGGTGAACCTGGGCCGGCTGCTGATTGGTCGCTGGAGTCAGCTGACTAGGCTAAGCCAATCAGGGGATGCCCCTCAGCCCTAGCGTCCTGATTGGTGGGTGTTGCCACCTGACCAGGGCTGACCAATCAGAGCGAGGGATTTCTAGGACGGCTGCTGATTGGTCGCTGGAGTCAGCTGACTAGGCTCAGCCAATCAGGGGCTGCCCCTCAGCCCTAGCCTCCTGATTGGTGGGTGGTGTCACCTGACCAGGGCTGACCAATCAGAGCGAGGGAAACCTGGGCCGGCTGCTGATTGGTCGCTGGGGTCAGCTGACTAGGCTCAGCCAATCAGGGGCTGCCCCTCAGACCTAGCCTCCTGATTGGTGGGTGGTGTCACCTGACCAGGGCTGACCAATCAGAGCGAAGGATTCCTGGGCCGGCTGCTGATTGGTCGCTGGGATCAGCTGACTAGGCTCAGCCAATCAGGGGCTGCCCCTCAGCCCTAGCCTCCTGATTGGTGGGTGGTGTCACCTGACCAGGGCTGACCAATCAGAGCGAGGGATTTCTAGGCCGGCTGCTGATTGGTCGCTGGAGTCAGCTGACTAGGCTCAGCCAATCAGGGGCTGCCCCTCAGCCCTAGCCTCCTGATTGGTGGGTGGTGTCACCTGACCAGGGCTGACCAATCAGAGCGAGGGATTCCTAGGCCGGCTGCTGATTGGTCGCTGGGGTCAGCTGACTAGGCTCAGCCAATCAGGGGCTGCCCCTCAGCCCTAGCCTCCTGATTGGTGGGTGGTGTCACCTGACCAGGGCTGACCAATCAGAGCGAGGGAAACCTGTGCTGGCTGCTGATTGGTCGCTGGGGTCAGCTGACTAGGCTCAGCCAATCAGGGGCTGCCCCTCAGCCCTAGCCTCCTGATTGGTGGGTGGTGTCACCTGACCAGAGCTGACCAATCAGAGCGAGGGATTCCTAGGCCGGCTGCTGATTGGTCGCTGGGGTCAGCTGACTAGGCTCAGCCAATCAGGGGCTGCCCCTCAGCCCTAGCCTCCTGATTGCTTTGTATTATTATTTATGAATTATGAATTATGATTTATGAATTATGAATTCATATTAAATTGTTAAACGAATCCTTAATAAATGCCGCTTGTATTTACGGGCATCATTATGGTGTGGGAACGAGCCGGCAGTGGCCAGAATCAAACTCACGAGCAACGGGGTGGAAGTCGAACACCTTAACCACAACTCTAAGCCAGAGATACTGAGAGGCACCCGTCTCAGTAGCATATTGGTTTAGGTGTTACGTGATTTTAGTTTAGCTTTAGGTGATTCCCTGAGGCTTATTTTTTACGTCACCACGTAGACCAAAATTTAAGCCATATTGTCTCTGCCCCTACAAGCTACCATTCTTTAGTTTATTTAGAAGTCAGGCCAGCTGGAGGACTGTATTGTATAAAGGACTGATTTTCCAAGCTTTGCCATCCAGTCTCTGTAGCCTAATGGCTAAGGTGTCGTGCTTGGTACCTTGAAGCCCTGAGTTCAATTCCCCTAGGCTTCAACTGTGTCTGTTTTGGTTTTTAAGTAAGCACATAGACCAAAACATAAGCCATTTTGTCTTTGCCCTTGCAAGCCACCCTTCTTTAGTTTATTTAGTACATTTGTTTGGGAGTCAGGCTAGTTAAAGGGCTGTAAAAACGAAAAGATTGAAAACAGGGCCTTATACCTGTTCTCTGTGGTGCAATGGTAGAGATGTTGAATTTAGTTTTTGAGGTTTTGGGTTTAATTCACTCCAATTGATTTATTTGGTGTGTTTGTTTGGGAGGAAGGCACGCTACAAGATTGCAATGAGGTCAAAAACCAATGGATTGTTTGCAGGGGACAGGTTTGCTAGTGTCTGTAGTGTATATGCTACCCTTCTTTCGTTTATTAATTGTGTTTGTGAGGGAGACAAGCTAGGTGCCACTCCCATATGACTATGTAGAGTAATGGTTAAGGAGCTGAACCCCAGTGCTTAAGGTCAAGGGTTCAATTCCCTTGTGCTCCATCTGAACTTTCTCTCAGCTCTCTTCTACATTTTTTTGTTTGGTGAGGGAGAAAAAAGCTATTGTTAGCAACCAGGTAGACCAAAACACAAGCCACCCAGTTCATGCATTTAAATTGAATGATTTACTCAAAGGGATTTGGGTCACTCTGTCAGCATTAGCCATTTTCCCCACATTTGAATATTTATATCATCATTCACAGGCCGTACAAAATCATCAACTTAAAAATTACCCCTGCATTGTATAGTTATCCCACCATACATCCCCACATTGTGTATTGATTTATGTGATGACCCTCAGCCACCCCTACATGTAAATGAATGCCCCATTGCCCCCCACACCCTTGTGTATTGTCCTCATCCATTTTCTTTGAGAAATCCAGGTGCTGTGGTTGCACATTTCCTTTCACTGTAACTCATCTAGTACTCATAGTTTCCTCAGAGAATTGTGTTGCTTCTTTACATGTAGAGATGTAGAGATACTGAGCCAAGACAGGCTTATCTTAGTCAAGCAGCAGCTGCCCCTCAGCCCTAGCATCCTGATTGGTAGGTGGTGTCACCTGACCAGGGCTGACCAATCAGAGCGAGGTGGACCTGGGCCGGCTGCTGATTGGTTGCTGGAGTCAGCTGACTAGGCTCAGCCAATCAGGGGCTGCCTCTCAGCCCTAGCCTCCTGATTGGTAGGTGGTGTCACCTGACCAGGGCTGACCAATCAGAGCGAGGTGAACCTGGGCCGGCTGCTGATTGGTCGCTGGAGTCAGCTGACTAGGCTAAGCCAATCAGGGGATGCCCCTCAGCCCTAGCGTCCTGATTGGTGGGTGTTGCCACCTGACCAGGGCTGACCAATCAGAGCGAGGGAAACCTGGGCCGGCTGCTGATTGGTCGCTGGGGTCAGCTGACTAGGCTCAGCCAATCAGGGGCTGCCCCTCAGCCCTAGATTCCTGATTGGTGGGTGGTGTCACCTGACCAGGGCTGACCAATCAAAGCGAGGGAAACCTGGCCTGGCTGCTGATTGGTCGCTGGGGTCAGCTGACTAGGCTCAGCCAATCAGGGGCTGCCCCTCAGCCCTAGCCTCCTGATTGGTGGGTGGTGTCACCTGACCAGGGCTGACCAATCAGAGCGAGGGATTTCTAGGCCGGCTGCTGATTGGTCGCTGGGATCAGCTGACTAGGCTCAGCCAATCAGGGCCTGCCCCTCAGCCCTAGCCTCCTGATTGGTGGGTGGTGTCACCTGACCAGGGCTGACCAATCAGAGCGAGGGATTTCTAGGCCGGCTGCTGATTGGTCGCTGGAGTCAGCTGACTAGGCTCAGCCAATCAGGGGCTGCCCCTCAGCCCTAGCCTCCTGATTGGTGGGTGGTGTCACCTGACCAGGGCTGACCAATCAGAGCGAGGGATTCCTAGGCCGGGTGCTGATTGGTCGCTGGGGTCAGCTGACTAGGCTCAGCCAATCAGGGGCTGCCCCTCAGCCCTAGCGTCCTGATTGGTGGGTGGTGTCACCTGACCAGGGCTGACCAATCAGAGCGAGGGAAACCTGGGCCGGCTGCTGATTGGTCGCTGGGGTCAGCTGACTAGGCTCAGCCAATCAGGGGCTGCCCCTCAGCCCTAGCCTCCTGATTGGTGGGTGGTGTCACCTGACCAGGGCTGACCAATCAGAGCGAGGGATTTCTAGGCCGGCTGCTGATTGGTCGCTGGGGTCAGCTGACTAGGCTCAGCCAATCAGGGGCTGCCCCTCAGCCCTAGCCTCCTGATTGGTGGGTGGTGTCACCTGACCAGGGCTGACCAATCAGAGCGAGGGATTCCTAGGCCGGCTGCTGATTGGTCGCTGGGGTCAGCTGACTAGGCTCAGCCAATCAGGGGCTGCCCCTCAGCCCTAGCCTCCTGATTGGTGGGTGGTGTCACCTGACCAGGGCTGACCAATCAGAGCGAGGGATTTCTAGGCCGGCTGCTGATTGGTCGCTGGAGTCAGCTGACTAGGCTCAGCCAATCAGGGGCTGCCCCTCAGCCCTAGCCTCCTGATTGGTGGGTGGTGTCACCTGACCAGGGCTGACCAATCAGAGCGAGGGATTCCTAGGCCGGCTGCTGATTGGTCGCTGGGGTCAGCTGATTAGGCTCAGCCAATCAGGGGCTGCCCCTCAGCCCTAGCCTCCTGATTGCTTTGTATTATTATTTATGAATTATGAATTATGATTTATGAATTATGAATTAATATTAAATTGTTAAACGAATCCTTAATAAATGCCGCTTGTATTTACGGGCATCACGGGCGACATTACTGGTGTGGGAAGGAGCCGGCAGTAGCCAGAATCAAACTCACGAGCAACGGGGTGGAAATCGAACACCTTAACCACAACTCTAAGCCAGAGATACTGAGAGGCACCCGTCTCAGTAGCATATTGGTTTAGGTGTTACGTGATTTTAGTTTAGCTTTAGGTGATTCCCTGAGGCTTATTTTTTACGTCACCACGTAGACCAAAATTTAAGCCATATTGTCTCTGCCCCTACAAGCTACCATTCTTTAGTTTATTTAGAAGTCAGGCCAGCTGGAGGACTGTATTGTATAAAGGACTGATTTTCCATGCTTTGCCATCCAGTCTCTGTAGCCTAATGGCTAAGGTGTCGTGCTTGGTACCTTGACGCCCTGAGTTCAATTCCCCTAGGCTTCAACTGTGTCTGTTTTGGTTTTTAAGTAAGCACATAGACCAAAACATAATCCATTTTGTCTTTGCCCTTGCAAGCCACCCTTCTTTAGTTTATTTAGTACATTTGTTTGGGAGTCAGGCTAGTTAAAGGGCTGTAAAAACGAAAAGATTGAAAACAGGGCCTTATACCTGTTCTCTGTGGTGCAATGGTAGAGATGTTGAATTTAGTTTTTGAGGTTTTGGGTTTAATTCACTCCAATTGATTTATTTGGTGTGTTTGTTTGGGAGGAAGGCACGCTACAAGATTGCAATGAGGTCAAAAACCAATGGATTGTTTGCAGGGGACAGGTTTGCTAGTGTCTGTAGTGTATATGCTACCCTTCTTTCGTTTATTAATTGTGTTTGTGAGGGAGACAAGCTAGGTGCCACTCCCATATGACTATGTAGAGTAATGGTTAAGGAGCTGAACCCCAGTGCTTAAGGTCCAGGGTTCAATTCCCTTGTGCTCCATCTGAACTTTCTCTCAGCTCTCTTCTACATTTTTTTGTTTGGTGAGGGAGAAAAAAGCTATTGTTAGCAACCAGGTAGACCAAAACACAAGCCACCCAGTTCATGCATTTAAATTGAATGATTTACTCAAAGGGATTTGGGTCACTCTGTCAGCATTAGCCATTTTCCCCACATTTGAATATTTATATCATCATTCACAGGCCGTATAAAATCATCAACTTAAAAATTACCCCTGCATTGTATAGTTATCCCACCATACATCCCCACATTGTGTATTGATTTATGTGATGACCCTCAGCCACCCCTACATGTAAATGAATGCCCCATTGCCCCCCACACCCTTGTGTATTGTCCTCATTCATTTTCTTTGAGAAATCCAGGTGCTGTGGTTGCACATTTCCTTTCACTGTAACTCATCTAGTACTCATAGTTTCCTCAGAGAATTGTGTTGCTTCTTTACATGTAGAGATGTAGAGATACTGAGCCAAGACAGGCTTATCTTAGTCAAGCAGCAGCTGCCCCTCAGCCCTAGCATCCTGATTGGTAGGTGGTGTCACCTGACCAGGGCTGACCAATCAGAGCGAGGTGGACCTGGGCCGGCTGCTGATTGGTTGCTGGAGTCAGCTGACTAGGCTCAGCCAATCAGGGGCTGCCTCTCAGCCCTAGCCTCCTGATTGGTAGGTGGTGTCACCTGACCAGGGCTGACCAATCAGAGCGAGGTGAACCTGGGCCGGCTGCTGATTGGTCGCTGGAGTCAGCTGACTAGGCTAAGCCAATCAGGGGATGCCCCTCAGCCCTAGCGTCCTGATTGGTGGGTGTTGCCACCTGACCAGGGCTGACCAATCAGAGCGAGGGATTTCTAGGACGGCTGCTGATTGGTCGCTGGAGTCAGCTGACTAGGCTCAGCCAATCAGGGGCTGCCCCTCAGCCCTAGCCTCCTGATTGGTGGGTGGTGTCACCTGACCAGGGCTGACCAATCAGAGCGAGGGAAACCTGGGCCGGCTGCTGATTGGTCGCTGGGGTCAGCTGACTAGGCTCAGCCAATCAGGGGCTGCCCCTCAGACCTAGCCTCCTGATTGGTGGGTGGTGTCACCTGACCAGGGCTGACCAATCAGAGCGAAGGATTCCTGGGCCGGCTGCTGATTGGTCGCTGGGATCAGCTGACTAGGCTCAGCCAATCAGGGGCTGCCCCTCAGCCCTAGCCTCCTGATTGGTGGGTGGTGTCACCTGACCAGGGCTGACCAATCAGAGCGAGGGATTTCTAGGCCGGCTGCTGATTGGTCGCTGGAGTCAGCTGACTAGGCTCAGCCAATCAGGGGCTGCCCCTCAGCCCTAGCCTCCTGATTGGTGGGTGGTGTCACCTGACCAGGGCTGACCAATCAGAGCGAGGGATTCCTAGGCCGGCTGCTGATTGGTCGCTGGGGTCAGCTGACTAGGCTCAGCCAATCAGGGGCTGCCCCTCAGCCCTAGCCTCCTGATTGGTGGGTGGTGTCACCTGACCAGGGCTGACCAATCAGAGCGAGGGATTCCTAGGCCGGCTGCTGATTGGTCGCTGGGGTCAGCTGACTAGGCTCAGCCAATCAGGGGCTGCCCCTCAGCCCTAGCCTCCTGATTGGTGGGTGGTGTCACCTGACCAGAGCTGACCAATCAGAGCGAGGGATTCCTAGGCCGGCTGCTGATTGGTCGCTGGGATCAGCTGACTAGGCTCAGCCAATCAGGGGCTGCCCCTCAGCCCTAGCCTCCTGATTGGTGGGTGGTGTCACCTGACCAGGGCTGACCAATCAGAGCGAGGGATTTCTAGGCCGGCTGCTGATTGGTCGCTGGAGTCAGCTGACTAGGCTCAGCCAATCAGGGGCTGCCCCTCAGCCCTAGCCTCCTGATTGGTGGGTGGTGTCACCTGACCAGGGCTGACCAATCAGAGCGAGGGATTCCTAGGCCGGCTGCTGATTGGTCGCTGGGGTCAGCTGACTAGGCTCAGCCAATCAGGGGCTGCCCCTCAGCCCTAGCCTCCTGATTGGTGGGTGGTGTCACCTGACCAGGGCTGACCAATCAGAGCGAGGGATTCCTAGGCCGGCTGCTGATTGGTCGCTGGGGTCAGCTGACTAGGCTCAGCCAATCAGGGGCTGCCCCTCAGCCCTAGCCTCCTGATTGGTGGGTGGTGTCACCTGACCAGAGCTGACCAATCAGAGCGAGGGATTCCTAGGCCGGCTGCTGATTGGTCGCTGGGGTCAGCTGACTAGGCTCAGCCAATCAGGGGCTGCCCCTCAGCCCTAGCCTCCTGATTGCTTTGTATTATTATTTATGAATTATGAATTATGATTTATGAATTATGAATTCATATTAAATTGTTAAACGAATCCTTAATAAATGCCGCTTGTATTTACGGGCATCATTATGGTGTGGGAACGAGCCGGCAGTGGCCAGAATCAAACTCACGAGCAACGGGGTGGAAGTCGAACACCTTAACCACAACTCTAAGCCAGAGATACTGAGAGGCACCCGTCTCAGTAGCATATTGGTTTAGGTGTTACGTGATTTTAGTTTAGCTTTAGGTGATTCCCTGAGGCTTATTTTTTACGTCACCACGTAGACCAAAATTTAAGCCATATTGTCTCTGCCCCTACAAGCTACCATTCTTTAGTTTATTTAGAAGTCAGGCCAGCTGGAGGACTGTATTGTATAAAGGACTGATTTTCCATGCTCTGCCATCCAGTCTCTGTAGCCTAATGGCTAAGGTGTCGTGCTTGGTACCTTGACGCCCTGAGTTCAATTCCCCTAGGCTTCAACTGTGTCTGTTTTGGTTTTTAAGTAAGCACATAGACCAAAACATAAGCCATTTTGTCTTTGCCCTTGCAAGCCACCCTTCTTTAGTTTATTTAGTACATTTGTTTGGGAGTCAGGCTAGTTAAAGGGCTGTAAAAACGAAAAGATTGAAAACAGGGCCTTATACCTGTTCTCTGTGGTGCAATGGTAGAGATGTTGAATTTAGTTTTTGAGGTTTTGGGTTTAATTCACTCCAATTGATTTATTTGGTGTGTTTGTTTGGGAGGAAGGCACGCTACAAGATTGCAATGAGGTCAAAAACCAATGGATTGTTTGCAGGGGACAGGTTTGCTAGTGTCTGTAGTGTATATGCTACCCTTCTTTCGTTTATTAATTGTGTTTGTGAGGGAGACAAGCTAGGTGCCACTCCCATATGACTATGTAGAGTAATGGTTAAGGAGCTGAACCCCAGTGCTTAAGGTCCAGGGTTCAATTCCCTTGTGCTCCATCTGAACTTTCTCTCAGCTCTCTTCTACATTTTTTTTGTTTGGTGAGGGAGAAAAAAGCTATTGTTAGCAACCAGGTAGACCAAAACACAAGCCACCCAGTTCATGCATTTAAATTGAATGATTTACTCAAAGGGATTTGGGTCACTCTGTCAGCATTAGCCATTTTCCCCACATTTGAATATTTATATCATCATTCACAGGCCGTACAAAATCATCAACTTAAAAATTACCCCTGCATTGTATAGTTATCCCACCATACATCCCCACATTGTGTATTGATTTATGTGATGACCCTCAGCCACCCCTACATGTAAATGAATGCCCCATTGCCCCCCACACCCTTGTGTATTGTCCTCATCCATTTTCTTTGAGAAATCCAGGTGCTGTGGTTGCACATTTCCTTTCACTGTAACTCATCTAGTACTCATAGTTTCCTCAGAGAATTGTGTTGCTTCTTTACATGTAGAGATGTAGAGATACTGAGCCAAGACAGGCTTATCTTAGTCAAGCAGCAGCTGCCCCTCAGCCCTAGCATCCTGATTGGTAGGTGGTGTCACCTGACCAGGGCTGACCAATCAGAGCGAGGTGGACCTGGGCTGGCTGCTGATTGGTTGCTGGAGTCAGCTGACTAGGCTCAGCCAATCAGGGGCTGCCTCTCAGCCCTAGCCTCCTGATTGGTAGGTGGTGTCACCTGACCAGGGCTGACCAATCAGAGCGAGGTGAACCTGGGCCGGCTGCTGATTGGTCGCTGGAGTCAGCTGACTAGGCTAAGCCAATCAGGGGATGCCCCTCAGCCCTAGCGTCCTGATTGGTGGGTGTTGCCACCTGACCAGGGCTGACCAATCAGAGCGAGGGAAAACTGGGCCGGCTGCTGATTGGTCGCTGGGGTCAGCTGACTAGGCTCAGCCAATCAGGGGCTGCCCCTCAGCCCTAGCTTCCTGATTGGTGGGTGGTGTCACCTGACCAGGGCTGACCAATCAAAGCGAGGGAAACCTGGCCGCTGATTGGTCGCTGGGGTCAGCTGACTAGGCTCAGCCAATCAGGGGCTGCCCCTCAGCCCTAGCCTCCTGATTGGTGGGTGGTGTCACCTGACCAGGGCTGACCAATCAGAGCGAGGGATTTCTAGGCCGGCTGCTGATTGGTCGCTGGGGTCAGCTGACTAGGCTCAGCCAATCAGGGGCTGCCCCTCAGCCCTAGCCTCCTGATTGGTGGGTGGTGTCACCTGACCAGGGCTGACCAATCAGAGCGAGGGATTCCTAGGCCGGCTGCTGATTGGTCGCTGGGGTCAGCTGACTAGGCTCAGCCAATCAGGGGCTGCCCCTCAGCCCTAGCCTCCTGATTGCTTTGTATTATTTTTTATGAATTATGAATTATGATTTATGAATTATGAATTAATATTAAATTGTTAAACGAATCCTTAATAAATGCCGCTTGTATTTACGGGCATCATTACTGGTGTGGAAACGAGCCGGCAGTGGCCAGAATCAAACTCACGAGCAACTAGGTGGAAGTCGAACACCTTAACCACAACTCTAAGCCAGAGATACTGAGAGGCACCCGTCTCAGTAGCATATTGGTTTAGGTGTTACGTGATTTTAGTTTAGCTTTAGGTGATTGCCTGAGGCTTATTTTTTACGTCACCACGTAGACCAAAATTTAAGCCATATTGTCTCTGCCCCTACAAGCTACCATTCTTTAGTTTATTTAGAAGTCAGGCCAGCTGGAGGACTGTATTGTATAAAGGACTGATTTTCCAAGCTTTGCCATCCAGTCTCTGTAGCCTAATGGCTAAGGTGTCGTGCTTGGTACCTTGACGCCCTGAGTTCAATTCCGTTAGGCTTCAACTGTGTCTGTTTTGGTTTTTAAGTAAGCACATAGACCAAAACATAAGCCATTTTGTCTTTGCCCTTGCAAGCCACCCTTCTTTAGTTTATTTAGTACATTTGTTTGGGAGTCAGGCTAGTTAAAGGGCTGTAAAAACGAAAAGATTGAAAACAGGGCCTTATACCTGTTCTCTGTGGTGCAATGGTAGAGATGTTGAATTTAGTTTTTGAGGTTTTGGGTTTAATTCACTCCAATTGATTTATTTGGTGTGTTTGTTTGGGAGGAAGGCACGCTACAAGATTGCAATGAGGTCAAAAACCAATGGATTGTTTGCAGGGGACAGGTTTGCTAGTGTCTGTAGTGTATATGCTACCCTTCTTTCGTTTATTAATTGTGTTTGTGAGGGAGACAAGCTAGGTGCCATTCCCATATGACTATGTAGAGTAATGGTTAAGGAGCTGAACCCCAGTGCTTAAGGTCCAGGGTTCAATTCCCTTGTGCTCCATCTGAACTTTCTCTCAGCTCTCTTCTACATTTTTTTTGTTTGGTGAGGGAGAAAAAAGCTATTGTTAGCAACCAGGTAGACCAAAACACAAGCCACCCAGTTCATGCATTTAAATTGAATGATTTACTCAAAGGGATTTGGGTCACTCTGTCAGCATTAGCCATTTTCCCCACATTTGAATATTTATATCATCATTCACAGGCCGTACAAAATCATCAACTTAAAAATTACCCCTGCATTGTATAGTTATCCCACCATACATCCCCACATTGTGTATTGATTTATGTGATGACCCTCAGCCACCCCTACATGTAAATGAATGCCCCATTGCCCCCCACACCCTTGTGTATTGTCCTCATCCATTTTCTTTGAGAAATCCAGGTGCTGTGGTTGCACATTTCCTTTCACTGTAACTCATCTAGTACTCATAGTTTCCTCAGAGAATTGTGTTGCTTCTTTACATGTAGAGATGTAGAGATACTGAGCCAAGACAGGCTTATCTTAGTCAAGCAGCAGCTGCCCCTCAGCCCTAGCATCCTGATTGGTAGGTGGTGTCACCTGACCAGGGCTGACCAATCAGAGCGAGGTGGACCTGGGCCGGCTGCTGATTGGTTGCTGGAGTCAGCTGACTAGGCTCAGCCAATCAGGGGCTGCCTCTCAGCCCTAGCCTCCTGATTGGTAGGTGGTGTCACCTGACCAGGGCTGACCAATCAGAGCGAGGTGAACCTGGGCCGGCTGCTGATTGGTCGCTGGAGTCAGCTGACTAGGCTAAGCCAATCAGGGGATGCCCCTCAGCCCTAGCGTCCTGATTGGTGGGTGTTGCCACCTGACCAGGGCTGACCAATCAGAGCGAGGGAAAACTGGGCCGGCTGCTGATTGGTCGCTGGGGTCAGCTGACTAGGCTCAGCCAATCAGGGGCTGCCCCTCAGCCCTAGCCTCCTGATTGGTGGGTGGTGTCACCTGACCAGGGCTGACCAATCAGAGCGAGGGATTTCTAGGCCGGCTGCTGATTGGTCGCTGGGGTCAGCTGACTAGGCTCAGCCAATCAGGGGCTGCCCCTCAGCCCTAGCCTCCTGATTGGTGGGTGGTGTCACCTGACCAGGGCTGACCAATCAGAGCGAGGGATTTCTAGGCCGGCTGCTGATTGGTCGCTGGGATCAGCTGACTAGGCTCAGCCAATCAGGGGCTGCCCCTCAGCCCTAGCCTCCTGATTGGTGGGTGGTGTCACCTGACCAGGGCTGACCAATCAGAGCGAGGGATTTCTAGGCCGGCTGCTGATTGGTCGCTGGAGTCAGCTGACTAGGCTCAGCCAATCAGGGGCTGCCCCTCAGCCCTAGCCTCCTGATTGGTGGGTGGTGTCACCTGACCAGGGCTGACCAATCAGAGCGAGGGATTCCTAGGCCGGGTGCTGATTGGTCGCTGGGGTCAGCTGACTAGGCTCAGCCAATCAGGGGCTGCCCCTCAGCCCTAGCGTCCTAATTGGTGGGTGTTGTCACCTGACCAGGGCTGACCAATCAGAGCGAGGGAAACCTGGGCCGGCTGCTGATTGGTCGCTGGGGTCAGCTGACTAGGCTCAGCCAATCAGGGGCTGCCCCTCAGCCCTAGCCTCCTGATTGGTGGGTGGTGTCACCTGACCAGGGCTGACCAATCAGAGCGAGGGATTCCTAGGCCGGCTGCTGATTGGTCGCTGGGGTCAGCTGACTAGGCTCAGCCAATCAGGGGCTGCCCCTCAGCCCTAGCCTCCTGATTGGTGGGTGGTGTCACCTGACCAGGGCTGACCAATCAGAGCGAGGGATTTCTAGGCCGGCTGCTGATTGGTCGCTGGGATCAGCTGACTAGGCTCAGCCAATCAGGGGCTGCCCCTCAGCCCTAGCCTCCTGATTGGTGGGTGGTGTCACCTGACCAGCGAGGGAAACCTGGGCCGGCTGCTGATTGGTCGCTGGGGTCAGCTGACTAGGCTCAGCCAATCAGGGGCTGCCCCTCAGCCCTAGCCTCCTGATTGGTGGGTGGTGTCACCTGACCAGGGCTGACCAATCAGAGCAAGGGAAACCTGTGCTGGCTGCTGATTGGTCGCTGGGGTCAGCTGACTAGGCTCAGCCAATCAGGGGCTGCCCCTCAGCCCTAGCCTCCTGATTGCTTTGTATTATTATTTATGAATTATGAATTATGATTTATGAATTATGAATTAATATTAAATTGTTAAACGAATCCTTAATAAATGCCGCTTGTATTTACGGGCATCACGGGCGACATTACTGGTGTGGGAACAAGCCGGCAGTAGCCAGAATCAAACTCACGAGCAACGGGGTGGAAGTCGAAGACCTTAACCACAACTCTAAGCCAGAGATACTGAGAGGCACCCGTCTCAGTAGCATATTGGTTTAGGTGTTACGTGATTTTAGTTTAGCTTTAGGTGATTCCCTGAGGCTTATTTTTTACGTCACCACGTAGACCAAAATTTAAGCCATATTGTCTCTGCCCCTACAAGCTACCATTCTTTAGTTTATTTAGAAGTCAGGCCAGCTGGAGGACTGTATTGTATAAAGGACTGATTTTCCAGGCTTTGCCATCCAGTCTCTGTAGCCTAATGGCTAAGGTGTCGTGCTTGGTACCATGACGCCCTGAGTTCAATTCCCCTAGGCTTCAACTGTGTCTGTTTTGGTTTTTAAGTAAGCACATAGACCAAAACATAAGCCATTTTGTCTTTGCCCTTGCAAGCCACCCTTCTTTAGTTTATTTAGTACATTTGTTTGGGAGTCAGGCTAGTTAAAGGGCTGTAAAAACGAAAAGATTGAAAACAGGGCCTTATACCTGTTCTCTGTGGTGCAATGGTAGAGATGTTGAATTTAGTTTTTGAGGTTTTGGGTTTAACCCCTTCAGGACCGGGATTTTTAAGCTAGGGTGTCGCTAAAGGACCGGAGCCGTTTTTGTGTTTTTGCCATGTCTTTCTTCAACTGTAATTTTTCTCTTATCAAGTGGTGCACCCACACAAATCATATATTGTTTTTTTCAGCACAAGTAGGGCTTTCATTTGAAACCATATTAAGCTGGGTAGTACATTGTTTTATTTGAAATAAACTGGAAAAAGTGGGGAAAAAATAAAAAAAACGCATTTTTTTACAGTTTTGTATACATACAAATTGTACACACATTGAACCAATGGGAAAAAATTATCCCAAATATATTCATTAAGTTGTCCTGATTTGGAAACCACCCAACACGGCCAGGATTTTTATCTATTTTGACCAGTATAGGGGAAAATATTGCAAGGCAAGCATTACGTTTTTGAAATGTAATTTTTTTCAAATTTGGCATGGTAGTCTAATAACTGCAATAGTTGTCACAGATACTGATTATCCCCCCAAAATTATATGTTTATGAACAGTAGATAAGTCAAGGTGTACAACTAGGGTCATTTTGACACTTTTCAAACAGGGATTTTATCGCCAATTGCTGCCAAATTTTGAGGTATTTTTATATTTTTTTGTTTTTTTTTGCATATGTTGCAATGTTGCTTTAGATTTTGTATTATATTTTGTATAGAATATGTGCAACTGCAGAAAAAAACACCAAATTGTGTTCACCAACATCCCCCGGTTCCAACAAGGCCTCACATGCATGGTTCATGCAAGTTTTGAGGAAGCTATGAGGGCAAAACTGGAACATGCGCATTTTCTTTTTCACATTTGGAATTTTCAGAAATTGGTTTGCTGAGCCCATATCCCATTTGGGACATTTTGGAAGCCCCCCACTGTAAATTACCCCATAAAAGTATATATTTATGAACAGTAGACGAGTCAAGGTGTTCAACTAGGGTAGTTTTGACAGTTTTCAGTTAGCCATTTCTTCACTGATGTCTGCCAAACTTCACAGGGAAATTATTTTATTGCGTTTTTAACGCAGACATTTCAATGTTGCACTGAATTTCTTGCACACCATAAGTGCAACAGTGCAAGAAAACACCACATTTTGTTCACCAACATCCCATGAGTCCAACAAGGCCTCACATGCATGGTTCATGCCTTTTTTGAGGAAGCTATGAGGGCAAAACTGGAACATGTGCATTTACATTTTTTTAAATATTTTTTTTTATCAGATTACTTGTAAGTGACAGGTTTAGGCCGCTGACATCAATCAGGGAGACCGATCAATAATCAGCGACTTAAAATGTCACCGACAAGTGATCAGGTAATAATTATGATTTTTCAATTTGTGTTTTTTCATAATTACCCTAGATGACCCCTCTCTCTTTGTAGAGCAGTGTCATCCGTGGGCTGCCATAATGATCCGAACACTCCTATTGGCCAGGAGCGATCTGATCAGCCCAGCATTTGACTTGGAAGCACCCTGGACTTTCAGGCCAGTGCTGTTATTTTTTTATTATTATTATTATTATTTTATTAATTTTTTTAAATTAATTTTTTTTTTATTTTTTTTTATTATTATTATTTTTTACATTTTGTTTAACTCTTTCAATGCTGATGCTCCATTGAAGCACAGCATTGACTGGTATTTAGTCCCCACAAGCTTGTGGGGACTAATATTAACCCTTGCAATGCTGCGATGGAGGTCATACACAATCGCAGCATTGAAGGGGTTAATTGAGGAAGAGGGGGGTAGGGGTTAACTGAGGAAGGGTGAGGGTGGGGGGGCTGGTCTCCACACTCATGTGGAGACCAAAGAACCCTGTCTCCCTGTCCCTGAAGCTGCCTCTGGCAGCTGGGACACAATCTCCAACAGACTGGAGATTGTAGGGGAGGAGTCTCTCTGATCAGTCCTACAGGACTGATCAGAGGACTTCTGGGGGCTCGTTTTTGCTGTTGCTGGTCTGCCTGGGTTCCCAGGCAGACCACCAGCAGCAGAGCCCCCTACAAAACGGGAATTAACCCCTTCAATGCCGCGATCGCGGCATTCAATGCCGCGATCGCGGCATTGAAGGGGTTAACACTGCACTGACGCTCTCATGGAGCGATCAGGCAGCAGGGGGGTGTTGGATCAGGCCCCCACACTTGTGTGGGGACCCATTCAACACCCCCCCCTTCCCTGAAGCTGCCTGTGGCAGCTGAAACCGCGATTGCAGATTTTTCTGCAATCGCTGTTTCTGCCTACAAAATCACTCCGTGGGAGTGATCGTAGGCTTGGGGGCGGGTTTAGAGAGGCTGTGCTGTCTGCCCAGGACTCCTGGGCAGACAGCAGCAGCGCCTCCACGATCACTGCGATCGTGGTGATGTGGGGGCGTTTTTTGGAGGAGACGTACCTGGTACGTCCCGGTCTACCGGTGACCAGTAACCAGGAAGTACCAGGTACGTCCCGGTGCTGAAGGGGTTAATTCACTCCAATTGATTTATTTGGTGTGTTTGTTTGGGAGGAAGGCACGCTACAAGATTGCAATGAGGTCAAAAACCAATGGATTGTTTGCAGGGGACAGGTTTGCTAGTGTCTGTAGTGTATATGCTACCCTTCTTTCGTTTATTAATTGTGTTTGTGAGGGAGACAAGCTAGGTGCCACTCCCATATGACTATGTAGAGTAATGGTTAAGGAGCTGAACCCCAGTGCTTAAGGTCCAGGGTTCAATTCCCTTGTGCTCCATCTGAGCTTTCTCTCAGCTCTCTTCCACATTTTTTTTGTTTGGTGAGGGAGAAAAAAGCTATTGTTAGCAACCAGGTAGACCAAAACACAAGCCACCCAGTTCATGCATTTAAATTGAATGATTTACTCAAAGGGATTTGGGTCACTCTGTCAGCATTAGCCATTTTCCCCACATTTGAATATTTATATCATCATTCACAGGCCGTACAAAATCATCAACTTAAAAATTACCCCTGCATTGTATAGTTATCCCACCATACATCCCCACATTGTGTATTGATTTATGTGATGACCCTCAGCCACCCCTACATGTAAATGAATGCCCCATTGCCCCCCACACCCTTGTGTATTGTCCTCATCCATTTTCTTTGAGAAATCCAGGTGCTGTGGTTGCACATTTCCTTTCACTGTAACTCATCTAGTACTCATAGTTTCCTCAGAGAATTGTGTTGCTTCTTTACATGTAGAGATGTAGAGATACTGAGCCAAGACAGGCTTATCTTAGTCAAGCAGCAGCTGCCCCTCAGCCCTAGCATCCTGATTGGTAGGTGGTGTCACCTGACCAGGGCTGACCAATCAGAGCGAGGTGGACCTGGGCCGGCTGCTGATTGGTTGCTGGAGTCAGCTGACTAGGCTCAGCCAATCAGGGGCTGCCTCTCAGCCCTAGCCTCCTGATTGGTAGGTGGTGTCACCTGACCAGGGCTGACCAATCAGAGCGAGGTGAACCTGGGCCGGCTGCTGATTGGTCGCTGGAGTCAGCTGACTAGGCTAAGCCAATCAGGGGATGCCCCTCAGCCCTAGCGTCCTGATTGGTGGGTGTTGCCACCTGACCAGGGCTGACCAATCAGAGCGAGGGAAACCTGGGCCGGCTGCTGATTGGTCGCTGGGGTCAGCTGACTAGGCTCAGCCAATCAGGGGCTACCCCTCAGCCCTAGCTTCCTGATTGGTGGGTGGTGTCACCTGATCAGGGCTGACCAATCAGAGCGAGGGAAACCTGGGCCGGCTGCTGATTGGTCGCTGGGGTCAGCTGACTAGGCTCAGCCAATCAGGGGCTGCCCCTCAGCCCTAGCCTCCTGATTGGTTGGTGGTGTCACCTGACCAGGGCTGACCAATCAGAGCGAGGGATTTCTAGGCCGGCTGCTGATTGGTCGCTGGAGTCAGCTGACTAGGCTCAGCCAATCAGGGGCTGCCCCTCAGCCCTAGCCTCCTGATTGGTGGGTGGTGTCACCTGACCAGGGCTGACCAATCAGAGCGAGGGATTCCTAGGCCGGGTGCTGATTGGTCGCTGGGGTCAGCTGACTAGGCTCAGCCAATCAGGGGCTGCCCCTCAGCCCTAGCGTCCTGATTGGTGGGTGTTGTCACCTGACCAGGGCTGACCAATCAGAGCGAGGGATTCCTAGGCCGGCTGCTGATTGGTCGCTGGTGTTACGCCGGATCAGGCGCCACAGGTGGTGGACCCACGATGCAGAAATATCTCCGAAAAACAAGCCGGGATCGAGACAGGCAGCACAGGAGCGTGGTCAATACAATAGCCGAGGTCGGGGCAGGCAGCACAGGATCAGTGTCAAATGACAAAGCCGAGGTCGGGACGGGCAGCACAGGATCAAGGTCAAATAACAAAGCCGAGGTCGGGACGGGCAGCACAGGATCAAGGTCAAATAACAAAGCCGAGGTCTGGTACACGTGGAGATCAATCAATAAACAAGAGCACCCAGAGAACATTAACATGGACTCGTTGAACGGGCAAGGAAACACAGGAGCAGGAAGTTTAAATAGGACCAATGGCGGGAAAGAAGGTACGATGACGTCATCGCGACCGACGCAAGAGATGCGTCGTCGCGATGGCAACGAGCAAAAACAAACCCTCCTGTCTGTGGTACCTCCGCGAATGACGTGGAGGCGCCACAAGGCAGGAGAAGAAAGAAGACAGCCACCGTGGACGTGCCGCGGCGGCTAACCACAAAGTCCTCTCTGCCTGTGCTGCCGCCGCGAGCGACGCAGCGGCGCCACACAGGCAGAAGAGGCACTGGTCGGGTGCCGCGAGCCTGCAGCGGCGGATCGTCTTTTAGATCGCCGCTGACAGGCTGCGGCAGCCCGATCAGGACTGTCTGTGGCAGGGAGGCGTGCCTGTTCAACACGCACGCCCCCTCGTGTGCGCGCCGCACGCACGGCAACACACGAGGAGGACGTGCGCGAGGAACGCCGAGGGACCCCAGCCGGACAGGTAGGTATGACAGCTGGGGTCAGCTGACTAGGCTTAGCCAATCAGGGGCTGCCCCTCAGCCCTAGCGTCCTGATTGGTGGGTGGTGTCACCTGATCAGGGCTGACCAATCAGAGCGAGGGAAACCTGGGCCGGCTGCTGATTGGTCGCTGGGGTCAGCTGACTAGGCTCAGCCAATCAGGGGCTGCCCCTCAGCCCTAGCCTCCTGATTGGTTGGTGGTGTCACCTGACCAGGGCTGACCAATCAGAGCGAGGGATTTCTAGGCCGGCTGCTGATTGGTCGCTGGAGTCAGCTGACTAGGCTCAGCCAATCAGGGGCTGCCCCTCAGCCCTAGCCTCCTGATTGGTGGGTGTTGTCACCTGACCAGGGCTGACCAATCAGAGCGAGGGATTCCTAGGCCGGCTGCTGATTGGTCGCTGGTGTTACGCCGGATCAGGCGCCACAGGTGGTGGACCCACGATGCAGAAATATCTCCGAAAAACAAGCCGGGATCGAGACAGGCAGCACAGGAGCGTGGTCAATACAATAGCCGAGGTCGGGGCAGGCAGCACAGGATCAGGGTCAAATGACAAAGCCGAGGTCGGGACGGGCAGCACAGGATCAAGGTCAAATAACAAAGCCGAGGTCGGGACGGGCAGCACAGGATCAAGGTCAAATAACAAAGCCGAGGTCTGGTACACGTGGAGATCAATCAATAAACAAGAGCACCCAGAGAACATTAACATGGACTCGTTGAACGGGCAAGGAAACACAGGAGCAGGAAGTTTAAATAGGACCAATGGCGGGAAAGAAGGTACGATGACGTCATCGCGACCGACGCAAGAGATGCGTCGTCGCGATGGCAACGAGCAAAAACAAACCCTCCTGTCTGTGGTACCTCCGCGAATGACGTGGAGGCGCCACAAGGCAGGAGAAGAAAGAAGACAGCCACCGTGGACGTGCCGCGGCGGCTAACCACAAAGTCCTCTCTGCCTGTGCTGCCGCCGCGAGCGACGCAGCGGCGCCACACAGGCAGAAGAGGCACTGGTCGGGTGCCGCGAGCCTGCAGCGGCGGATCGTCTTTTAGATCGCCGCTGACAGGCTGCGGCAGCCCGATCAGGACTGTCTGTGGCAGGGAGGCGTGCCTGTTCAACACGCACGCCCCCTCGTGTGCGCGCCGCACGCACGGCAACACACGAGGAGGACGTGCGCGAGGAACGCCGAGGGACCCCAGCCGGACAGGTAGGTATGACAGCTGGGGTCAGCTGACTAGGCTTAGCCAATCAGGGGCTGCCCCTCAGCCCTAGCGTCCTGATTGGTGGGTGTTGTCACCTGACCAGGGCTGACCAATCAGAGCGAGGGAAACCTGGGCCGGCTGCTGATTGGTCGCTGGGGTCAGCTGACTAGGCTCAGCCAATCAGGGGCTGCCCCTCAGCCCTAGCCTCCTGATTGGTGGGTGGTGTCACCTGACCAGGGCTGACCAATCAGAGCGAGGGAAACCTGTGCTTGCTGCTGATTGGTCGCTGGGGTCAGCTGACTAGGCTCAGCCAATCAGGGGCTGCCCCTCAGCCCTAGCCTCCTGATTGGTGGGTGGTGTCACCTGACCAGGGCTGACCAATCAGAGCGAGGGATTCCTAGGCCGGCTGCTGATTGGTCGCTGGGGTCAGCTGACTAGGCTCAGCCAATCAGGCGCTGCCCCTCAGCCCTAGCCTCCTGATTGCTTTGTATTATTATTTATGAATTATGATTTATGAATTATGAATTAATATTAAATTGTTAAAGGAATCCTTAATAAATGCCGCTTGAATTTACGGGCATCACGAGCGACATTGCTGGTGTGGGAACGAGCCGGCAGTAGCCAGAATCAAACTCACGAGCAACGGGGTGGAAGTCGAACACCTTAATCACAACTCTAAGCCAGAGATACTGAGAGGCACCCGTCTCAGTAGCATATTGGTTTAGGTGTTACGTGATTTTAGTTTAGCTTTAGGTGATTCCCTGAGGCTTATTTTTTACGTCACCACGTAGACCAAAATTTAAGCCATATTGTCTCTGCCCCTACAAGCTACCATTCTTTAGTTTTTTTAGAAGTCAGGCCAGCTGGAGGACTGTATTGTATAAAGGACTGATTTTCCAAGTTTTGCCATCCAGTCTCTGTAGCCTAATGGCTAAGGTGTTGTGCTTGGTACCTTGACGCCCTGAGTTCAATTCCCCTAGGCTTCAACTGTGTCTGTTTTGGTTTTTAAGTAAGCACATAGACCAAAACATAAGCCATTTTGTCTTTGCCCTTGCAAGCCACCCTTCTTTAGTTTATTTAGTACATTTGTTTGGGAGTCGGGCTAGTTAAAGGGCTGTAAAAACGAAAAGATTGAAAACAGGGCCTTATACCTGTTCTCTGTGGTGCAATGGTAGAGATGTTGAATTTAGTTTTTGAGGTTTTGGGTTTAATTCACTCCAATTGATTTATTTGGTGTGTTTGTTTGGGAGGAAGGCACGCTACAAGATTGCAATGAGGTCAAAAACCAATGGATTGTTTGCAGGGGACAGGTTTGCTAGTGTCTGTAGTGTATATGCTACCCTTCTTTCGTTTATTAATTGTGTTTGTGAGGGAGACAAGCTAGGTGTCACTCCCATATGACTATGTAGAGTAATGGTTAAGGAGCTGAACCCCAGTGCTTAAGGTCCAGGGTTCAATTCCTTTGTGCTCCATCTGAACTTTCTCTGAGCTCTCTTCTGCATTTTTTTTGTTTGGTGAGGGAGAAAAAAGCTATTGTTAGCAACCAGGTAGACCAAAACACAAGCCACCCAGTTCATGCATTTAAATTGAATGATTTACTCAAAGGGATTTGGGTCACTCTGTCAGCATTAGCCATTTTCCCCACATTTGAATATTTATATCATCATTCACAGGCCGTACAAAATCATCAACTTAAAAATTACCCCTGCATTGTATAGTTATCCCACCATACATCCCCACATTGTGTATTGATTTATGTGATGACCCTCAGCCACCCCTACATGTAAATGAATGCCCCATTGCCCCCCACACCCTTGTGTATTGTCCTCATCCATTTTCTTTGAGAAATCCAGGTGCTGTGGTTGCAGTGGGATGTGTCCGATTGGTTGAACCTGGTCAAGTGACTCCACCAGCCAACCAGGCATTGGGTTTGAGACCCGGCGGGGGTTAAGCTTCACTTGCAGCCGTTGGTTCTTTTGATGTTCATTTTCTTTGAGAAATCCAGGTGCTGTGGTTGCAGTGGGATGTGTCCAGGCCAGGGCTTATCTTTGTACAGTATTTCCCCTGTCTCTGTTTTTGCATTGCCATTGTCCCTATTTTTTTGTGTTTTAGTTGTTTTTTTCCTGCTTCCACCTTTGCTGTTACTGAAGGCACAAGGCGTCACAGACCCTATCATCTCCAATAATACTAATGTATTTTCCTTCACTTATCATGAGTAGTTCTTCTTCTTTCCATAGCTTTAACATGTCCTGTTCAATCCCTTTTCTGTTGTGTTGTGTCTTTGAAGCTAACGTTCCCTCGCTTTTAGTCTCTACCGCTTCTGCTGGGAGACTGTTCCATTTCTCTACCACTCTAGGAGTAAAACTCCTTTACATTCCATCTAAGCCTCTAACTCACTAGTTTCAGATTATGACCTTGTTTAACCATATCTCCTCTTTTGAAACAAACATCCCTCCTGTGATTTGTTAAATGCCTTTAAGGATTTCCAGTATTTTCTCCAAGCTTATACATATCGAGATTCCCTAGTCTTTCCTGAGCCTGAGCCTGCGTTATTCTTATCTACAATGGTAAGTTGAACATTTCCTTTCACTGTAACTCATCTAGTACTCATAGTTTCCTCAGAGAATTGTGTTGCTTCTTTACATGTAGAGATGTAGAGATACTGAGCCAAGACAGGCTTATCTTAGTCAAGCAGCAGCTGCCCCTCAGCCCTAGCATCCTGATTGGTAGGTGGTGTCACCTGACCAGGGCTGACCAATCAGAGCGAGGTGGACCTGGGCCGGCTGCTGATTGGTTGCTGGAGTCAGCTGACTAGGCTCAGCCAATCAGGGGCTGCCTCTCAGCCCTAGCCTCCTGATTGGTAGGTGGTGTCACCTGACCAGGGCTGACCAATCAGAGCGAGGTGAACCTGGGCCGGCTGCTGATTGGTCGCTGGAGTCAGCTGACTAGGCTAAGCCAATCAGGGGCTGCCCCTCAGCCCTAGCCTCCTGATTGGTGGGTGGTGTCACCTGACCAGGGCTGACCAATCAGAGCGAGGGATTCCTAGGCCGGCTGCTGATTGGTCGCTGGGGTCAGCTGACTAGGCTCAGCCAATCAGGGGCTGCCCCTCAGCCCTAGCCTCCTGATTGGTGGGTGGTGTCACCTGACCAGGGCTGACCAATCAGAGCGAGGGATTTCTAGGCCGGCTGCTGATTGGTCGCTGGGATCAGCTGACTAGGCTCAGCCAATCAGGGGCTGCCCCTCAGCCCTAGCCTCCTGATTGGTGGGTGGTGTCACCTGACCAGGGCTGACCAATCAGAGCGAGGGATTCCTAGGCCGGCTGATTGGTCGCTGGGGTCAGCTGACTAGGCTCAGCCAATCAGGGGCTGCCCCTCAGCCCTAGCGTCCTGATTGGAGGGTGTTGTCACCTGACCAGGGCTGACCAATCAGAGCGAGGGAAACCTGGGCCGGCTGCTGATTGGTCGCTGGGGTCAGCTGACTAGGCTCAGCCAATCAGGGGCTGCCCCTCAGCCCTAGCCTCCTGATTGGTGGGTGGTGTCACCTGACCAGGGCTGACCAATCAGAGCAAGGGAAACCTGTGCTGGCTGCTGATTGGTCGCTGGGGTCAGCTGACTAGGCTCAGCCAATCAGGGGCTGCCCCTCAGCCCTAGCCTCCTGATTGCTTTGTATTATTATTTATGAATTATGAATTATGATTTATGAATTATGAATTAATATTAAATTGTTAAACGAATCCTTAATAAATGCCGCTTGTATTTACGGGCATCACGGGCGACATTACTGGTGTGGGAACGAGCCGGCAGTAGCCAGAATCAAACTCACGAGCAACGGGGTGGAAGTCGAAGACCTTAACCACAACTCTAAGCCAGAGATACTGAGAGGCACCCGTCTCAGTAGCATATTGGTTTAGGTGTTACGTGATTTTAGTTTAGCTTTAGGTGATTCCCTGAGGCTTATTTTTTACGTCACCACGTAGACCAAAATTTAAGCCATATTGTCTCTGCCCCTACAAGCTACCATTCTTTAGTTTATTTAGAAGTCAGGCCAGCTGGAGGACTGTATTGTATAAAGGACTGATTTTCCATGCTTTGCCATCCAGTCTCTGTAGCCTAATGGCTAAGGTGTCGTGCTTGGTACCGTGACGCCCTGAGTTCTATTCCCCTAGGCTTCAACTGTGTCTGTTTTGGTTTTTAAGTAAGCACATAGACCAAAACATAAGCCATTTTGTCTTTGCCCTTGCAAGCCACCCTTCTTTAGTTTATTTAGTACATTTGTTTGGGAGTCAGGCTAGTTAAAGGGCTGTAAAAACGAAAAGATTGAAAACAGGGCCTTATACCTGTTCTCTGTGGTGCAATGGTAGAGATGTTGAATTTAGTTTTTGAGGTTTTGGGTTTAACCCCTTCAGGACCGGGATTTTTAAGCTAGGGTGTCGCTAAAGGACCGGAGCCGTTTTTGTGTTTTTGCCATGTCTTTCTTCAACTGTAATTTTTCTCTTATCAAGTGGTGCACCCACACAAATCATATATTGTTTTTTTCAGCACAAGTAGGGCTTTCATTTGAAACCATATTAAGCTGGGTAGTACATTGTTTTATTTGAAATAAACTGGAAAAAGTGGGGAAAAAATAAAAAAAACGCATTTTTTTACAGTTTTGTATACATACAAATTGTACACACATTGAACCAATGGGAAAAAATTATCCCAAATATATTCATTAAGTTGTCCTGATTTGGAAACCACCCAACACGGCCAGGATTTTTATCTATTTTGACCAGTATAGGGGAAAATATTGCAAGGCATGCATTACGTTTTTGAAATGTAATTTTTTTCAAATTTGGCATGGTAGTCTAATAACTGCAATAGTTGTCACAGATACTGATTATCCCCCCAAAATTATATGTTTATGAACAGTAGATAAGTCAAGGTGTACAACTAGGGTCATTTTGACACTTTTCAAACAGGGATTTTATCGCCAATTGCCGCCAAATTTTGAGGTATTTTTATATTTTTTTGTTTTTTTTTGCATATGTTGCAATGTTGCTTTAGATTTTGTATTATATTTTGTATAGAATATGTGCAACTGCAGAAAAAAACACCAAATTGTGTTCACCAACATCCCCCGGTTCCAACAAGGCCTCACATGCATGGTTCATGCAAGTTTTGAGGAAGCTATGAGGGCAAAACTGGAACATGCGCATTTTCTTTTTCACATTTGGAATTTTCAGAAATTGGTTTGCTGAGCCCATATCCCATTTGGGACATTTTGGAAGCCCCCCACTGTAAATTACCCCATAAAAGTATATATTTATGAACAGTAGACGAGTCAAGGTGTTCAACTAGGGTAGTTTTGACAGTTTTCAGTTAGCCATTTCTTCACTGATGTCTGCCAAACTTCACAGGGAAATTATTTTATTGCGTTTTTAACGCATACATTTCAATGTTGCACTGAATTTCTTGCACACCATAAGTGCAACAGTGCAAGAAAACACCACATTTTGTTCACCAACATCCCATGAGTCCAACAAGGCCTCACATGCATGGTTCATGCCTTTTTTGAGGAAGCTATGAGGGCAAAACTGGAACATGTGCATTTACATTTTTTTAAATATTTTTTTTTATCAGATTACTTGTAAGTGACAGGTTTAGGCCGCTGACATCAATCAGGGAGACCGATCAATAATCAGCGACTTAAAATGTCACCGACAAGTGATCAGGTAATAATTATGATTTTTCAATTTGTGTTTTTTCATAATTACCCTAGATGACCCCTCTCTCTTTGTAGAGCAGTGTCATCCGTGGGCTGCCATAATGATCCGAACACTCCTATTGGCCAGGAGCGATCTGATCAGCCCAGCATTTGACCTGGAAGCACCCTGGACTTTCAGGCCAGTGCTGTTATTTTTTTATTATTATTATTATTATTTTATTAATTTTTTTAAATTAATTTTTTTTTTATTTTTTTTTATTATTATTATTTTTTACATTTTGTTTAACTCTTTCAATGCTGATGCTCCATTGAAGCACAGCATTGACTGGTATTTAGTCCCCACAAGCTTGTGGGGACTAATATTAACCCTTGCAATGCTGCGATGGAGGTCATACACAATCGCAGCATTGAAGGGGTTAATTGAGGAAGAGGGGGGTAGGGGTTAACTGAGGAAGGGTGAGGGTGGGGGGGCTGGTCTCCACACTCATGTGGAGACCAAAGAACCCTGTCTCCCTGTCCCTGAAGCTGCCTCTGGCAGCTGGGACACAATCTCCAACAGACTGGAGATTGTAGGGGAGGAGTCTCTCTGATCAGTCCTACAGGACTGATCAGAGGACTTCTGGGGGCTCGTTTTTGCTGTTGCTGGTCTGCCTGGGTTCCCAGGCAGACCACCAGCAGCAGAGCCCCCTACAAAACGGGAATTAACCCCTTCAATGCCGCGATCGCGGCATTCAATGCCGCGATCGCGGCATTGAAGGGGTTAACACTGCACTGACGCTCTCATGGAGCGATCAGGCAGCAGGGGGGTGTTGGATCAGGCCCCCACACTTGTGTGGGGACCCATTCAACACCCCCCCCTTCCCTGAAGCTGCCTGTGGCAGCTGAAACCGCGATTGCAGATTTTTCTGCAATCGCTGTTTCTGCCTACAAAATCACTCCGTGGGAGTGATCGTAGGCTTGGGGGCGGGTTTAGAGAGGCTGTGCTGTCTGCCCAGGACTCCTGGGCAGACAGCAGCAGCAGCAGCGCCTCCACGATCACTGCGATCGTGGTGATGTGGGGGCGTTTTTTGGAGGAGACGTACCTGGTACGTCCCGGTCTACCGGTGACCAGTAACCAGGAAGTACCAGGTACGTCCCGGTGCTGAAGGGGTTAATTCACTCCAGTTGATTTATTTGGTGTGTTTGTTTGGGAGGAAGGCACGCTACAAGATTGCAATGAGGTCAAAAACCAATGGATTGTTTGCAGGGGACAGGTTTGCTAGTGTCTGTAGTGTATATGCTACCCTTCTTTCGTTTATTAATTGTGTTTGTGAGGGAGACAAGCTAGGTGCCACTCCCATATGACTATGTAGAGTAATGGTTAAGGAGCTGAACCCCAGTGCTTAAGGTCCAGGGTTCAATTCCCTTGTGCTCCATCTGAGCTTTCTCTCAGCTCTCTTCCACATTTTTTTTGTTTGGTGAGGGAGAAAAAAGCTATTGTTAGCAACCAGGTAGACCAAAACACAAGCCACCCAGTTCATGCATTTAAATTGAATGATTTACTCAAAGGGATTTGGGTCACTCTGTCAGCATTAGCCATTTTCCCCACATTTGAATATTTATATCATCATTCACAGGCCGTACAAAATCATCAACTTAAAAATTACCCCTGCATTGTATAGTTATCCCACCATACATCCCCACATTGTGTATTGATTTATGTGATGACCCTCAGCCACCCCTACATGTAAATGAATGCCCCATTGCCCCCCACACCCTTGTGTATTGTCCTCATCCATTTTCTTTGAGAAATCCAGGTGCTGTGGTTGCACATTTCCTTTCACTGTAACTCATCTAGTACTCATAGTTTCCTCAGAGAATTGTGTTGCTTCTTTACATGTAGAGATGTAGAGATACTGAGCCAAGACAGGCTTATCTTAGTCAAGCAGCAGCTGCCCCTCAGCCCTAGCATCCTGATTGGTAGGTGGTGTCACCTGACCAGGGCTGACCAATCAGAGCGAGGTGGACCTGGGCCGGCTGCTGATTGGTTGCTGGAGTCAGCTGACTAGGCTCAGCCAATCAGGGGCTGCCTCTCAGCCCTAGCCTCCTGATTGGTAGGTGGTGTCACCTGACCAGGGCTGACCAATCAGAGCGAGGTGAACCTGGGCCGGCTGCTGATTGGTCGCTGGAGTCAGCTGACTAGGCTAAGCCAATCAGGGGATGCCCCTCAGCCCTAGCGTCCTGATTGGTGGGTGTTGCCACCTGACCAGGGCTGACCAATCAGAGCGAGGGAAACCTGGGCCGGCTGCTGATTGGTCGCTGGGGTCAGCTGACTAGGCTCAGCCAATCAGGGGCTACCCCTCAGCCCTAGCTTCCTGATTGGTGGGTGGTGTCACCTGATCAGGGCTGACCAATCAGAGCGAGGGAAACCTGGGCCGGCTGCTGATTGGTCGCTGGGGTCAGCTGACTAGGCTCAGCCAATCAGGGGCTGCCCCTCAGCCCTAGCCTCCTGATTGGTTGGTGGTGTCACCTGACCAGGGCTGACCAATCAGAGCGAGGGATTTCTAGGCCGGCTGCTGATTGGTCGCTGGAGTCAGCTGACTAGGCTCAGCCAATCAGGGGCTACCCCTCAGCCCTAGCTTCCTGATTGGTGGGTGGTGTCACCTGATCAGGGCTGACCAATCAGAGCGAGGGAAACCTGGGCCGGCTGCTGATTGGTCGCTGGGGTCAGCTGACTAGGCTCAGCCAATCAGGGGCTGCCCCTCAGCCCTAGCCTCCTGATTGGTTGGTGGTGTCACCTGACCAGGGCTGACCAATCAGAGCGAGGGATTTCTAGGCCGGCTGCTGATTGGTCGCTGGAGTCAGCTGACTAGGCTCAGCCAATCAGGGGCTGCCCCTCAGCCCTAGCCTCCTGATTGGTGGGTGGTGTCACCTGACCAGGGCTGACCAATCAGAGCGAGGGATTCCTAGGCCGGGTGCTGATTGGTCGCTGGGGTCAGCTGACTAGGCTCAGCCAATCAGGGGCTGCCCCTCAGCCCTAGCGTCCTGATTGGTGGGTGTTGTCACCTGACCAGGGCTGACCAATCAGAGCGAGGGATTCCTAGGCCGGCTGCTGATTGGTCGCTGGTGTTACGCCGGATCAGGCGCCACAGGTGGTGGACCCACGATGCAGAAATATCTCCGAAAAACAAGCCGGGATCGAGACAGGCAGCACAGGAGCGTGGTCAATACAATAGCCGAGGTCGGGGCAGGCAGCACAGGATCAGGGTCAAATGACAAAGCCGAGGTCGGGACGGGCAGCACAGGATCAAGGTCAAATAACAAAGCCGAGGTCGGGACGGGCAGCACAGGATCAAGGTCAAATAACAAAGCCGAGGTCTGGTACACGTGGAGATCAATCAATAAACAAGAGCACCCAGAGAACATTAACATGGACTCGTTGAACGGGCAAGGAAACACAGGAGCAGGAAGTTTAAATAGGACCAATGGCGGGAAAGAAGGTACGATGACGTCATCGCGACCGACGCAAGAGATGCGTCGTCGCGATGGCAACGAGCAAAAACAAACCCTCCTGTCTGTGGTACCTCCGCGAATGACGTGGAGGCGCCACAAGGCAGGAGAAGAAAGAAGACAGCCACCGTGGACGTGCCGCGGCGGCTAACCACAAAGTCCTCTCTGCCTGTGCTGCCGCCGCGAGCGACGCAGCGGCGCCACACAGGCAGAAGAGGCACTGGTCGGGTGCCGCGAGCCTGCAGCGGCGGATCGTCTTTTAGATCGCCGCTGACAGGCTGCGGCAGCCCGATCAGGACTGTCTGTGGCAGGGAGGCGTGCCTGTTCAACACGCACGCCCCCTCGTGTGCGCGCCGCACGCACGGCAACACACGAGGAGGACGTGCGCGAGGAACGCCGAGGGACCCCAGCCGGACAGGTAGGTATGACAGCTGGGGTCAGCTGACTAGGCTTAGCCAATCAGGGGCTGCCCCTCAGCCCTAGCGTCCTGATTGGTGGGTGTTGTCACCTGACCAGGGCTGACCAATCAGAGCGAGGGAAACCTGGGCCGGCTGCTGATTGGTCGCTGGGGTCAGCTGACTAGGCTCAGCCAATCAGGGGCTGCCCCTCAGCCCTAGCCTCCTGATTGGTGGGTGGTGTCACCTGACCAGGGCTGACCAATCAGAGCGAGGGAAACCTGTGCTTGCTGCTGATTGGTCGCTGGGGTCAGCTGACTAGGCTCAGCCAATCAGGGGCTGCCCCTCAGCCCTAGCCTCCTGATTGGTGGGTGGTGTCACCTGACCAGGGCTGACCAATCAGAGCGAGGGATTCCTAGGCCGGCTGCTGATTGGTCGCTGGGGTCAGCTGACTAGGCTCAGCCAATCAGGCGCTGCCCCTCAGCCCTAGCCTCCTGATTGCTTTGTATTATTATTTATGAATTATGATTTATGAATTATGAATTAATATTAAATTGTTAAAGGAATCCTTAATAAATGCCGCTTGAATTTACGGGCATCACGAGCGACATTGCTGGTGTGGGAACAAGCCGGCAGTAGCCAGAATCAAACTCACGAGCAACGGGGTGGAAGTCGAACACCTTAATCACAACTCTAAGCCAGAGATACTGAGAGGCACCCGTCTCAGTAGCATATTGGTTTAGGTGTTACGTGATTTTAGTTTAGCTTTAGGTGATTCCCTGAGGCTTATTTTTTACGTCACCACGTAGACCAAAATTTAAGCCATATTGTCTCTGCCCCTACAAGCTACCATTCTTTAGTTTTTTTAGAAGTCAGGCCAGCTGGAGGACTGTATTGTATAAAGGACTGATTTTCCAAATTTTGCCATCCAGTCTCTGTAGCCTAATGGCTAAGGTGTTGTGCTTGGTACCTTGACGCCCTGAGTTCAATTCCCCTAGGCTTCAACTGTGTCTGTTTTGGTTTTTAAGTAAGCACATAGACCAAAACATAAGCCATTTTGTCTTTGCCCTTGCAAGCCACCCTTCTTTAGTTTATTTAGTACATTTGTTTGGGAGTCGGGCTAGTTAAAGGGCTGTAAAAACGAAAAGATTGAAAACAGGGCCTTATACCTGTTCTCTGTGGTGCAATGGTAGAGATGTTGAATTTAGTTTTTGAGGTTTTGGGTTTAACCCCTTCAGGACCGGGATTTTTAAGCTAGGGTGTCGCTTAAAGCGAGGTGGACCTGGGCCGGCTGCTGATTGGTTGCTGGAGTCAGCTGACTAGGCTCAGCCAATCAGGGGCTGCCTCTCAGCCCTAGCCTCCTGATTGGTAGGTGGTGTCACCTGACCAGGGCTGACCAATCAGAGCGAGGTGAACCTGGGCCGGCTGCTGATTGGTCGCTGGAGTCAGCTGACTAGGCTAAGCCAATCAGGGGCTGCCCCTCAGCCCTAGCCTCCTGATTGGTGGGTGGTGTCACCTGACCAGGGCTGACCAATCAGAGCGAGGGATTCCTAGGCCGGCTGCTGATTGGTCGCTGGGGTCAGCTGACTAGGCTCAGCCAATCAGGGGCTGCCCCTCAGCCCTAGCCTCCTGATTGGTGGGTGGTGTCACCTGACCAGGGCTGACCAATCAGAGCGAGGGATTTCTAGGCCGGCTGCTGATTGGTCGCTGGGATCAGCTGACTAGGCTCAGCCAATCAGGGGCTGCCCCTCAGCCCTAGCCTCCTGATTGGTGGGTGGTGTCACCTGACCAGGGCTGACCAATCAGAGCGAGGGATTCCTAGGCCGGCTGATTGGTCGCTGGGGTCAGCTGACTAGGCTCAGCCAATCAGGGGCTGCCCCTCAGCCCTAGCGTCCTGATTGGAGGGTGTTGTCACCTGACCAGGGCTGACCAATCAGAGCGAGGGAAACCTGGGCCGGCTGCTGATTGGTCGCTGGGGTCAGCTGACTAGGCTCAGCCAATCAGGGGCTGCCCCTCAGCCCTAGCCTCCTGATTGGTGGGTGGTGTCACCTGACCAGGGCTGACCAATCAGAGCAAGGGAAACCTGTGCTGGCTGCTGATTGGTCGCTGGGGTCAGCTGACTAGGCTCAGCCAATCAGGGGCTGCCCCTCAGCCCTAGCCTCCTGATTGCTTTGTATTATTATTTATGAATTATGAATTATGATTTATGAATTATGAATTAATATTAAATTGTTAAACGAATCCTTAATAAATGCCGCTTGTATTTACGGGCATCACGGGCGACATTACTGGTGTGGGAACGAGCCGGCAGTAGCCAGAATCAAACTCACGAGCAACGGGGTGGAAGTCGAAGACCTTAACCACAACTCTAAGCCAGAGATACTGAGAGGCACCCGTCTCAGTAGCATATTGGTTTAGGTGTTACGTGATTTTAGTTTAGCTTTAGGTGATTCCCTGAGGCTTATTTTTTACGTCACCACGTAGACCAAAATTTAAGCCATATTGTCTCTGCCCCTACAAGCTACCATTCTTTAGTTTATTTAGAAGTCAGGCCAGCTGGAGGACTGTATTGTATAAAGGACTGATTTTCCATGCTTTGCCATCCAGTCTCTGTAGCCTAATGGCTAAGGTGTCGTGCTTGGTACCGTGATGCCCTGAGTTCTATTCCCCTAGGCTTCAACTGTGTCTGTTTTGGTTTTTAAGTAAGCACATAGACCAAAACATAAGCCATTTTGTCTTTGCCCTTGCAAGCCACCCTTCTTTAGTTTATTTAGTACATTTGTTTGGGAGTCAGGCTAGTTAAAGGGCTGTAAAAACGAAAAGATTGAAAACAGGGCCTTATACCTGTTCTCTGTGGTGCAATGGTAGAGATGTTGAATTTAGTTTTTGAGGTTTTGGGTTTAACCCCTTCAGGACCGGGATTTTTAAGCTAGGGTGTCGCTAAAGGACCGGAGCCGTTTTTGTGTTTTTGCCATGTCTTTCTTCAACTGTAATTTTTCTCTTATCAAGTGGTGCACCCACACAAATCATATATTGTTTTTTTCAGCACAAGTAGGGCTTTCATTTGAAACCATATTAAGCTGGGTAGTACATTGTTTTATTTGAAATAAACTGGAAAAAGTGGGGAAAAAATAAAAAAAACGCATTTTTTTACAGTTTTGTATACATACAAATTGTACACACATTGAACCAATGGGAAAAAATTATCCCAAATATATTCATTAAGTTGTCCTGATTTGGAAACCACCCAACACGGCCAGGATTTTTATCTATTTTGACCAGTATAGGGGAAAATATTGCAAGGCATGCATTACGTTTTTGAAATGTAATTTTTTTCAAATTTGGCATGGTAGTCTAATAACTGCAATAGTTGTCACAGATACTGATTATCCCCCCAAAATTATATGTTTATGAACAGTAGATAAGTCAAGGTGTACAACTAGGGTCATTTTGACACTTTTCAAACAGGGATTTTATCGCCAATTGCTGCCAAATTTTGAGGTATTTTTATATTTTTTTGTTTTTTTTTGCATATGTTGCAATGTTGCTTTAGATTTTGTATTATATTTTGTATAGAATATGTGCAACTGCAGAAAAAAACACCAAATTGTGTTCACCAACATCCCCCGGTTCCAACAAGGCCTCACATGCATGGTTCATGCAAGTTTTGAGGAAGCTATGAGGGCAAAACTGGAACATGCGCATTTTCTTTTTCACATTTGGAATTTTCAGAAATTGGTTTGCTGAGCCCATATCCCATTTGGGACATTTTGGAAGCCCCCCACTGTAAATTACCCCATAAAAGTATATATTTATGAACAGTAGACGAGTCAAGGTGTTCAACTAGGGTAGTTTTGACAGTTTTCAGTTAGCCATTTCTTCACTGATGTCTGCCAAACTTCACAGGGAAATTATTTTATTGCGTTTTTAACGCATACATTTCAATGTTGCACTGAATTTCTTGCACACCATAAGTGCAACAGTGCAAGAAAACACCACATTTTGTTCACCAACATCCCATGAGTCCAACAAGGCCTCACATGCATGGTTCATGCCTTTTTTGAGGAAGCTATGAGGGCAAAACTGGAACATGTGCATTTACATTTTTTTAAATATTTTTTTTTATCAGATTACTTGTAAGTGACAGGTTTAGGCCGCTGACATCAATCAGGGAGACCGATCAATAATCAGCGACTTAAAATGTCACCGACAAGTGATCAGGTAATAATTATGATTTTTCAATTTGTGTTTTTTCATAATTACCCTAGATGACCCCTCTCTCTTTGTAGAGCAGTGTCATCCGTGGGCTGCCATAATGATCCGAACACTCCTATTGGCCAGGAGCGATCTGATCAGCCCAGCATTTGACCTGGAAGCACCCTGGACTTTCAGGCCAGTGCTGTTATTTTTTTATTATTATTATTATTATTTTATTAATTTTTTTAAATTAATTTTTTTTTTTATTTTTTTTTATTATTATTATTTTTTACATTTTGTTTAACTCTTTCAATGCTGATGCTCCATTGAAGCACAGCATTGACTGGTATTTAGTCCCCACAAGCTTGTGGGGACTAATATTAACCCTTGCAATGCTGCGATGGAGGTCATACACAATCGCAGCATTGAAGGGGTTAATTGAGGAAGAGGGGGGTAGGGGTTAACTGAGGAAGGGTGAGGGTGGGGGGGCTGGTCTCCACACTCATGTGGAGACCAAAGAACCCTGTCTCCCTGTCCCTGAAGCTGCCTCTGGCAGCTGGGACACAATCTCCAACAGACTGGAGATTGTAGGGGAGGAGTCTCTCTGATCAGTCCTACAGGACTGATCAGAGGACTTCTGGGGGCTCGTTTTTGCTGTTGCTGGTCTGCCTGGGTTCCCAGGCAGACCACCAGCAGCAGAGCCCCCTACAAAACGGGAATTAACCCCTTCAATGCCGCGATCGCGGCATTCAATGCCGCGATCGCGGCATTGAAGGGGTTAACACTGCACTGACGCTCTCATGGAGCGATCAGGCAGCAGGGGGGTGTTGGATCAGGCCCCCACACTTGTGTGGGGACCCATTCAACACCCCCCCCTTCCCTGAAGCTGCCTGTGGCAGCTGAAACCGCGATTGCAGATTTTTCTGCAATCGCTGTTTCTGCCTACAAAATCACTCCGTGGGAGTGATCGTAGGCTTGGGGCGGGTTTAGAGAGGCTGTGCTGTCTGCCCAGGACTCCTGGGCAGACAGCAGCAGCAGCAGCGCCTCCACGATCACTGCGATCGTGGTGATGTGGGGGCGTTTTTTGGAGGAGACGTACCTGGTACGTCCCGGTCTACCGGTGACCAGTAACCAGGAAGTACCAGGTACGTCCCGGTGCTGAAGGGGTTAATTCACTCCAATTGATTTATTTGGTGTGTTTGTTTGGGAGGAAGGCACGCTACAAGATTGCAATGAGGTCAAAAACCAATGGATTGTTTGCAGGGGACAGGTTTGCTAGTGTCTGTAGTGTATATGCTACCCTTCTTTCGTTTATTAATTGTGTTTGTGAGGGAGACAAGCTAGGTGCCACTCACATATGACTATGTAGAGTAATGGTTAAGGAGCTGAACCCCAGTGCTTAAGGTCCAGGGTTCAATTCCCTTGTGCTCCATCTGAGCTTTCTCTCAGCTCTCTTCCACACTTTTTTTGTTTGGTGAGGGAGAAAAAAGCTATTGTTAGCAACCAGGTAGACCAAAACACAAGCCACCCAGTTCATGCATTTAAATTGAATGATTTACTCAAAGGGATTTGGGTCACTCTGTCAGCATTAGCCATTTTCCCCACATTTGAATATTTATATCATCATTCACAGGCCGTACAAAATCATCAACTTAAAAATTACCCCTGCATTGTATAGTTATCCCACCATACATCCCCACATTGTGTATTGATTTATGTGATGACCCTCAGCCACCCCTACATGTAAATGAATGCCCCATTGCCCCCCACACCCTTGTGTATTGTCCTCATCCATTTTCTTTGAGAAATCCAGGTGCTGTGGTTGCACATTTCCTTTCACTGTAACTCATCTAGTACTCATAGTTTCCTCAGAGAATTGTGTTGCTTCTTTACATGTAGAGATGTAGAGATACTGAGCCAAGACAGGCTTATCTTAGTCAAGCAGCAGCTGCCCCTCAGCCCTAGCATCCTGATTGGTAGGTGGTGTCACCTGACCAGGGCTGACCAATCAGAGCGAGGTGGACCTGGGCCGGCTGCTGATTGGTTGCTGGAGTCAGCTGACTAGGCTCAGCCAATCAGGGGCTGCCTCTCAGCCCTAGCCTCCTGATTGGTAGGTGGTGTCACCTGACCAGGGCTGACCAATCAGAGCGAGGTGAACCTGGGCCGGCTGCTGATTGGTCGCTGGAGTCAGCTGACTAGGCTAAGCCAATCAGGGGATGCCCCTCAGCCCTAGCGTCCTGATTGGTGGGTGTTGCCACCTGACCAGGGCTGACCAATCAGAGCGAGGGAAACCTGGGCCGGCTGCTGATTGGTCGCTGGGGTCAGCTGACTAGGCTCAGCCAATCAGGGGCTACCCCTCAGCCCTAGCTTCCTGATTGGTGGGTGGTGTCACCTGATCAGGGCTGACCAATCAGAGCGAGGGAAACCTGGGCCGGCTGCTGATTGGTCGCTGGGGTCAGCTGACTAGGCTCAGCCAATCAGGGGCTGCCCCTCAGCCCTAGCCTCCTGATTGGTTGGTGGTGTCACCTGACCAGGGCTGACCAATCAGAGCGAGGGATTTCTAGGCCGGCTGCTGATTGGTCGCTGGAGTCAGCTGACTAGGCTCAGCCAATCAGGGGCTGCCCCTCAGCCCTAGCCTCCTGATTGGTGGGTGGTGTCACCTGACCAGGGCTGACCAATCAGAGCGAGGGATTCCTAGGCCGGGTGCTGATTGGTCGCTGGGGTCAGCTGACTAGGCTCAGCCAATCAGGGGCTGCCCCTCAGCCCTAGCGTCCTGATTGGTGGGTGTTGTCACCTGACCAGGGCTGACCAATCAGAGCGAGGGATTCCTAGGCCGGCTGCTGATTGGTCGCTGGTGTTACGCCGGATCAGGCGCCACAGGTGGTGGACCCACGATGCAGAAATATCTCCGAAAAACAAGCCGGGATCGAGACAGGCAGCACAGGAGCGTGGTCAATACAATAGCCGAGGTCGGGGCAGGCAGCACAGGATCAGGGTCAAATGACAAAGCCGAGGTCGGGACGGGCAGCACAGGATCAAGGTCAAATAACAAAGCCGAGGTCGGGACGGGCAGCACAGGATCAAGGTCAAATAACAAAGCCGAGGTCTGGTACACGTGGAGATCAATCAATAAACAAGAGCACCCAGAGAACATTAACATGGACTCGTTGAACGGGCAAGGAAACACAGGAGCAGGAAGTTTAAATAGGACCAATGGCGGGAAAGAAGGTACGATGACGTCATTGCGACCGACGCAAGAGATGCGTCGTCGCGATGGCAACGAGCAAAAACAAACCCTCCTGTCTGTGGTACCTCCGCGAATGACGTGGAGGCGCCACAAGGCAGGAGAAGAAAGAAGACAGCCACCGTGGACGTGCCGCGGCGGCTAACCACAAAGTCCTCTCTGCCTGTGCTGCCGCCGCGAGCGACGCAGCGGCGCCACACAGGCAGAAGAGGCACTGGTCGGGTGCCGCGAGCCTGCAGCGGCGGATCGTCTTTTAGATCGCCGCTGACAGGCTGCGGCAGCCCGATCAGGACTGTCTGTGGCAGGGAGGCGTGCCTGTTCAACACGCACGCCCCCTCGTGTGCGCGCCGCACGCACGGCAACACACGAGGAGGACGTGCGCGAGGAACGCCGAGGGACCCCAGCCGGACAGGTAGGTATGACAGCTGGGGTCAGCTGACTAGGCTTAGCCAATCAGGGGCTGCCCCTCAGCCCTAGCGTCCTGATTGGTGGGTGTTGTCACCTGACCAGGGCTGACCAATCAGAGCGAGGGAAACCTGGGCCGGCTGCTGATTGGTCGCTGGGGTCAGCTGACTAGGCTCAGCCAATCAGGGGCTGCCCCTCAGCCCTAGCCTCCTGATTGGTGGGTGGTGTCACCTGACCAGGGCTGACCAATCAGAGCGAGGGAAACCTGTGCTTGCTGCTGATTGGTCGCTGGGGTCAGCTGACTAGGCTCAGCCAATCAGGGGCTGCCCCTCAGCCCTAGCCTCCTGATTGGTGGGTGGTGTCACCTGACCAGGGCTGACCAATCAGAGCGAGGGATTCCTAGGCCGGCTGCTGATTGGTCGCTGGGGTCAGCTGACTAGGCTCAGCCAATCAGGCGCTGCCCCTCAGCCCTAGCCTCCTGATTGCTTTGTATTATTATTTATGAATTATGATTTATGAATTATGAATTAATATTAAATTGTTAAAGGAATCCTTAATAAATGCCGCTTGAATTTACGGGCATCACGAGCGACATTGCTGGTGTGGGAACGAGCCGGCAGTAGCCAGAATCAAACTCACGAGCAACGGGGTGGAAGTCGAACACCTTAATCACAACTCTAAGCCAGAGATACTGAGAGGCACCCGTCTCAGTAGCATATTGGTTTAGGTGTTACGTGATTTTAGTTTAGCTTTAGGTGATTCCCTGAGGCTTATTTTTTACGTCACCACGTAGACCAAAATTTAAGCCATATTGTCTCTGCCCCTACAAGCTACCATTCTTTAGTTTTTTTAGAAGTCAGGCCAGCTGGAGGACTGTATTGTATAAAGGACTGATTTTCCAAGTTTTGCCATCCAGTCTCTGTAGCCTAATGGCTAAGGTGTTGTGCTTGGTACCTTGACGCCCTGAGTTCAATTCCCCTAGGCTTCAACTGTGTCTGTTTTGGTTTTTAAGTAAGCACATAGACCAAAACATAAGCCATTTTGTCTTTGCCCTTGCAAGCCACCCTTCTTTAGTTTATTTAGTACATTTGTTTGGGAGTCGGGCTAGTTAAAGGGCTGTAAAAACGAAAAGATTGAAAACAGGGCCTTATACCTGTTCTCTGTGGTGCAATGGTAGAGATGTTGAATTTAGTTTTTGAGGTTTTGGGTTTAATTCACTCCAATTGATTTATTTGGTGTGTTTGTTTGGGAGGAAGGCACGCTACAAGATTGCAATGAGGTCAAAAACCAATGGATTGTTTGCAGGGGACAGGTTTGCTAGTGTCTGTAGTGTATATGCTACCCTTCTTTCGTTTATTAATTGTGTTTGTGAGGGAGACAAGCTAGGTGTCACTCCCATATGACTATGTAGAGTAATGGTTAAGGAGCTGAACCCCAGTGCTTAAGGTCCAGGGTTCAATTCCTTTGTGCTCCATCTGAGCTCTCTTCTGCATTTTTTTTGTTTGGTGAGGGAGAAAAAAGCTATTGTTAGCAACCAGGTAGACCAAAACACAAGCCACCCAGTTCATGCATTTAAATTGAATGATTTACTCAAAGGGATTTGGGTCACTCTGTCAGCATTAGCCATTTTCCCCACATTTGAATATTTATATCATCATTCACAGGCCGTACAAAATCATCAACTTAAAAATTACCCCTGCATTGTATAGTTATCCCACCATACATCCCCACATTGTGTATTGATTTATGTGATGACCCTCAGCCACCCCTACATGTAAATGAATGCCCCATTGCCCCCCACACCCTTGTGTATTGTCCTCATCCATTTTCTTTGAGAAATCCAGGTGCTGTGGTTGCAGTGGGATGTGTCCGATTGGTTGAACCTGGTCAAGTGACTCCACCAGCCAACCAGGCATTGGGTTTGAGACCCGGCGGGGGTTAAGCTTCACTTGCAGCCGTTGGTTCTTTTGATGTTCATTTTCTTTGAGAAATCCAGGTGCTGTGGTTGCAGTGGGATGTGTCCAGGCCAGGGCTTATCTTTGTACAGTATTTCCCCTGTCTCTGTTTTTGCATTGCCATTGTCCCTATTTTTTTGTGTTTTAGTTGTTTTTTTTCCTGCTTCCACCTTTGCTGTTACTGAAGGCACAAGGCGTCACAGACCCTATCATCTCCAATAATACTAATGTATTTTCCTTCACTTATCATGAGTAGTTCTTCTTCTTTCCATAGCTTTAACATGTCCTGTTCAATCCCTTTTCTGTTGTGTTGTGTCTTTGAAGCTAACGTTCCCTCGCTTTTAGTCTCTACCGCTTCTGCTGGGAGACTGTTCCATTTCTCTACCACTCTAGGAGTAAAACTCCTTTACATTCCATCTAAGCCTCTAACTCACTAGTTTCAGATTATGACCTTGTTTAACCATATCTCCTCTTTTGAAACAAACATCCCTCCTGTGATTTGTTAAATGCCTTTAAGGATTTCCAGTATTTTCTCCAAGCTTATACATATCGAGATTCCCTAGTCTTTCCTGAGCCTGAGCCTGCGTTATTCTTATCTACAATGGTAAGTTGAACATTTCCTTTCACTGTAACTCATCTAGTACTCATAGTTTCCTCAGAGAATTGTGTTGCTTCTTTACATGTAGAGATGTAGAGATACTGAGCCAAGACAGGCTTATCTTAGTCAAGCAGCAGCTGCCCCTCAGCCCTAGCCTCCTGATTGGTAGGTGGTGTCACCTGACCAGGGCTGACCAATCAGAGCGAGGTGAACCTGGGCCGGCTGCTGATTGGTCGCTGGAGTCAGCTGACTAGGCTAAGCCAATCAGGGGCTGCCCCTCAGCCCTAGCCTCCTGATTGGTGGGTGGTGTCACCTGACCAGGGCTGACCAATCAGAGCGAGGGATTCCTAGGCCGGCTGCTGATTGGTCGCTGGGGTCAGCTGACTAGGCTCAGCCAATCAGGGGCTGCCCCTCAGCCCTAGCCTCCTGATTGGTGGGTGGTGTCACCTGACCAGGGCTGACCAATCAGAGCGAGGGATTCCTAGGCCGGCTGATTGGTCGCTGGGGTCAGCTGACTAGGCTCAGCCAATCAGGGGCTGCCCCTCAGCCCTAGCGTCCTGATTGGAGGGTGTTGTCACCTGACCAGGGCTGACCAATCAGAGCGAGGGAAACCTGGGCCGGCTGCTGATTGGTCGCTGGGGTCAGCTGACTAGGCTCAGCCAATCAGGGGCTGCCCCTCAGCCCTAGCCTCCTGATTGGTGGGTGGTGTCACCTGACCAGGGCTGACCAATCAGAGCAAGGGAAACCTGTGCTGGCTGCTGATTGGTCGCTGGGGTCAGCTGACTAGGCTCAGCCAATCAGGGGCTGCCCCTCAGCCCTAGCCTCCTGATTGCTTTGTATTATTATTTATGAATTATGAATTATGATTTATGAATTATGAATTAATATTAAATTGTTAAACGAATCCTTAATAAATGCCGCTTGTATTTACGGGCATCACGGGCGACATTACTGGTGTGGGAACGAGCCGGCAGTAGCCAGAATCAAACTCACGAGCAACGGGGTGGAAGTCGAAGACCTTAACCACAACTCTAAGCCAGAGATACTGAGAGGCACCCGTCTCAGTAGCATATTGGTTTAGGTGTTACGTGATTTTAGTTTAGCTTTAGGTGATTCCCTGAGGCTTATTTTTTACGTCACCACGTAGACCAAAATTTAAGCCATATTGTCTCTGCCCCTACAAGCTACCATTCTTTAGTTTATTTAGAAGTCAGGCCAGCTGGAGGACTGTATTGTATAAAGGACTGATTTTCCATGCTTTGCCATCCAGTCTCTGTAGCCTAATGGCTAAGGTGTCGTGCTTGGTACCGTGACGCCCTGAGTTCTATTCCCCTAGGCTTCAACTGTGTCTGTTTTGGTTTTTAAGTAAGCACATAGACCAAAACATAAGCCATTTTGTCTTTGCCCTTGCAAGCCACCCTTCTTTAGTTTATTTAGTACATTTGTTTGGGAGTCAGGCTAGTTAAAGGGCTGTAAAAACGAAAAGATTGAAAACAGGGCCTTATACCTGTTCTCTGTGGTGCAATGGTAGAGATGTTGAATTTAGTTTTTGAGGTTTTGGGTTTAACCCCTTCAGGACCGGGATTTTTAAGCTAGGGTGTCGCTAAAGGACCGGAGCCGTTTTTGTGTTTTTGCCATGTCTTTCTTCAACTGTAATTTTTCTCTTATCAAGTGGTGCACCCACACAAATCATATATTGTTTTTTTCAGCACAAGTAGGGCTTTCATTTGAAACCATATTAAGCTGGGTAGTACATTGTTTTATTTGAAATAAACTGGAAAAAGTGGGGAAAAAATAAAAAAAACGCATTTTTTTACAGTTTTGTATACATACAAATTGTACACACATTGAACCAATGGGAAAAAATTATCCCAAATATATTCATTAAGTTGTCCTGATTTGGAAACCACCCAACACGGCCAGGATTTTTATCTATTTTGACCAGTATAGGGGAAAATATTGCAAGGCATGCATTACGTTTTTGAAATGTAATTTTTTTCAAATTTGGCATGGTAGTCTAATAACTGCAATAGTTGTCACAGATACTGATTATCCCCCCAAAATTATATGTTTATGAACAGTAGATAAGTCAAGGTGTACAACTAGGGTCATTTTGACACTTTTCAAACAGGGATTTTATCGCCAATTGCTGCCAAATTTTGAGGTATTTTTATATTTTTTTGTTTTTTTTTGCATATGTTGCAATGTTGCTTTAGATTTTGTATTATATTTTGTATAGAATATGTGCAACTGCAGAAAAAAACACCAAATTGTGTTCACCAACATCCCCCGGTTCCAACAAGGCCTCACATGCATGGTTCATGCAAGTTTTGAGGAAGCTATGAGGGCAAAACTGGAACATGCGCATTTTCTTTTTCACATTTGGAATTTTCAGAAATTGGTTTGCTGAGCCCATATCCCATTTGGGACATTTTGGAAGCCCCCCACTGTAAATTACCCCATAAAAGTATATATTTATGAACAGTAGACGAGTCAAGGTGTTCAACTAGGGTAGTTTTGACAGTTTTCAGTTAGCCATTTCTTCACTGATGTCTGCCAAACTTCACAGGGAAATTATTTTATTGCGTTTTTAACGCATACATTTCAATGTTGCACTGAATTTCTTGCACACCATAAGTGCAACAGTGCAAGAAAACACCACATTTTGTTCACCAACATCCCATGAGTCCAACAAGGCCTCACATGCATGGTTCATGCCTTTTTTGAGGAAGCTATGAGGGCAAAACTGGAACATGTGCATTTACATTTTTTTAAATATTTTTTTTTATCAGATTACTTGTAAGTGACAGGTTTAGGCCGCTGACATCAATCAGGGAGACCGATCAATAATCAGCGACTTAAAATGTCACCGACAAGTGATCAGGTAATAATTATGATTTTTCAATTTGTGTTTTTTCATAATTACCCTAGATGACCCCTCTCTCTTTGTAGAGCAGTGTCATCCGTGGGCTGCCATAATGATCCGAACACTCCTATTGGCCAGGAGCGATCTGATCAGCCCAGCATTTGACCTGGAAGCACCCTGGACTTTCAGGCCAGTGCTGTTATTTTTTTATTATTATTATTATTATTTTATTAATTTTTTTAAATTAATTTTTTTTTTATTTTTTTTTATTATTATTATTTTTTACATTTTGTTTAACTCTTTCAATGCTGATGCTCCATTGAAGCACAGCATTGACTGGTATTTAGTCCCCACAAGCTTGTGGGGACTAATATTAACCCTTGCAATGCTGCGATGGAGGTCATACACAATCGCAGCATTGAAGGGGTTAATTGAGGAAGAGGGGGGTAGGGGTTAACTGAGGAAGGGTGAGGGTGGGGGGGCTGGTCTCCACACTCATGTGGAGACCAAAGAACCCTGTCTCCCTGTCCCTGAAGCTGCCTCTGGCAGCTGGGACACAATCTCCAACAGACTGGAGATTGTAGGGGAGGAGTCTCTCTGATCAGTCCTACAGGACTGATCAGAGGACTTCTGGGGGCTCGTTTTTGCTGTTGCTGGTCTGCCTGGGTTCCCAGGCAGACCACCAGCAGCAGAGCCCCCTACAAAACGGGAATTAACCCCTTCAATGCCGCGATCGCGGCATTCAATGCCGCGATCGCGGCATTGAAGGGGTTAACACTGCACTGACGCTCTCATGGAGCGATCAGGCAGCAGGGGGGTGTTGGATCAGGCCCCCACACTTGTGTGGGGACCCATTCAACACCCCCCCCTTCCCTGAAGCTGCCTGTGGCAGCTGAAACCGCGATTGCAGATTTTTCTGCAATCGCTGTTTCTGCCTACAAAATCACTCCGTGGGAGTGATCGTAGGCTTGGGGGCGGGTTTAGAGAGGCTGTGCTGTCTGCCCAGGACTCCTGGGCAGACAGCAGCAGCAGCAGCGCCTCCACGATCACTGCGATCGTGGTGATGTGGGGGCGTTTTTTGGAGGAGACGTACCTGGTACGTCCCGGTCTACCGGTGACCAGTAACCAGGAAGTACCAGGTACGTCCCGGTGCTGAAGGGGTTAATTCACTCCAGTTGATTTATTTGGTGTGTTTGTTTGGGAGGAAGGCACGCTACAAGATTGCAATGAGGTCAAAAACCAATGGATTGTTTGCAGGGGACAGGTTTGCTAGTGTCTGTAGTGTATATGCTACCCTTCTTTCGTTTATTAATTGTGTTTGTGAGGGAGACAAGCTAGGTGCCACTCCCATATGACTATGTAGAGTAATGGTTAAGGAGCTGAACCCCAGTGCTTAAGGTCCAGGGTTCAATTCCCTTGTGCTCCATCTGAGCTTTCTCTCAGCTCTCTTCCACATTTTTTTTGTTTGGTGAGGGAGAAAAAAGCTATTGTTAGCAACCAGGTAGACCAAAACACAAGCCACCCAGTTCATGCATTTAAATTGAATGATTTACTCAAAGGGATTTGGGTCACTCTGTCAGCATTAGCCATTTTCCCCACATTTGAATATTTATATCATCATTCACAGGCCGTACAAAATCATCAACTTAAAAATTACCCCTGCATTGTATAGTTATCCCACCATACATCCCCACATTGTGTATTGATTTATGTGATGACCCTCAGCCACCCCTACATGTAAATGAATGCCCCATTGCCCCCCACACCCTTGTGTATTGTCCTCATCCATTTTCTTTGAGAAATCCAGGTGCTGTGGTTGCACATTTCCTTTCACTGTAACTCATCTAGTACTCATAGTTTCCTCAGAGAATTGTGTTGCTTCTTTACATGTAGAGATGTAGAGATACTGAGCCAAGACAGGCTTATCTTAGTCAAGCAGCAGCTGCCCCTCAGCCCTAGCATCCTGATTGGTAGGTGGTGTCACCTGACCAGGGCTGACCAATCAGAGCGAGGTGGACCTGGGCCGGCTGCTGATTGGTTGCTGGAGTCAGCTGACTAGGCTCAGCCAATCAGGGGCTGCCTCTCAGCCCTAGCCTCCTGATTGGTAGGTGGTGTCACCTGACCAGGGCTGACCAATCAGAGCGAGGTGAACCTGGGCCGGCTGCTGATTGGTCGCTGGAGTCAGCTGACTAGGCTAAGCCAATCAGGGGATGCCCCTCAGCCCTAGCGTCCTGATTGGTGGGTGTTGCCACCTGACCAGGGCTGACCAATCAGAGCGAGGGAAACCTGGGCCGGCTGCTGATTGGTCGCTGGGGTCAGCTGACTAGGCTCAGCCAATCAGGGGCTACCCCTCAGCCCTAGCTTCCTGATTGGTGGGTGGTGTCACCTGATCAGGGCTGACCAATCAGAGCGAGGGAAACCTGGGCCGGCTGCTGATTGGTCGCTGGGGTCAGCTGACTAGGCTCAGCCAATCAGGGGCTGCCCCTCAGCCCTAGCCTCCTGATTGGTTGGTGGTGTCACCTGACCAGGGCTGACCAATCAGAGCGAGGGATTTCTAGGCCGGCTGCTGATTGGTCGCTGGAGTCAGCTGACTAGGCTCAGCCAATCAGGGGCTGCCCCTCAGCCCTAGCCTCCTGATTGGTGGGTGGTGTCACCTGACCAGGGCTGACCAATCAGAGCGAGGGATTCCTAGGCCGGGTGCTGATTGGTCGCTGGGGTCAGCTGACTAGGCTCAGCCAATCAGGGGCTGCCCCTCAGCCCTAGCGTCCTGATTGGTGGGTGTTGTCACCTGACCAGGGCTGACCAATCAGAGCGAGGGATTCCTAGGCCGGCTGCTGATTGGTCGCTGGTGTTACGCCGGATCAGGCGCCACAGGTGGTGGACCCACGATGCAGAAATATCTCCGAAAAACAAGCCGGGATCGAGACAGGCAGCACAGGAGCGTGGTCAATACAATAGCCGAGGTCGGGGCAGGCAGCACAGGATCAGGGTCAAATGACAAAGCCGAGGTCGGGACGGGCAGCACAGGATCAAGGTCAAATAACAAAGCCGAGGTCGGGACGGGCAGCACAGGATCAAGGTCAAATAACAAAGCCGAGGTCTGGTACACGTGGAGATCAATCAATAAACAAGAGCACCCAGAGAACATTAACATGGACTCGTTGAACGGGCAAGGAAACACAGGAGCAGGAAGTTTAAATAGGACCAATGGCGGGAAAGAAGGTACGATGACGTCATCGCGACCGACGCAAGAGATGCGTCGTCGCGATGGCAACGAGCAAAAACAAACCCTCCTGTCTGTGGTACCTCCGCGAATGACGTGGAGGCGCCACAAGGCAGGAGAAGAAAGAAGACAGCCACCGTGGACGTGCCGCGGCGGCTAACCACAAAGTCCTCTCTGCCTGTGCTGCCGCCGCGAGCGACGCAGCGGCGCCACACAGGCAGAAGAGGCACTGGTCGGGTGCCGCGAGCCTGCAGCGGCGGATCGTCTTTTAGATCGCCGCTGACAGGCTGCGGCAGCCCGATCAGGACTGTCTGTGGCAGGGAGGCGTGCCTGTTCAACACGCACGCACCCTCGTGTGCGCGCCGCACGCACGGCAACACACGAGGAGGACGTGCGCGAGGAACGCCGAGGGACCCCAGCCGGACAGGTAGGTATGACAGCTGGGGTCAGCTGACTAGGCTTAGCCAATCAGGGGCTGCCCCTCAGCCCTAGCGTCCTGATTGGTGGGTGTTGTCACCTGACCAGGGCTGACCAATCAGAGCGAGGGAAACCTGGGCCGGCTGCTGATTGGTCGCTGGGGTCAGCTGACTAGGCTCAGCCAATCAGGGGCTGCCCCTCAGCCCTAGCCTCCTGATTGGTGGGTGGTGTCACCTGACCAGGGCTGACCAATCAGAGCGAGGGAAACCTGTGCTTGCTGCTGATTGGTCGCTGGGGTCAGCTGACTAGGCTCAGCCAATCAGGGGCTGCCCCTCAGCCCTAGCCTCCTGATTGGTGGGTGGTGTCACCTGACCAGGGCTGACCAATCAGAGCGAGGGATTCCTAGGCCGGCTGCTGATTGGTCGCTGGGGTCAGCTGACTAGGCTCAGCCAATCAGGCGCTGCCCCTCAGCCCTAGCCTCCTGATTGCTTTGTATTATTATTTATGAATTATGATTTATGAATTATGAATTAATATTAAATTGTTAAAGGAATCCTTAATAAATGCCGCTTGAATTTACGGGCATCACGAGCGACATTGCTGGTGTGGGAACGAGCCGGCAGTAGCCAGAATCAAACTCACGAGCAACGGGGTGGAAGTCGAACACCTTAATCACAACTCTAAGCCAGAGATACTGAGAGGCACCCGTCTCAGTAGCATATTGGTTTAGGTGTTACGTGATTTTAGTTTAGCTTTAGGTGATTCCCTGAGGCTTATTTTTTACGTCACCACGTAGACCAAAATTTAAGCCATATTGTCTCTGCCCCTACAAGCTACCATTCTTTAGTTTTTTTAGAAGTCAGGCCAGCTGGAGGACTGTATTGTATAAAGGACTGATTTTCCAAGTTTTGCCATCCAGTCTCTGTAGCCTAATGGCTAAGGTGTTGTGCTTGGTACCTTGACGCCCTGAGTTCAATTCCCCTAGGCTTCAACTGTGTCTGTTTTGGTTTTTAAGTAAGCACATAGACCAAAACATAAGCCATTTTGTCTTTGCCCTTGCAAGCCACCCTTCTTTAGTTTATTTAGTACATTTGTTTGGGAGTCAGGCTAGTTAAAGGGCTGTAAAAACGAAAAGATTGAAAACAGGGCCTTATACCTGTTCTCTGTGGTGCAATGGTAGAGATGTTGAATTTAGTTTTTGAGGTTTTGGGTTTAATTCACTCCAATTGATTTATTTGGTGTGTTTGTTTGGGAGGAAGGCACGCTACAAGATTGCAATGAGGTCAAAAACCAATGGATTGTTTGCAGGGGACAGGTTTGCTAGTGTCTGTAGTGTATATGCTACCCTTCTTTCGTTTATTAATTGTGTTTGTGAGGGAGACAAGCTAGGTGTCACTCCCATATGACTATGTAGAGTAATGGTTAAGGAGCTAAACCCCAGTGCTTAAGGTCCAGGGTTCAATTCCTTTGTGCTCCATCTGAACTTTCTCTGAGCTCTCTTCTGCATTTTTTTTGTTTGGTGAGGGAGAAAAAAGCTATTGTTTGCAACCAGGTAGACCAAAACACAAGCCACCCAGTTCATGCATTTAAATTGAATGATTTACTCAAAGGGATTTGGGTCACTCTGTCAGCATTAGCCATTTTCCCCACATTTGAATATTTATATCATCATTCACAGGCCGTACAAAATCATCAACTTAAAAATTACCCCTGCATTGTATAGTTATCCCACCATACATCCCCACATTGTGTATTGATTTATGTGATGACCCTCAGCCACCCCTACATGTAAATGAATGCCCCATTGCCCCCCACACCCTTGTGTATTGTCCTCATCCATTTTCTTTGAGAAATCCAGGTGCTGTGGTTGCAGTGGGATGTGTCCGATTGGTTGAACCTGGTCAAGTGACTCCACCAGCCAACCAGGCATTGGGTTTGAGACCCGGCGGGGGTTAAGCTTCACTTGCAGCCGTTGGTTCTTTTGATGTTCATTTTCTTTGAGAAATCCAGGTGCTGTGGTTGCAGTGGGATGTGTCCAGGCCAGGGCTTATCTTTGTACAGTATTTCCCCTGTCTCTGTTTTTGCATTGCCATTGTCCCTATTTTTTTGTGTTTTAGTTGTTTTTTTCCTGCTTCCACCTTTGCTGTTACTGAAGGCACAAGGCGTCACAGACCCTATCATCTCCAATAATACTAATGTATTTTCCTTCACTTATCATGAGTAGTTCTTCTTCTTTCCATAGCTTTAACATGTCCTGTTCAATCCCTTTTCTGTTGTGTTGTGTCTTTGAAGCTAACGTTCCCTCGCTTTTAGTCTCTACCGCTTCTGCTGGGAGACTGTTCCATTTCTCTACCACTCTAGGAGTAAAACTCCTTTACATTCCATCTAAGCCTCTAACTCACTAGTTTCAGATTATGACCTTGTTTAACCATATCTCCTCTTTTGAAACAAACATCCCTCCTGTGATTTGTTAAATGCCTTTAAGGATTTCCAGTATTTTCTCCAAGCTTATACATATCGAGATTCCCTAGTCTTTCCTGAGCCTGAGCCTGAGCCTGCGTTATTCTTATCTACAATGGTAAGTTGAACATTTCCTTTCACTGTAACTCATCTAGTACTCATAGTTTCCTCAGAGAATTGTGTTGCTTCTTTACATGTAGAGATGTAGAGATACTGAGCCAAGACAGGCTTATCTTAGTCAAGCAGCAGCTGCCCCTCAGCCCTAGCATCCTGATTGGTAGGTGGTGTCACCTGACCAGGGCTGACCAATCAGAGCGAGGTGGACCTGGGCCGGCTGCTGATTGGTTGCTGGAGTCAGCTGACTAGGCTCAGCCAATCAGGGGCTGCCTCTCAGCCCTAGCCTCCTGATTGGTAGGTGGTGTCACCTGACCAGGGCTGACCAATCAGAGCGAGGTGAACCTGGGCCGGCTGCTGATTGGTCGCTGGAGTCAGCTGACTAGGCTAAGCCAATCAGGGGATGCCCCTCAGCCCTAGCGTCCTGATTGGTGGGTGTTGCCACCTGACCAGGGCTGACCAATCAGAGCGAGGGAAACCTGGGCCGGCTGCTGATTGGTCGCTGGGGTCAGCTGACTAGGCTCAGCCAATCAGGGGCTACCCCTCAGCCCTAGTTTCCTGATTGGTGGGTGGTGTCACCTGACCAGGGCTGACCAATCAAAGCGAGGGAAACCTGGCCTGGCTGCTGATTGGTCGCTGGGGTCGGCTGACTAGGCTCAGCCAATCAGGGGCTGCCCCTCAGCCCTAGCCTCCTGATTGGTGGGTGGTGTCACCTGACCAGGGCTGACCAATCAGAGCGAGGGATTCCTAGGCCGGCTGCTGATTGGTCGCTAGAGTCAGCTGACTAGGCTCAGCCAATCAGGGGCTGCCCCTCAGCCCTAGCCTCCTGATTGGTGGGTGGTGTCCCCTGACCAGGGCTGACCAATCAGAGCGAGGGATTCCTAGGCCGGGTGCTGATTGGTCGCTGGGGTCAGCTGACTAGGCTCAGCCAATCAGGGGCTGCCCCTCAGCCCTAGCGTCCTGATTGGTGGGTGTTGTCACCTGACCAGGGCTGACCAATCAGAGCGAGGGATTCCTAGGCCGGCTGCTGATTGGTCGCTGGGGTAGGAATCCCTCGCTCTGATTGGTCAGCCCTGGTCAGGTGACAACACCCACCAATCAGGACGCTAGGGCTTTTTGCCATGTGTTTCTTGCTCATCATCAAAGCTTTAA